>NW_027185443.1:0-497500 GCF_022577435.1 Embiotoca jacksoni
TATTTTAGACGACATGCTATAGTATGACTTTTTTATCATATTTTAGACGACATGCTATAGTATGACTTTTTTATCATATTTTGGACGACATGCTATAGTATGACTTTTTTATCATATTTTAGACGACATGCTATAGTATGACTTTTTTATCATATTTTGGACGACAGACTATAGTATGACTTTTTTATCATATTTTGGACGACATGCTATAGTATGACTTTTTTTTTATCATATTTTAGACGACATGCTATAGTATGACTTTTTTTTATCATATTTTAGACGACATGCTATAGTATGACTTTTTTATCATATTTTGGACATGCTATAGTATGACTTTTTTATGATATTTTAGACGACATGCTATAGTATGACTTTTTTATCATATTTTGGACGACATGCTATAGTATGACTTTTTTTTATCATATTTTAGACGACATGCTATAGTATGACTTTTTTATCATATTTTGGACATGCTATAGTATGACTTTTTTGTGATATTTTAGACGACATGCTATAGTATGACTTTTTTATCATATTTTGGACGACATGCTATAGTATGACTTTTTTATCATATTTTAGACGACATGCTACAGTATGACTTTTTTATCATATTTTGGACGACATGCTATAGTATGACTTTTTTATCATATTTTAGACGACATGCTACAGTATGACTTTTTTATCATATTTTAGACGACATGCTACAGTGTGACTTTTTTATCATATTTTATACGACATGCTATAGTATGACTTTTTTGTCATATTTTGGACGACATGCTATAGTATGACTTTTTTTTATCATATTTTTGACGACATACTATAGTATGACTTTTTTTTTTTATCATATTTTGGACGACATACTATAGTATGACTTTTTTGTCATATTTTAGACGACATGCTATAGTATGACTTTATTATCATATTTTGGACGACATGCTATAGTATGACTTTTTTTTATCATATTTTAGACGACACGCTATAGTATGACTTTTTTATCATATTTTAGACGACATGCTACAGTATGACTTTTTTATCATATTTTGGACGACATGCTATAGTATGACTTTTTTATCATATTTTGGACGACATGCTATAGTATGACTTTTTTATCATATTTTAGACGACATGCTATAGTATGACTTTTTTATCATATTTTAGACGACATGCTATAGTATGACTTTTTTATCATATTTTGGACGACATGCTATCGTATGACTTTTTTATGATATTTTAGACGACATACTATAGTATGACTTTTTTATCATATTTTGGACGACATGCTATAGTATGACTTTTTTATCATATTTTGGACGACATGCTATAGTATGACTTTTTTATCATATTTTGGACGACATGCTATAGTATGACTTTTTTATCATATTTTAGACGACATGCTATAGTATGACTTTTTTATCATATTTTGGACGACATGCTATAGTATGACTTTTTTATCATATTTTAGACGACATGCTATAGTATGACTTTTTTATCATATTTTAGACGACATACTATAGTATGACTTTTTTATCATATTTTGGACGACATGCTATAGTATGACTTTTTTATGATATTTTAGACGACATGCTATAGTATGACTTTTTTATCATATTTTAGACGACATGCTATAGTATGACTTTTTTATCATATTTTGGACGACATGCTATAGTATGACTTTTTTATCATATTTTAGACGACATGCTACAGTATGACTTTTTTATGATATTTTAGACGACACGCTATGGTATGACTTTTTGGTCATATTTTAGACGACATGCTATACTATGACTTTTTTTGTCATATTTTAGACGACATGCTACAGTATGACTTTTTTATGATATTTTAGACGACACGCTATGGTATGACTTTTTGGTCATATTTTAGAAGACATGCTATAGTATGACTTTTTGGTCATAGTTTGGACGACGTGCTATAGCATGACTTTTTTTTATCATATTTTAGACGACATGCTATAGTATGACTTTTTTTTATCATATTTTAGACGACATGCTATAGTATGACTTTTTTATCATATTTTGGACGACATGCTATAGTATGACTTTTTTTTATCATATTTTAGACGACATGCTATAGTATGACTTTTTTATCATATTTTGGACATGCTATAGTATGACTTTTTTGTGATATTTTGGACATGCTATAGTATGACTTTTTTATCATATTTTGGACATGCTATAGTATGACTTTTTTGTGATATTTTATACGACAGGCTATAGTATGACTTTTTTATGATATTTTAGACGACATGCTATAGTATGACTTTTTTATCATATTTTGGACGACATGCTATAGTATGACTTTTTTTTATCATATTTTAGACGACATGCTATAGTATGACTTTTTTATCATATTTTGGACATGCTATAGTATGACTTTTTTGTGATATTTTAGACGACATGCTATAGTATGACTTTTTTATCATATTTTGGACGACATGCTATAGTATGACTTTTTTATCATATTTTAGACGACATGCTACAGTATGACTTTTTTATCATATTTTGGACGACATGCTATAGTATGACTTTTTTATCATATTTTAGACGACATGCTACAGTATGACTTTTTTATCATATTTTAGACGACATGCTACAGTGTGACTTTTTTATCATATTTTATACGACATGCTATAGTATGACTTTTTTGTCATATTTTGGACGACATGCTATAGTATGACTTTTTTTTATCATATTTTTGACGACATACTATAGTATGACTTTTTTTTTTAGCATATTTTGGACGACATACTATAGTATGACTTTTTTGTCATATTTTAGACGACATGCTATAGTATGACTTTATTATCATATTTTGGACGACATGCTATAGTATGACTTTTTTTATCATATTTTAGACGACACGCTATAGTATGACTTTTTTATCATATTTTAGACGACATGCTACAGTATGACTTTTTTATCATATTTTGGACGACATGCTATAGTATGACTTTTTTATCATATTTTGGACGACATGCTATAGTATGACTTTTTTATCATATTTTAGACGACATGCTATAGTATGACTTTTTTATCATATTTTGGACGACATGCTATAGTATGACTTTTTTATCATATTTTGGACGACATGCTATAGTATGACTTTTTTATCATATTTTAGACGACATGCTATAGTATGACTTTTTTATCATATTTTGGACGACATGCTATAGTATGACTTTTTTATCATATTTTAGACGACATGCTATAGTATGACTTTTTTATCATATTTTAGACGACATACTATAGTATGACTTTTTTATCATATTTTGGACGACATGCTATAGTATGACTTTTTTATGATATTTTAGACGACATGCTATAGTATGACTTTTTTATCATATTTTAGACGACATGCTATAGTATGACTTTTTTATCATATTTTGGACGACATGCTATAGTATGACTTTTTTATCATATTTTAGACGACATGCTATAGTATGACTTTTTTATCATATTTTGGACGACAGACTATAGTATGACTTTTTTATCATATTTTGGACGACATGCTATAGTATGACTTTTTTTTATCATATTTTAGACGACATGCTATAGTATGACTTTTTTATCATATTTTAGACGACATGCTATAGTATGACTTTTTTATCATATTTTGGACGACATGCTATAGTATGACTTTTTTTATGATATTTTAGACGACATGCCATAGTATGACTTTTTTATCATATTTTGGACGACATACTATAGTATGACTTTTTTTTCATATTTTGGACGACATGCTATAGTATGACTTTTTTTTATCATATTTTGGACGACATACTATAGTATGACTTTTTTTTATATCATATTTTGGACGACATGCTATAGTTTGACTTTTTTGTCATATTTTAGACGACATGCTATAGTATGACTTTTTTTTATCATATTTTGGACGACATGCTATAGTATGACTTTTTTATCATATTTTAGACGACATGCTATAGTATGACTTTTTTATCATATTTTGGACGACATGCTATAGTATGACTTTTTTATCATATTTTAGACGACATGCTATAGTTTGACTTTTTTATGATATTTTAGACGACATGCTATAGTATGACTTTTTTATCATATTTTAGACGACATGCTATAGTATGACTTTTTTATCATATTTTGGACGACATGCTATAGTATGACTTTTTTATCATATTTTAGACGACATGCTATAGTATGACTTTTTTATAATATTTTGGACGACATGCTATAGTATGACTTTTTTATCATGTTTTAGTCGACATGCTATAGTATGACTTTTTTGTCATATTTTAGACGACATCCTATAGTATGACTTTTTTATAATATTTTGGACGACATGCTATAGTATGACTTTTTTATCATGTTTTAGACGACATGCTATAGTATGACTTTTTTTTTATCATATTTTAGACGACATGCTATAGTATGACTTTTTTATCATATTTTAGACGACATACTATAGTATGACTTTTTTTTCATATTTTGGACGACATGCTATAGTATGACTTTTTTATCATATTTTGGACGACATACTATAGAAAGACTTTTTTTTTTATCATATTTTGGACGACATACTATAGTATGACTTTTTTGTCATATTTTAGACGACATGCTATAGTATTACTTTTTTTGTCATATTTTAGACGACATGCTATAGTATGACTTTTTGGTCATATTTTAGAAGACATGCTATAGTATGACTTTTTGGTCATAGTTTGGACGACGTGCTATAGCATGACTTTTTTTTATCATATTTTAGACGACATGCTATAGTATGACTTTTTTTTATCATATTTTAGACGACATGCTATAGTATGAGTTTTTTTATCATATTTTGGACGACATGCTATAGTATGACTTTTTTATCATATTTTGGACATGCTATAGTATGACTTTTTTGTGATATTTTAGACGACATGCTATAGTATGACTTTTTTATCATAATTTGGACGACATGCTATAGTATGACTTTTTTATCATATTTTAGACGACATGCTACAGTATGACTTTTTTATCATATTTTGGACGACATGCTATAGTATGACTTTTTTTATCATATTTTAGACGACATGCTACAGTATGACTTTTTTATCATATCTTAGACGACATGCTACAGTGTGACTTTTTTATCATATTTTATACGACATGCTATAGTATGACTTTTTTGTCATATTTTGGACGACATGCTATAGTATGACTTTTTTTTATCATATTTTTGACGACATACTATAGTATGACTTTTTTTTTTATCATATTTTGGACGACATACTATAGTATGACTTTTTTATCATATTTTGGACGACATGCTATAGTATGACTTTTTTATGATATTTTAGACGACATGCTATAGTATGACTTTTTTATCATATTTTAGACGACATGCTATAGTATGACTTTTTTATCATATTTTGGACGACATGCTATAGTATGACTTTTTTATCATATTTTAGACGACATGCTATAGTATGACTTTTTTATCATATTTTGGACGACAGACTATAGTATGACTTTTTTATCATATTTTGGACGACATGCTATAGTATGACTTTTTTTATCATATTTTAGACGACATGCTATAGTATGACTTTTTTATCATATTTTAGACGACATGCTATAGTATGACTTTTTTATCATATTTTGGACGACATGCTATAGTATGACTTTTTTATGATATTTTAGACGACATACTATAGTATGACTTTTTTATCATATTTTGGACGACATGCTATAGTATGACTTTTTTATCATATTTTGGACGACATGCTATAGTATGACTTTTTTATCATATTTTGGACGACATGCTATAGTATGAGTTTTTTATCATATTTTGGACGACATGCTATAGTATGACTTTTTTATCAATTTTTAGACGACATGCTATAGTATGACTTTTTTATCATATTTTAGACGACATACTATAGTATGACTTTTTTATCATATTTTGGACGACATGCTATAGTATGACTTTTTTATGATATTTTAGACGACATGCTATAGTAAGACTTTTTTATCATATTTTAGACGACATGCTATAGTATGACTTTTTTATCATATTTTGGACGACATGCTATAGTATGACTTTTTTATCATATTTTAGACGACATGCTATAGTATGACTTTTTTATCATATTTTGGACGACATGCTATAGTATGACTTTTTTATCATATTTTAGACGACATGCTATAGTATGACTTTTTTATCATATTTTGGACGACAGACTATAGTATGACTTTTTTATCATATTTTGGACGACATGCTATAGTATGACTTTTTTTTATCATATTTTAGACGACATGCTATAGTATGACTTTTTTATCATATTTTAGACGACATGCTATAGTATGACTTTTTTATCATATTTTGGACGACATGCTATAGTATGACTTTTTTATGATATTTTAGACGACATGCCATAGTATGACTTTTTTATCATATTTTGGACGACATACTATAGTATGACTTTTTTTTCATATTTTGGACGACATGCTATAGTATGACTTTTTTTTATCATATTTTGGACGACATACTATAGTATGACTTTTTTTTATATCATATTTTGGACGACATGCTATAGTTTGACTTTTTTGTCATATTTTAGACGACATGCTATAGTATGACTTTTTTTTATCATATTTTGGACGACATGCTATAGTATGACTTTTTTATCATATTTTAGACGACATGCTATAGTATGACTTTTTTATCATATTTTGGACGACATGCTATAGTATGACTTTTTTATCATATTTTAGACGACATGCTATAGTTTGACTTTTTTATGATATTTTAGACGACATGCTATAGTATGACTTTTTTATCATATTTTAGACGACATGCTATAGTATGACTTTTTTATCATATTTTGGACGACATGCTATAGTATGACTTTTTTATCATATTTTAGACGACATGCTATAGTATGACTTTTTTATAATATTTTGGACGACATGCTATAGTATGACTTTTTTATCATGTTTTAGTCGACATGCTATAGTATGACTTTTTTGTCATATTTTAGACGACATCCTATAGTATGACTTTTTTATAATATTTTGGACGACATGCTATAGTATGACTTTTTTATCATGTTTTAGACGACATGCTATAGTATGACTTTTTTTATCATATCTTAGACGACATGCTACAGTGTGACTTTTTTATCATATTTTATACGACATGCTATAGTATGACTTTTTTTTATCATATTTTTGACGACATACTATAGTATGACTTTTTTTTTTATCATATTTTGGACGACATACTATAGTATGACTTTTTTTGTCATATTTTAGACGACATGCTATAGTATGACTTTATTATCATATTTTGGACGACATGCTATAGTATGACTTTTTTTATCATATTTTAGACGACACGCTATAGTATGACTTTTTTATCATATTTTAGACGACATGCTATAGTATGACTTTTTTATCATATTTTGGACGACATGCTATAGTATGACTTTTTTATCATATTTTGGACGACATGCTATAGTATGACTTTTTTATCATATTTTGGACGACATGCTATAGTATGACTTTTTTATCATATTTTGGACGACATGCTATAGTATGACTTTTTTATCATATTTTGGACGACATGCTATAGTATGACTTTTTTATCATATTTTGGACGACATGCTATAGTATGACTTTTTTTTATCATATTTTTGACGACATACTATAGTATGACTTTTTTTTTTATCATATTTTGGACGACATACTATAGTATGACTTTTTTTGTCATATTTTAGACGACATGCTATAGTATGACTTTATTATCATATTTTGGACGACATGCTATAGTATGACTTTTTTTATCATATTTTAGACGACACGCCATAGTATGACTTTTTTATCATATTTTAGACGACATGCTATAGTATGACTTTTTTATCATATTTTGGACGACATGCTATAGTATGACTTTTTTATCATATTTTAGACGACATGCTATAGTATGACTTTTTTATCATATTTTAGACGACACGCTATAGTATGACTTTTTTATCATATTTTAGACGACATGCTATAGTATGACTTTTTTATCATATTTTAGACGACATGCTATAGTATGACTTTTTTATCATATTTTAGACGACATACTATAGTATGACTTTTTTATCATATTTTGGACGACATGCTATAGTATGACTTTTTTATGATATTTTAGACGACATGCTATAGTATGACTTTTTTATCATATTTTAGACGACATGCTATAGTATGACTTTTTTATCATATTTTGGACGACATGCTATAGTATGACTTTTTTATCATATTTTAGACGACATGCTATAGTATGACTTTTTTATCATATTTTGGACGACAGACTATAGTATGACTTTTTTATCATATTTTGGACGACATGCTATAGTATGACTTTTTTTATCATATTTTAGACGACATGCTATAGTATGACTTTTTTATCATATTTTAGACGACATGCTATAGTATGACTTTTTTATCATATTTTGGACGACATGCTATAGTATGACTTTTTTATCATATTTTGGACGACATGCTATAGTATGAGTTTTTTATCATATTTTAGACGACATGCTATAGTATGACTTTTTTATCATATTTTGGACGACATGCTATAGTATGACTTTTTTATCAATTTTTAGACGACATGCTATAGTATGACTTTTTTATCATATTTTAGACGACATGCTATAGTATGACTTTTTTATCATATTTTAGACGACATACTATAGTATGACTTTTTTATCATATTTTGGACGACATGCTATAGTATGACTTTTTTATGATATTTTAGACGACATGCTATAGTATGACTTTTTTATGATATTTTAGACGACATGCTATAGTATGACTTTTTTATCATATTTTAGACGACATGCTATAGTATGACTTTTTTATCATATTTTAGATGACATGCTATAGTATGACTTTTTTATCATATTTTAGACGACATACTATAGTATGACTTTTTTATCATATTTTGGACGACATGCTATAGTATGACTTTTTTATGATATTTTAGACGACATGCTATAGTATGACTTTTTTATGATATTTTAGACGACATGCTATAGTATGACTTTTTTATGATATTTTAGACGACATGCTATAGTATGACTTTTTTATCATATTTTGGACGACATGCTATAGCATGACTTTTTTATCAATTTTTAGACGACATGCTATAGTATGACTTTTTTATCATATTTTAGACGACATACTATAGTATGACTTTTTTATCATATTTTGGACGACATGCTATAGTATGAGTTTTTTATCATATTTTAGACGACATGCTATAGTATGACTTTTTTATCATATTTTAGACGACATACTATAGTATGACTTTTTTATCATATTTTAGACGACATGCTATAGTATGACTTTTTTATCATATTTTGGACGACATGCTATAGTATGACTTTTTTATCATATTTTAGACGACATGCTATAGTATGACTTTTTTATCATATTTTGGACGACAGACTATAGTATGACTTTTTTATCATATTTTGGACGACATGCTATAGTATGACTTTTTTTATCATATTTTAGACGACATGCTATAGTATGACTTTTTTATCATATTTTAGACGACATGCTATAGTATGACTTTTTTATCATATTTTGGACGACATGCTATAGTATGACTTTTTTATGATATTTTAGACGACATGCCATAGTATGACTTTTTTATCATATTTTGGACGACATACTATAGTATGACTTTTTTTTCATATTTTGGACGACATGCTATAGTATGACTTTTTTTTATCATATTTTGGACGACATACTATAGTATGACTTTTTTTTATATCATATTTTGGACGACATGCTATAGTTTGACTTTTTTGTCATATTTTAGACGACATGCTATAGTATGACTTTTTTTATCATATTTTGGACGACATGCTATAGTATGACTTTTTTATCATATTTTAGACGACATGCTATAGTATGACTTTTTTATGATATTTTAGACGACATGCCATAGTATGACTTTTTTATCATATTTTGGACGACATACTATAGTATGACTTTTTTTTCATATTTTGGACGACATGCTATAGTATGACTTTTTTTTATCATATTTTGGACGACATACTATAGTATGACTTTTTTTTATATCATATTTTGGACGACATGCTATAGTTTGACTTTTTTGTCATATTTTAGACGACATGCTATAGTATGACTTTTTTTATCATATTTTGGACGACATGCTATAGTATGACTTTTTTATCATATTTTAGACGACATGCTACAGTGTGACTTTTTTATCATATTTTATACGACATGCTATAGTATGACTTTTTATTATATTTTAGACGACATGCTATAGTATGACTTTTTTATGATATTTTAGACGACATGCTATAGTATGACTTTTTTTTATCCTATTTCGAACCGCATGCTATATTATGACTTTGTTTTTTTATATTTCAGACGACATGGTATAGTGTGACTTTTGTTTATCATATTTTGGAGTTATATTAAAGTATGACTTTTGATCACATTTCGGACGACATGCTATATATAGTATGACTCATAGAAATCTGAAAAAAAAGGTCACACTATAGTATGTTTTGAGAAATCTGAAAAAAAAAAAAGTCACACTGGAATAAGTCAACGTGAAGCTGTTACGACCACAGAAACAGAGGGACTTTGTCGCGATGTCGTGGATGAGCACTTACCTTGACCTTGGCGGTGGCTGTGAGGACGGTGTAGTCGGGGTTTTCCAGACAGTCCTGTTTGAGCCGCTGCGCCTCAGAGCCAACGAGCAGGTGGAAATGTGTGGCCAGGTGGCGTCTCAGCAGGGTTTTGTTGGGAGGAATGTTGAGCAGGAGGGCGAGCGCTTCCACGTTAAAACGAGGCTCCAACACCTTCAGCGCGCGTCGATAAAGCGTTGTGGTGAGAGGTCAAACGGGGAACCGGAGGAAAAGCATGCGTAATGTAGAGCAGCACAGAGGGCAAAAACGTTCACACAAAATCAACAAACACTCAATTTAAATTGAGGGTGCACAATAAAAATAATTTGACTTTTTGCAACTTTTTTTTTTTTGTCCATTAATATGCAGAACGTCATATTTGCCGACACTGCGTATATTTAGAACAATAACCGAAAGCAAATTTTTCCGGCGCAGCTAGATTGAACATTTCTTATTCGATGCACACTGCCTGTTTGAAAAGCTCTGGCTGGACAAACAGTTTCGGGATGAGCGTCACTGTGAGATCTCGTTTGTTGCATACACAGTGTTTTGCCTCATTAATATTAAAGTTGCCTTAAATGCTATTCAGCCTCACCATCAGCCCTCCATGAACACCACTCCCTCTCAGGTTGGGGGCATATTCTGCCAGATCCACGGAGCGGAGCCACTCCATCACCCTGTGGTTGGTCCACTGAGAGATTTCTGCCGGTGTGATGTTGTTCTGGACAACAAATGGGGAGAAGACAAAATCCATATTTCAAAAGCAGATACATTAAAATAACCTGTGTACATTTTTATTTTTTATTTTTTTAAAGAGAAGTGTGGGTTGTGATTTCTTGCGTGATACCTCATCAGAGGGTCGTCGTCTGAGACAACTGGCTTCATAGAAGTTGAGACGGAGGACCTGAATGGCCCTCTTGATGCTGAGGTGATGGAGAACGCTGCCCACCTTCAGAGACAGCAGGTCCTCCTGAGAAAAAAAAAAAAAAATCCAAAAAATAAAAGAGTTCTCACAAAGTTGTTTCACCTATCCAATGATTTATTCAGAGGACAAGATGAGTCAGAATATAAAAGGACGTTTTAGCCGGACATTTTGGGATCAAATTTAAATGTCAAAGCTTCGAACAACGCAACGTGGCAGGTTTGAAAAAGTGCACTGCTCACCACCGTCATGTAGTGCAGCATGCGTCCATCAACTCGAGCTTCATCAAAGTGACTCTTGTACTGTGGGAGGCCGATGTCATCCAGCCATCCTGAAAAGAACAACAGCCTCAGTCTATTTATTCAAAGTTTGAGACGGCACAGTAACTTCCACTCAGTTATAAGACGACGTCGCTCACTGGTGACCCAGTTGTGGTCCAGTTTGCCCCTCAGATCGTCGTCCTCGGACCTGAGCGCCTGCAGGGCCAGCTGCAGCTTCTTCCTGTGGAGAGGCTGCTTCATGCCCAACTCCTGCAGAGGCAAAGAGAAGCCGTCAAAGACGAGACACAGGGAGGGTCTTTAAAATGTAAAAACAATTGATGAAATTGATAAAAAAAAAATAAAAAAAAACATTTGGTAATTCAAATCCGGTGGTTTTTTTCCTCTCAGGATTTCTGATGCCGCTTAACACAGAAAACAAAAGCAGCTTAAAACAACTCAAACTCAGTTCGAATCTAAGTCAGAAATATTATTATTTCTTGATTTTGTTCTTTAGGTATACACATTTCTTGAAACCTTAAAAATGTACCGCATAAAAACTCAAATGGAATTATGATTGACTGAAAACCCCGTAGGACTCCATCATTCGGTGGATTTCCCTCCTACCTTCTCCAGATCGTGCGGTGATGCCTGCACTAACGTTTGTCCTGATTTGATCCAGCTCTGGCCGTGGGCGACGTGCAACCCGAGGCCCTGCTCGTGGAGCCACCCGCAAACGTCCTCTTTACTCCACCGCGAGAACGGAACATCGACGGCACTGAACAGGGGCAGAAAAAAAAACACATTAAAGGGAGGAGTCCTGCTGTATGAGATTATTTTATTGTAAATGTATTATTTTTATGTATTTAACCAGAAAAACTTTGCTGAAGTTAAAGATGCAACTATATGCTGCATCCAACACATATTACATTGTGAAGACATTCCTTAAAATAAATCAATGACCGTCGAGATAAAAGAAATAAATTAAAACGATTCAAACTTAATGAGTTTAAACATTAAGATTAAAAAAGAAAACATCAACAGCCAAAGATGAACTACATTTTTCAGCTTTAAATCAACTTGTAAAAGGTTCCAGGAAGAAGATGCATTTAGATTTATTTTAGGCATTCGTACTTTTCGCATTAACCAGAAGGACTGTGTTGTCGGATAAATCTGTGCAAACTGCTAGAATTCTTCAGGCTTGTAAATATTGTGGATTTTGAGTATGCTGGTAGACGCAAAAAAAAAAGAAAGAAAAAAGAAAAGGTTTACAAACACCTACTTGTGATTCGGTTCGCGCGACCAGCCGAGTCGAGGGCCGGCTGTGGCTCTGACTCCGCCCCTCCTGAACTCCATCTCGGCGGCGTCATCGAGGTTGAAGGTGGTGGAGTGACTCCTCTTCAGCCTGCAGGAGGATCACATCATGAATGATCAGAAGATAAATCCTCTCGCATTAGTTCGAACTCCCGATGACACGCCCCTGTGAGTTTTACCTGCCGAAAAACTTCCTCAAGCCCTTGGACTTCTTTTTGGTTTCCGGAGAGGACGTGGGAGGAGATCCGTCGTGGGACTTCCTCGGCGGGACGCCGGCCAAGTCCAGGTGCTCCGTGCCTTTACGTTCCGTCTCAGCTGCGATAATATTTATAAACACAGTAAACGGGACAGTAAATATAAACTGCGGTGTGAGGAGCACCTCCTGTGAGAAATACGTCACATCTAAACGGGAAAAACGGCTCCGCTGCAGATGGTTTACTTTCACGGATGAACGGCGACTGGATGTTTTGGTGATATCTTTGACGGAGACAACTCGCACCGCGGCAAGATACGAGAGAACTCCAGAAAAATGCAATTAAATCCCCGAAGAAGAAAAAAAAAAAAAGCTTTCCATCCGTGACTCCCAACGTTCCCCGTGAGACACAGTGTAGCTTTAATTACCGAAATAAAAACTTTTGAAGAGAAAACAATTGTTTGATTGAGTCACAAGCCAAAACGATTGGGAGCCACAGACTGTTGTTCTATCAAAGAACAGCATGACGGTGTGAAATGGTCCAGGTTTCAGTCAGTGCTGTCCTCGTGCACATCCACCCGGCTGCGGTCTTCAAACATTTTACAGAGTTGTTGACAGAAACACGAAGATCAATAATTAAATACAGCAAAAAAAACACGATCCAACAAAGAGCAAAAACTAAGGAGACGAAATACAAACGTCCTCTCACCGAGGTTTGGGGGTGCTGGACATCTGCTTGCCTCCACGCAGCTTAAAGAAGCCGCGACCGAAGGAGGAGCGGGCCTTCTTGGTACCGAAACTCTCCTCGCTGGTGGTCTTTACTCTCGAAGAGGAACCAGGTCCTGCTTTATTTTTGGCCTACGAGAGAAAAGAAACACAACACAGAAGAATTGAGGATATGGCCAAAGATAAAAACCATCCTCAAAATGCAGTTCTACCGTTTCGCCACTAGGCGTCAGAGCAGGACTACATGCATACATACAGTGGCGCCGCCGACTCCATGAAGACTGACAGCTCCTCTATTTTGAGTGTTTTAAGCAACAGGAATTATCAGAATTATTTGTCACGTTGTACAGTTGGGTCAGATGCTCGGTTCTGGTCTTACCGGGTCAGTGCTGCCCGTTACAGCCGGGACGCTCGACCGCGGGACATCCGAGGAACTGAAAGAACAAGAGCCACTATTCAAGCTTCAGCCAGCAACTATAAAAAAAAGTGGTTTAAAAATCCAGAAATACGCTCAATATCAACAACACTAATAATTAACGTTACTTCGCTAACATAATTCAAATCAAAATGTTGGTTCAAAACTATGTTGGAATAAAACTATGATTTATATATATATATATATAAAACACTATTTCACAGTCTGTATTGAGTAGAAAAGAGCAAATGCTTCCTAATTAACCAAAAATGAAGTGATAAAGTAAATTAGATCGCTCCTCTGCTCGCAGCTACGGCTTCACAACCGGTCCGTTGACGTTAAATCTCAGCCGCTCCGCGTGACGGCTTGGCGCCCACACAGGTGTTTCCACTTGAGTGGACCTCTCGGGACCGTGTGGGCACATCCTCCTGACTCCGCACGGTTTTTCTTTTGTTGCAAATGCCAGAGGCGATAAAAAAAAAAAAAAAAAAAATTCCTCCCTTTGATATTGTTACTGTCAAACAGAGTCACCTCACTCGGCCTTCCACCTGCGCAGAGGTCCAATCAGCCACAACAATGCGGGCGTGAGTGAAATTACGACACGCCGGAGGAATATCGGTGATGAAAGCTGCTGGAATTGAGCTGAGATTTGTGTCAGCGAAGCGAAGGCGCGATCACGCGGCCCGCCGTCCTCGTGCACAAGGCTGCATTTATCGGAGCCGGTGTTTCGCTCGCAAACCGTTCGAGGCACAACGTCCGCTTTGGGAAAGGTCAAAGGTCGCGGACGTCAGCTCCAATTATTTAATGTTCCGATCAGAAACGTCGACATATTTGACTCCACCCGCGAGATTGAATAAGGCGGAAACAGATGGCTTTCGATTACAAAGAATTAGATGTGAAACTCTTTTGAGTTTTTACCTTTCAGCTGCCTGTAGCTGTCGTTCTCTGTCCAGCTCGTTCATCTCAGAGAGCACCGCTATACATGGGACGGACTGAGACGACAGACACCAACAGGGTTAATTGGGACGTGTTTTGCCAACAGCAGAAACCCGAATAAACAACAACCCTGAACTGAAATTCCTGGGAGAGACGATTTCAGAGTGGGAGGCCGAAACTGTTTTGTTTTTTTTTTCTAAAGGAAGTGGACGGTCTGGGGTTCATCCTGTGTCGAGCAGTGTTTTGACAGAGGTTGTGTTTACCTCGCCGGAGCTCCTTCCTGCCTCCCCCTCCAACTCCAGGGTGACCTGATCCGCCTCCGTGGACGCGGCGACGGAGGGATCGTCTGCGATGTCGTCGTAGTCGTCGTCCTTTAACTTCTCTGAGAGAGGACAGAGCGGTCAGCGGGCGTGACGAAGCACACGAGCACCAAAACTTTATCCTCCTCGGAGTTCCTCCTGCATTGTAGGCTGTAAGTATTATTGTGAAGTAGATAAACGGGGTCTTTTGATGAAATAAATACAAGTATTGGCTTCACGGTGGTCAAAAGCTACCGACATTTTTTTCACTATTGATTCTATTGCCATAGTTTTTGATTTTTGTTTGTTGCCTCTCCGTTCGGTTCCCGGTGCTGGCGTAGTTTCTGTGCTTTCTTTTTTTTTTCGCAGATATCTCTGGAGCTGGAGCTGCAACGTCTCCGGTCTGCGACTACCGGCGCCACCAACAAACAGTTCATGTCTTGGATCTATTTTCTCTCTGCTCTCCCCTGGTTCTGTCGGAGGTTTTTCTTCCTGTTGAAAGAGAGGTTTTTTTTTCTCCCGGCTTACTTGGGAATTGTTGCGTTGTTGTGTTCGTCTGTATAACGTTGTAAAGTTCTGTTTTAGTGCCCTGAAATGACCCGTGTTGTGGTTCGTCGCTACGTAAATAAATTAAATCGAACTGAACTGAATTGAATTTGCAAACATGAACTGAGACTTTTGGCTCATGTCTCCAGGACCCGACGTGACATCTTGTTTTGTCCAACAACAGCTCAAAACTCAAAACATATTCAATTTACAAAGATATCAAACAGGGAGAAAAAGCGAAGGAGCTGGAACCTGAGAGCGTTTAAAAAAATATCAGAAAGGGTTATAAAAATCATGCCGATTATTTTTCCACCTTGGAAAATGTATTAAATCCTGAATTGCATCGATGTGTTTGATAAATACTTGACCGAGTGAAGAACCGAACGTGTTAAAACAAAAGTTCTAGAGAGAAAACGTGTTGTAAATCCCTTCGAAAACTTAACTTAAATATCACGCGAGCGCATTCGTAATCAATGCGTAACGTTTCGAGTCGATAGGCTCCTCTGACCTTTGACCAGCTCCTGCACGTTCTTGCACTTGGTCAGCGATTCCTCGAGCTCTTTAATCCGTCGTTCCTGGAGATCGACACGCACACGCACACACACACGCACACACACACACACACGCGTGAGGTTTCAGTCACGTTCCCGTCAGGGGAGTCAAAGCTGCAGCCGACGCGCCGCGCTGTACCTTCTCGTCGTTTCCTGACGTCAGTGACTCCAACATCGTCTTCATCTTCAACATTTCAGTGTCTGGGAAGAAAGAAAAAAAAACTCAGCTGCTTTATACTTGTTTAGTTCAGCTCTGAGAAACCAGAACTAATGAAGCCCCCCCGCGGGGTTCGGAGCGACGGTCAGCGGCAGCTGCCGTTTCGGCTTGTTGCTGCAGCGAAGTCTCGATTCGGTTATCGCCACCAAAGATCAAAAACATGGTCTCGGCGCATTGAAGTGAATCACAATCGAAAGTGAAATTTAAACCTGAAAATATTTTCAAATCTATTTCAGTTCGGATACGAACAACTTTAAAAGTGAAACAATCAACGTTTTTACATTAATAATGAACTAAATGACCGATGAACTCTGCAGTTCCCATGAATCCGGTTCCGGAGGACATTTTAGCCTCTTTCAGCTCACTGTTTCGGTTTTACAACTTAATCTCACTGTTCTCTCGCCGGCATCGTTTCCAGCTATTAACAGCAATAAATCATTATATAACGCAACCTGCTTATTGCCAAATGGCAGACGGGCAAAATTAGCAGGTGGGTAATGAAAACATTGAACATTTAGCAGCTCAAAAGCCTCCAGAGACCAAACAAGAGCTAAAATGAGGGTGAATATTTCCTTGTCTGCTAAATGTGAAACTCTCTCCTTTAAAAAAACTGCTCACCAGTCAAACTTTATGAGATATTAGTACGATAATGTTGTCTTGACAGCTCGTTCCACTGCCACGAAGAGTTGGAGCTCAGTGCTAACGAGTGTCTACCCTGCGTAAGTGTCCTTCAGCAAAACCTCCTCTTCTGCATGAGACTCTGAACTCTAATTTTGTCCCAGCAAAGACCGAAATGAGTGTATTCAGTTTTTAGATTCGACGTTTTCAGAGTCAAAGTGGCGAGATGAAAGACAAAAGCAGCACGTGTTTACAGGCAGAGCAGCAGAACAGACTCCACTTTCCATTCCTCGACGCTCGGCGTGGACGAGATAAGAGCAGCGGCGGGTGGAAGGAGTGAAACAGACATACGTTTGGTATGCATCTCGCAGACCGAAAGAAAAGGAGTGAAGTAGAGAGAAAAAAAAAAAAAAAAGGGCCTCAAATCATCTCGTTACAGTTCAGACTGTCTGTGAAATGTGAGATAGGGAGAAATTATTAATGGAGAAATCGGGTATGAAAGCAGCGATTCTGCAGCGCGGCTGCTGGAAGGCGATGCCGTGTTGATGGAATGTGAAATGTCTATTTGTCTAATCCCCACGAAACCTTTTGTGAAAATTGGGGGTTTAAACAGCAGGAAATGGTCCAACGAGAGTCCAGACGGTTGTTAAAACAGCTCCCACCTCTTTCTCCTCCCTCCGCCCCCGGCCCGCTCTCATCCTTCAACCTCCTCAGCTGCGCCTCCCGCTCCTCCAGCTGCTTCTGCAGATGCTGCAGCTCCTCCTGTAACGAAGGGGTGTGGGGGTGTGTGTGTGTGTGGGGGGGGGGGGGGGGGGGGGGGGGGGGCATCGTTTATTTTACAATTCACGAGACTATGACACGGAGAAAATACTCACATTCGAGAAGCTGGAACCAGAAGATGTTTGGCAGTTTTTCTTAATATATGATTTAAAACCAGCAGTTTATTCTCTATAAGATTTGGGGGGACTCGCACTAGACAGATTTATTTATTTTTTTTTTTTTAATTTTAAGTTGTCGAAATCAATGCGAAAGAGGCCAAGATATTCTGGTTATTAGTTCAAGCTCCATGACGTCATCGGGGTTTATTTTACATTAACATTCCAATGTGTTATGTAATCTATAACCAAGACCAGCAAAGCTAATGGCATTCCCATCCGCTTCAGCTGTACTTGTGTGTTCAGTGCTAATTAATGCTCGCCCCACACCAGAGGATAATCGGGCCGGCTTCGGGGCCCAACATGCTCCTCCCGAGCTTTCCGGGTTCAAAGTTGGTGCGAACACATTATCTGCTCGATTTCAAATCATAAATCGGCGTGTTAACGCGGCCATTTAAAAAAAAAAATTTTTACCAAAGACTCTCAGAGCTGCGAAAATGGCGGGAAGCAAAACATTAGTAATCAGTCAGAAGATTCAGTTAGTAGTTTAGTTGAGTTTAATTCGCTCTTCTCTGTTTATCACACTGCGGGGTCCAAGTGAAAGGATTCAGCGCAAACTCACGCTGACCTGCAAAATACCGAGCATGCGGACCGGTGGACACTTTTTTTTATAAAACCAACACAAGTACTGAATTTAAACTCAGATCACGTACCGATTAACAAGACGTGCAGCTTTGTGTCGGGAGAAATGCGTCGTAGAAATCGAAGCGCGTGACTTTGAGCGACCCGAGCCAACGGTGTGATTCTGTCATTACGTTGGGAGGTTGTTAATGCGCTAAAGTTAATAAGAGGACTTGAACCTGGTACAAATCCTGTAACCGGTGCAGGTGGAAGCACTTACAGCCAGCGTGGTGAAAAGTCAGGAAAGCAGCGGGAAAGGAGGAGAGAAACGGGCCGGAGATTAAACCTTCACCTCGTCTCCAGTGAACCGCCCGGTGGTCCACTTCGGACGCTTGGCAGGTTAGCATGTTGCATAAAAGATGTTAAAAATCACAGGGGGGGGGGGGGGGGGGGGGGGAAGAGAGAAAGAAGAGCGGGAGCCAATAAAAATGGGGGAAGGATAGGCAGAGAGAGAGGAAAAAAAACAAACGTCATGGGGGGGGGGGGGGGGGGGAATTACAAGGATTCAAATAATGATGCCTTTTTTTTTAAAGGGGTAAGAAATGAATTCAGATCTCGGGTTGTGATCAGATATAAAATCATTGTGCTGACTCGACGTGAACTCTGCGCACTCACTTTGGTGGCTTTGAGTTTCTTCTCACACTGCAGTCTTTCATTCTCCATGTCGGTCACCCTGAACCGCAGGTCCGTTACTTCCTGGTACAACCCCTGGGGAGGACGAAAAGAAAATCCCCATTACCCGTTAAAACTCAGAGACAAGCTGCACTGGGGAGGCTGTGTGGGAGAGACTTCTGATATTTTTTAACAAGGCGCGGAGGGAGGTGGGGGGGGGGGGGTTTCTGCCAAAGGTATCAGCAATATTTTCAGACTGATGTCCCTCTGGAGAGAATTTGAGAAGCTCGGTCCACACACGGAGGAAAATCCCGAACTAAAGGGGAGGGTCATGGTTGATTATGGTGAAACTGCCTTTGTCCCGCCGAGCAACAGCGTAGGAGCCCTGCGCAATAAATGAAAAGTGTTTTTACATTTTTACGTTGATATTAAGTCACTGGGGTGTTTTCATTTCTCTATTTATGAGCCTAATGATGTACAGTATGTTTTTTTTTTGATCGGTTGGTTTAAGGTTTCCAATACGCAGCGCATTTCTACATAAATGTATTGATAATATTAAACTAATTTTATGAAGTTTTTGTTATTGTTTGTATCATTTTCATTTGTAATGAACAGATGGGTTTTTTTTTCTTTCTGCATCGTAGAAGTGAAGCACATCGCTGTAGAGAAAGATCCTCTCCAATGACATCATGACAAATAAAACATCAGAAAGGGGGCTACTTCAAACTTCAAGATCCATTACAGTGTTTGTGGCTATTGTTTTAGTTTTTAGTTTTGGCAGCACTGTTTCCATCACCGTTATAAACACAGTCAGTAAGTCGGCCGTTCGTTTGTTTATTTGAATCCTTAACATTGTTATTGTCACGATAGTTTTTCTTCTTTGGGTTAAAAGTGAGATAATCCTAAAGCTCATGTTTTGACTGTAACCATGGATACACAGACCATCACTTGGATTACTTTTGATACTGAAGAAAATGTCTTAATTTGACAATCAGGAGGCAAAATCTGAAGTTGTACAGAGTTATGCCAGGCCAATACTGAATCCATTTCTATATTTGGCATATATCACTATATTTGTATATTTGTAAGAAATATGATTACGTCAATCAAAATCAATCAATAATGAAAATTAAATTAAAGGCGTCGGCCAATTTAGCAATATCAGCAATGCCTTCACATATATCTGGTTGATTCAGGAGTGATTCGTGGACATTTTATCTTTGACACAAAACGCTCTCGATGGAAAGAATTGCTTTGTTTAGTTTCACTCGAGTTACAGTCGTGAGATTAGGGCCTCAGGTTTGACAGGCATGATGTATGTTTTAAGGGTTTTTACTTAAAGCTAAATGGCTCTTGAATGGAAACAAAAATAATTATGCACAGTTGCAGAAAAGTTTATATGCTCCCTTTAGGCTTTCACTGTGTGGAAACACCACCTAATATGTCCCAGCGAGTGAGAGGAGTGTATGGAAACTATAACTCTCCCGGCTTTTTAGCCCCTCAGAGAGGGGAGAGGGTAGAGGGGAGGTCTGGGTGGGTGGCTGGGAGGTATTCGGTCAGGAAACAGCTGCTGGAGCGCAAGCAGCGTTTTAGCCTCCTTTGTAACCCTTTCAAAAAAAAAGTCCACCCTGCACAACATGACAGATCTGGGTCCCTCCATCCGACTGAGACGAACCTTTGTGACTTTAAAACAATGACTGGGAGGCTGCCAGGACTCGTCACACGTCACATCAGACGAGGCGCAGGTGCAGCTGAGAGCTTCGCTGCCTGCTCCCGTTTAATAGGCTAGAGATAGAGCAGCAGGTTTTTCAGGGCGGGAGTCTACCTCGTTGCCCCTGTGATCTCTTTCCACGGCGGTCAGCTTCAGCTTCAGGCTCGACACCTCGCTCATCAGCTCCAGCTTCTGGGTCTCCAGGGCCGTCCGGTTCCCCAGCTCCTGTGGCGCGACAGTCACAGAGAATATTTACATGAGGGAAGAAGAGAGTTTTCAAAATGGCTGACGGTGATATTCACTTACGTGTTGAAGAAGCTCCTCAGTAGCATTTAGTTTCCCCCGATGATGCTCAAGACAATTGTCGAGATCCCGAATCTTTTCGCCTTGCACCTCCACCTGGTCTGTTAAAACACTTACCTGGACAATAGATGACAGCTTCAGTAAATATGTTTTAAAGCACAGACCTAATGACATTTTTTTCTTAAACCCAAGATCTGAAAAAGGATAAAACAGGTAACTTTGTTCTGTCTAATGGAAACCAAATCTGCCAACCAGCATGTCGACATCTCAGAAAATATTGTTTGTTTATACCGTACAAAACCCAAAGTGGAAAATGTTTTACGGGAGTTGTGCAGGTCTACGTGTTGAGTGGGAACTATCATTTCCTGAAATCACGTGTTTTTATGACCTGCCGAAAAACTCCCCAAAAAACACCATTGGTCATCATTACAGTGAGATTAATTCAATAATCTAACCCAAGACCAGTAGGTGAATATGTGTAACTATCCCTTTAAGGGTTTTGTCATTGGATTGTTAAAATTTCAAGTAAATCCCACTTTGACCACTAACTTTTGGCATGTTAAATTGCTGTAGCGCCATCTTTTGGTAGAACGCTGAAATGTTCGGGCCTATAATGACAGATTTGAACTAATGAATCCAGGGGGGGAAAAAAATAATTTTGCATCCGTTCCTGACACTGTATAGTTATCAATAAAATGATAAAAAGCTTTCTAAATGGCCACATGGTGACACTGTGGAGTAAGATGTTGACAGAACGAATAATTGACACTAAATTTCTGTTCAGTCGTTTTTGCGATATGTTGCTGAGTGACAGACAAATAGGACTGAAAACACAAAAGCTCTCTGGGTCGAGATAATTACACCACAGCAGCTGCATACAAAGATACTTAATTATGCAGGAGCGGTTGTTGTGGAGAGCTTCGCTAACGCACCTGAAGAATGAGACACTCTTTGTCACTCTCCAGTCGTGACAGGCGTTCTTGGTAGACGGCTTCTGCAGCGTGGACGTTGCTCTGAAAGGACAAAACAGTACGTGGTGATTTTGTTTCGTGGGAACAAAACGCTGTGGGAACTGAACGAGACCTTAAACTGTTCTGTCGTTTGAGATGACATCTCATGAAAAAAACACTACAGGTCTGGTTAATGAACCGAAAGAAAAATATCACACACACGGGAGCTCTTCATAGTGTTTTCCTGTAGAACCGCACAACCTTCCCAGAAAATGATCTCGCATGTTGTTGTTTTTTTTCTTCCCTTGAAGAAACCAAACTGATATGCGGGTTGAGTTTTATGTGGGAAACATGTGAGGGTCAACGGTGTTCTCACATGAAAGCCATTAAAAAAAAAAAAAAAAAAAAAAAAAAAAAAAAAAAAAAAAAAAGCTAACTCCTCTCTCGAATATCGCACACGGAGAGACGAAGGCCGTGAGGGAAGAAAAACAAGAGGCTCACGCTTAAATGATGGAAATTATTTGCAGAAAGACTCCTATAGAAAGTCCATCATTCGCAGAGCATGTCATAACATTACTTTTACAATAAACAAAGTCACGGTAAAGGCAACGGAGCGCGATCAGGAGATGCTTGCAGCGTACAAAAGACTCGGATCTCAGTGTTCACAGATTGAGCTGCAAAAATAATAATTGGCAAGTAGATTTATGATACAATTTTTGTCTGTCTGGTCAAAGACAAGAAGAATAAGCAACCCCATTTGAAATGTAAAGCTCTCTCCGGTAGTTTTGGTGGTTTTTTTTCTGCAGGTATCTCCGCTTCCAGAGCTGCATGTTTCTGATCTGGTGTTTTCTCTCTCTGCTGTTCTTTTCTCTCTCTGCTCTCCCCTCACTCAAACTGTTAAAAGGGGAGGGTTTTTTTTCTTCCCACTGTCGCTCTTGTGGGAACTGTTGAATTGCCAGGTTTCTCTCTGTGACGCTGGAAGCTGATGCTGATTCTCAAAGTGAACTGAAAGAATAGAGATATCATCTATTGATGCGTCTTGAGTGGATCGGATACAAGAATCCAACGGAGATGGACTGAACTCCAATAACAACCTCATGAAGTACGTTAAAATGCCTTTGAGACAGATGTTGAAAAGGTGCCGATTTATTTGTCTCCTCATAGAAAATAATTACTCCTCCAAACTGTAAATACGTCAGGAGCCTAAATGATAATTGTAGCTGAAGTTACACTGTTGTTGACTTTGTCTTATTGAAGCAACTGAGGATTTAAATAAACACTAATTTATGTGATCGTCAACCAGTTTAACCACTGAATTATCTGTGATCTGTACGAGTGTGTTGGTGTAAAGATAATTAAAATTTTCCTGCGTGTTGTACAACATATTCGCAGTTACCAAACAGCTTCAACACCACAAATGCAAACGTGGCTGAAGCGTGAATCAAAGTGTCTTAAATCTCATCTGGACCTCATTCGGACAAGAGACACTTTAAAATGACCAGCGTTAATGGGGCGTAGAGAATTGCTTCACTCACGAGTGACGGCTGCGCTTATCGAGACAAACAACTCCACAGAAAGAGCCGAGACTTTAGTGTTCAACAGTAAGCGATGAATTACATCGAAGAGGCTTTCGGTGCCACGTTTTTTACGATTTTTGTTTGAGATCTCATCTTCTCGGACACAGATCGCCCTACACGTGGCTTTCCTTTTACCATTCGTCCCTGCAGCCACTCCGCCACCCCCTCCGCGGTGGAATCGGGGATCTGGCAGCGCAGGTTGTCCCTCTCCTCGTTGTCCATGAGCTCCAGCGCCGCCCGCAAGTCCTCCAGCAGGTGCAGCACCCGAAAGCCGCCCAGGAAAGGTGACGTGGGCGACTGGCAGTCAAACAGCCCGTTGGAGTAGTCCATGGCCTTGGAGCCTGCGGGGAGGGAGGAGTTAAGATTCATATGAATTTATTGCATATAAATAATACAAAACAAAAGCTGTGGAAATGCAAGAACTCATCGGGCTGGCGTGGCGGACGAAAGAGAAGGATTTATGACCGGAGGTTAATTTAGCTTTGGTCTGTGGGAGCATGATGAATAACCACAACTGTAAATTTGAGTTTGTCTGTAAACTGTGTTTACTGCTCACAAGTTGTTGTTAAAACACAGCAGCAAACTCCATAAAATGAGAGAGAATGAGAGAATTAAGCCCGCGTATTATTTTCTGTCATAACACCAGACATATGTGTGATTTCCCCTCCCATTAATAGCCATATGTAGATGTGGACAGCATTCATTTTGCATGCACTGTTTTGTTTTATAAATGCTTCACCAGTGTATCAAGAAAAACCTGACTTGACAAATTTCAGCCATAATTGCACACAACTTTAAATATATGTTAATAAATATGAGCAAGTACCTTCAAACCATCAATTTTGATATCTCAAATATCATCTAACATCAAAACAGACTTTAAAACGTGAACGAACACAACAACTGCATGTTTCTGACGGCTATTATTAGAGACCTCATTGTTCTCCATTATATTATATCACCGGGGAATTACACTGGAGGACTGTATGCATGGGTTAAAGTTAAAGTATGACGTATCCATATTCTATTTATATATGCATGGTTTTTGTGCACGTTGGTCTTTATCTGAACATCAGGCCTGCTGGCATCAGTATGTGATTGTTCCCAATGACGACACTTGAGCTTTATTCTTGTATGTATCCCTCTTTCCACATTTCTAGCTGTTCTGTATATTGAATGGCCCTCAAATAGAGAAATTCAAAGTAAAATAACATTTCATATGGAGCACGAAAAAAACCCATTATATAATTAATTTATTTGAGAAACAGTAAAAACTAAAGCTGATCCAACGGGCTCGCCTGCAATCCTGAACAAACTAAGTATAACTAACTATTGATCAGAGGGCTTCTTGACAATTACTGCTGCTCGTGCACTTGATAAAGTATCCTAATTAAAAGAACCACTTTGGAGGCTGAATCACTTCTCTGAGACCATTATGTTTATGTAAGTAGCTCAGGCTGTTGTACTCTGAGGTCGTTTCACTCCCACTCCAGGCGAAGATTTCAGTAAACCCACAGCACAAACACTACATTTATGGAGGTACTTATTGGTATTCTCTCCAATAAAACAAACACACAATGGTTGTCCATCAAACGCAGCGTAATTAAATAACGACAGTTAAATGTCTTCTTGTGTCTGCGGCGACCGTATTTTAAGATTTCTTTTCTTGGATGCACGTGCGGCGGCGCGCTGACTGAAGTCGAGTGCCTGATGTTCCCATCATGTCCTTCAGCTTCCTGCATGACATCTGCCATCTGTCCAACAGCAATAAAGAGGGAGCTGAATGAATAAATAAATAACAGTCACGGCTTCCCCACAGTAGCGAGGGGAGCGGGGCTCGATGATGGCTGCGGGTTTCTGCGGAAACGGGGGGGACTGGGCGGTGTGGGGAGGGGAGGGGGAGAGGGTCATGTGATCAGCCGCCTCGCTCCCATTGGAAAGGTCACTTACTATAATTACACACATCAGCGGAAAAGTCGGGACTCCACCGCTGGAGCCTGGTCTGCTCATCTGCAGCAGCAGCAGCAGCACGAGTAGACGGCGCGCGGCCAAAAGTTCCCGAAGCACAAGTTTGTGCTCCGAAACTCTCACAGGGTTTGAATAATCATTAGTTTCCGTCACTGCGGGGACGATGGAAAATCTTTCTTTAATTTCCCCAAGGCTGGCGGAGGCAGAGAGGGCCGCTGATCGAGAAGCACAGTCGCAGCTGTAAACTTTTATGTATATTCAGGAGGGTTAGGATTAAACTGCAGGTAGGAGGAGGAGGAAGAGGTGTAGGGGGGGGGGGGGAGTGGGGGTGAAGAGAGAGGAGGACATCGCGTTAACGTCCACTGGACGTAGTATTTCCAGCTTGCAGCTTAATGGCTTCCAGATGTGACCAGACCCCGTCGCATGCCAGGCCCGCTTATATAAGTGCCATAGCTGGGTCCTATAAAGTCCAAGTGTTCAGTACGGTTACCTGCTATGATGCCATCCATTTGCTCCAAGGCTGCTGCCAACATCTCGCTGGCGTCAGACATCATCTTCAGCTCAATGAATCTGCGAGAGAGAGAGAGAGAGAGAGAGAGAGAGAGAGAGAGAGAGAGAGAGAGAGAGAGAGAAAAGAGAGAAAAGAGGAAGCGTTTTTAAAAGAGGAGATGAAGGAGAGTAAAGAGAAGAAAATCCATGAAGGACTTGGACAGAGCGAAGACATAAAAATAAATAACAGAATCCACCCACTGCACAGAGAGGAGGTTCTTTACAGTGACCAGGAAGATGAGGAGTTTTTGTTTTTTTTTCTGCTGTTGATGTATTTTTAACTCAATTCACAAACATTAGTGATTATTTTAAGCCTAAATAGAAGCGTGTCTGTGCTCCAAAATGTTACTCAAAATGAGGTAAGAGCGTCCAAATGTGAGCTCTCCATCTACTAAAAAAGATTGTTTGATACGACTAAAAACTCTAAATGGACCATTTGGCGAGATGTTTTTTTTATACTTAAAACAAAACCAAGAGCAACGCCACCTCCTCAAGTCAGTCGCCCCTGCAGAGGTAACGACGGTTTCCCTCAACGCGTCCACCGTGATGAAAAGGCTGCAGCTTCGTTGGAGGGATGTTTGGATCGCAAAGCAGGAAAAAAAAAAAAAAAAAAGAGCCACTTCCTACGAGTGGGCGGACAAATCAGCAGATTGATCAAGCCAGCCTAAAGAACTGTAATCAACGTGTGGAAAGGCCGATGAGGACGTCGCACAAACTTCCTGCGCTGATTCTGCTCCGAACACAAAAACAACAGCAGAAGAAACGTTTCAAACGAGAAGAGGAATGCATCTCGACATGACGCTGCTGAGCCTGCCTGTAGAGTATTTACATTTACATTCGGGGGGGAAAAAAAGAAAGAAAAAGAGAGAGCATAACTGTGTTATCACTAATCCTGTTACGGTACAAAGCCTCCTTCTTCCTTCTCGAATGACTTTCTGCATCAAATTAACCCCGCAAGTCTGCCACACAAGATTGCCTCAGAGGCGAAAAACAAAGGGATCTTCAGGACTTATTACCCAGCAGGCCTTATTTCCGGCAACCGGGCAGTCACGGGTGCTCATGGTTAGGCTGCCGTCTGGAATAATGGCACTATTCTCCCGGTGGGAGGGGTGGGAGGGGGGGGACGCCCGGCATCTCAAACTTCCATAACAAAGTTGGGACAGGATCCCCATGACGGCTGAAATCCAAACACTTTATCACATGTTCCTCACTTATCACTTCAAACCAAATCTGATTGGAGGGAGGTGGGGAGGGAGAGAGGGGCGGGGGGGGGGGGGGGGCAGCGTACAGTGAGTGGAGGCAGCGGCGAGGGCCGACAACATGCAAACAGTGAGTCTACTTGTTCAGAGGTCTCATGGCATGGTGGAGGGGGGGGAGAAGGGAAAAGGGGGAGGGAGGACGGGGCGTTTAGCTTCATTTCCTCCCTCTGTGGGGTCACGGTGTCACACCCGGCAGGGTAAGAAACGGGCATTAAGAGCGTAATGAAACCGATGACATCACAGTGCGGGTCTGCTGGTAAAACAAAGAGCCTTAAAAAGAGCTCCGCCGCCTAATTTCAACTCCCGCAATCCACACAAAAGGGGGTGTGAGGTTCTCCTGAAACGTTTATGGGGCCGTTTATCTGCAGCCTCCCGTAAACATGTCATTAGGTTTGACACTGCACAGACTCCCGGTTATGTCGATGCATGCGCGCTCGCTTTCAGGTGAATTGAATCGAATTGATTAGTGGCTAAAAAGCATCTTCAGGAAAATCCGACTAAACTGCGACGTTCCCGTGGCGACGGCGGAGGGTGGAGGAGCGCAGCAGACGGACAGCTCACTACTAGCTGTGTTCGCCTCCGCAGGTATTTCCGTATCCTTCAGTTGTATTTAGTCAGCTGCTCATTTAAACACACCCCCCCCCCCCCCCCGTCTCTCTCCCTCTCCCCTCCCCCGTGGGAGAAAAAAAAACCTTCAGCTCATCCCTTCACCACCAAAAAAAGTCATGTCGGGGGAATCTAAATATTTTCATTCTCCGTGTGAACGCTGAAAATGAAAAAAAATACAAAAAAAATACAAAAAAAAAGTACCCATGAGGAGAGGAAGACGAGTGGATGCGACCTCGTGCTCCGTTCGGCAGACCTGAATGGTGCTTTGGTCTGTTGGGAAAGTAGGATGAGATCATTTTAAGATCAAACGAATGACAAGTGTTTCAAAAGACGGATCTGAAACTCGGTCGGCTCCATCTTCGGACCCTTGAAAACGCCGGGTCGAGGCGGTTCCTACTCCCAGCGTCCGTACGAAGCGATAACCGCCGCCGACGCGGCCCGAGCGACCCCGTCGGCGTGGGAGAGAGCGCCGCACGCATTCCTGAGCAGGTTCGTTTCCCCCCGCAAGCTAAACACAAGACGCCTGGTACCGACTCCCCCCTCCTCCCCCCCCCCGACGACCCCTCCGACCTTCCTCCCTCCACGCTCAGCCTGAAAAAAAAAAAAAAAAATCGGCCCGCGGGTCTGCAGTCTGTCAAGACGAGACGTCTGAACTGACGAGTAACAACAAACAGAAAAATCAAGGATGGGGCTGGCGAGCTTCTCTTTTGTCTCGTCTGTATGACGGGAGCAAAACCAGCTGAGCGGACGGAAAAATATCTCAATTCTCCGTCCCGTCGAGCTCCTTTTGTTTGTTTTGGACTCCATCATGCTTCTGTTAACATTCACTAAAGCGTCAGAAGTGTCCCCGTTAAAACGCACGGCTTGGGGAACTTTTTGCCACCAAACTGTCCAACTGTTTAAAAGGAAAGTCTCTTTAAAAACTTTTTTTTTTTTTTTTAACGTATAATGTTGTGACGAAGCACAGCGGGCCCCTTAAATAAAGCGGAGCTGGTTTTGATCTTCGGAAGAGACGCGGCGGATCCTTCAACTTCTCAAGTCTTTTCGGTGGAAAGATGTTTTTTAGATTTGCAATTAAAACGTTACCCGCCAGCAAACCTTCGGTCGCTCTGGACCGAGTTGTGCGAAGGGAGTTAAATAAAAGCATGCGAGGGCATTTTAAAACCAACTTTGTTGTCCAAAGTTATAATGTCATTATATCGTGTTCATTGAACGCTTTGTTTTGAGGGCTTGGGGCTCTGACAGCCAGGCTGACAATACAAAACCACAATAAGAAAAAAACAAAAACAATTCACTGCTCGAACAAACAAACCCGTCACAAACAAGGACTCGATATCAACAATCTAAAGACGTCGGACAGAGGAAACGTTTCATTTTTTTTTTTTTTTTTTTAAAGAGACAAATCCGAGAATCAAACTGGACTTTTCTGATGCTGAGAGGCGGTTTTAACATCATCCAGATGGAGTGGAGGAGATGTGGAGGGGGAGGGGCCGAAAGGAAATAGGCTGCGATTACTTGACCATCAGCCGAATGGTCGGCGCGCGCACACAAACACAAACACACACACACACACACACACACACACACACACACGTGCTCCAGTAACCTACTTCCAGCTGTGGTACAGATGTGCACCTCAGAATTGGCTCATTGTAGTAATAGAAGTAGAGTAAGTTGGAGTTTAGACCTGGTGGACAACGATTTATAAAATATGCATTTATTGTGTTTGTAAATCTGCCTGAGGCTTTTAGTAACGACGTACCAAAACTAGTTCAAATGACGTGGTTTTTTTTCCCGCCGGTTCGGATTTCCAGCTTCACGTCGTGAAGTCGATCCCAACGTGTATAAACTGGAAAGCTTGTTTATCTGTGCGCCGGTTTTTCGCTGCCGATACTCTTTAATCGCATCTGATGAAAGTGCCGTTCAATCCTTTTCTCGGGACATCTATTGAACTTATCATCGAGAGAAATGTGATGAAGTCAGATTTCATTACGGCATCCAGAAAACTACCGTCACACTCGTTTTTATTTATTTCATAAGCTTTTCCAAGTCGCAGAGATCCCGACGAATTTACAGCCAATTAAAAAGTGACGTTGGACCACATGACGGTTTAAACAGTTCCTCATGAGATATTTCTTATCTCGGAGACTAAATCAACCTTCACCGTAAGAAGTATTAGCAGAAGTAGATTTGGTTGAGGGACGGTGAGGATGGATGGACGTTTAATTTCAAGAGGGGACGTGGAGGAGGTTCGCTGTTAAAGTCCGTCATCAAAAGGGTTCAAGGACTCACAGACGGAGTTAAAACTCTCGCTGATAATGTCGCCATTACTCTGATGACCGGATTTCTTTGGTCCAACAGTCCAGAACCACAAAACATCTCGTTTACTATCAGTTAAAAAAAAAACAAGTAGCATCTCACGTGTGAGGAGTTCGAACCGTCAATCAAACAATCTGTTGATGGATTCATCTGCCGATTGTTTCAGCTGTAAATGAGTTACAGTGAAGTTAACAATCTCCAGTAGCACTCGGAGAGCCAAACATGGACTCCAGCGTTGTGGCCCAGTCAAACACTCTCCCTTTGTTTACTCCCTCCCTCCCCCCCTGAGAGATGGTCCACTGGACTTTCAGACGGGGCTGCTGCTGCTGTGAGGTCAGGTTGTTTTGACACAAACGTCAGCTCGACGCTTTAAACCAGCGCCGTTATTTCTCACTGCGACCCGCCGCACAAACAACTTCTTTGTCTCTGGGAGACTCACATGGCAGCGCCGCGACGCTAATCCCAAGTTATTGCAGTTTTTTTGGTTTTTTTTCCACGTGGCCCCTTCGAATACATCACAGTCAGAAATCACACGGGAGGAGGACGAATAAAGAAAAGGGGGCTGGGAGGAAATGAGCAAGACGTCTCGGCAAGCCAAGAAAAATTGGATTTCTTTGCTTTTGTTATTAAGATCCTCGCACAGGAGAAGCACTGAGTATAAATCGAATTTGTGTCATGATCTCAGAGTTGCTGCCATATACACACATATATATATATACACACACATATATATAGAGAGAGAAACTCAGAGGAACAGTGAGATATTACAGTGTTGAATGACTTCTATGTGTAATAAGTGGGTTGAAACTGCAGGCAGGATTGAACCAGAGGCATCCCTCCACTCAGGAAGACCTTCACCCAGCGCTGTCAGGACGCGTTTCCTGGCACATTCTGGAGAAATGTCTTCCTCTTACTCAGAAATTGCCATTTCCTTGAAATCCCGGCACTGAAGTGCACAAAAAAAGAAGAAAAAAAAAAGTCCCGCAGTTAACTATTTAGTCACATCAAAACAAAAAAAACCGTGGGATTTTATAGGGCTCATTTCTAAAAAAAATAAAATAAACCGAGCCTTGTAATTATGAGCGGACGAGACAAATGTTTCCGATTAAGTTAATGCGTTAATTTAATTTCAGGAGCACGTAAACATCCCAATATATCAAGTGACACCTCCCTCCTTTCACAAGGCTACCGCCACAAGAGTACTGCAGCGAGAATGCAAGGAATGCAACATGTCAAGACAAAAAAAAAAAAAAAAAAAAAGGTGCCTGAGATGGAGATGGAAAGGGCCCCTGTCAAATTTCCTGGACACGTGCGGCTCCAAGAAAAAGAAAGTCTAAAAACTAAAAAAAAACAAAAACTTCAGGGACGATGCCATGTTGACGTTATCGCAGGCCAAGTTCGCTGCTTATACAAACGAGCGGCGATAACGGGGCGTCACCTTTCACCTGAGCAACAAATAAAACGCCCCGTTGCCCGGGGCAACAAGGCGATCGCCACCAGGAGCTTACATTTATTTAATCGCGTCTCTCAAATAATCCCTCAGCAGTGTAAAAAAAAACAACAACAACAAAAAAAACGCGTTATTTAATCCCACCGTGAATACATCACATCAGGCCGCGTGAGCTGGCGTGGATTTTTTTTTTTTTCCCGAGCCGTGGAGTGGGAGAGAGCGGTGAGGATGCAAACATGGTTATCTCCAGAGAGGGAAATCAAATCCTTTGTTATGCTTTCAGTTCTGTGCCTGGAAGCCAAGACGTCAGCGGAGGAACGCGGCGTGGAGAGCTGCCAGCAGGTCATGCAGCGCCTCATGAGGGAAGGTTGTTTTTTTTGTTTTTTTTACTCTTTCCTGTACAAATGTATGCTTACAAAGGTTCACCCAAACAAAAGGCTGCACAAGTCCCAGACTGATAGTGGAAGAAGCCGACACTGGACCAGAAGCAGCTTTAAAGTGCTGACTTTGTGTTGGCTGCCACTGATTTTTTTTTTTTCTTTCTTTCTTTCTTTCTTCTTTTTCCTAAATCATGACGGGCGCCAAACTGAGTCTGACTGGAGGCTTCGTGAGAGTGATTCATGATTTGGCTTTCACATTTATGGACATATGATGCATAAATTAGCAGCGGTGAAATCACACACACACACACACACACACACAAAAAAGGTCTTCACATACAAAGATAACATTATTAAACACGCTTCAAGGAGCTATAATACCCTGAAATGGGGCAAATCTGAGGGGAAAATGTTTCCTTCCTTGCATTTTATTTGAATAACTTGTCAATGGGTGGTATTTAATACGAATTTGTAGGTTTCACGTGTGTATTGTTATTGTGACATTTAAGTGGTGGAAATTAGTGGTTCTTCCATTAAATTAAACATACAATAATACTGAAAATGAGTGTGAGGGATTCTAGCTATGAAAGAGTTTTCTGATACCAAAATATCAAAGTAAAATAATAATAAAAAAATAAAGTATAACGATGAATTCAGCCAACATGTTTAAGTCACTAAAGATCCTAACGTTAAATACACATTCAAATAAGCGACATATTAAACATTAAAACAAAATGTAAGGAGATAAACTCAGCTTGTAGGTAAGCTCAGATGAATATATAATATATAATACACGTTGTATATAAAGCAAACATGAGGATTGAGGACACACAAACCGTTACTATGCGTTGAAAAACTAAAAAAAATAAATAAATAAATAAAAAAAATTTAAAAAAAAAAAAAAAGTTCAGTCAAACTTACAGTTTCCGACCAGCTCGACGTAACCGACGGGATCGCGCGCTCTCCGGTGGGCTTAACTCCAAACGCAGCGGCCGCTTTTCACCGGAGCTTCATGTCTGTCCGTTCACCTTCCCATTGAATTTCTCTGTGAAATGAAGTTTTCGTCTGAACTATGAAGCAACTCGGACACAGCGAGGAAACACCGGAAGTTACACCTTCAGAATAAAAGCATGAAAAAAAAAATACCCGGAAATGGCAGGGGTTTTTTTTTTTTGTTTTTTTTTTACACACACACACACACACACACACACACACACACACACACACACACACTATTGTGCTCGTTTCCAGATTCAAATTTTAATCCAAAACACTTCGTTAAAAATAATGTTTTGTAAAAGATTAGGTTGGTTAAACCCTGCTCCGACATTAAAATGATGCTCTCCCCGACATAATAAGCAATACGACATAAAAACACAATTCTGCATAACCTTCGGCAGTAAAGTACACGCTTATCCTAGTACCAAAGTACTTTTACTTGAGTCAAATATTGATCGCAGGCCCTTTTGTTGTATTTATACACCGTGTGATTGATACTCTTAATTAAATAAAGCAACTTAATACTCCCATTAATACTTAAATGCATTAAACATATATCAAATGCTCCAAAGGGGACAAGCTTTTCAGCCTATACTCTGCTGTTAAGACACATCTGTATGTATTTATTGAAGAATAAAGGTAATAATATAATAAGATAAACAAAGAAGAGGAAAATGTTTGAATACTACTTATTTGTAACTGTATTTAAACTCTTTGTAATTATTTGATTTGATCTGTTTTTGTGCTGCCGTAACAGTATATAAATATGTAAAACACAGTTGGCTTAAAATTGTGGAACCGAGCACAATTATGTGGCTACACAGCCACACGTTGCTTTATCACACAGTAACATCATGTGATGTGATGATATGCGGCTGACAGTATTTATAGCAGGAGCAAGGGTGCTGTGACAAGTGAGGGCAGCTCCCTGAAGATTTAGCTGGGCTGTAGTAAAGTGCCCAGCGTGGGTGGATGAGTCGAAAAGGATGCGCACCGAATGCAAATCACATTACACAGAGTGCAAATTAAACGCCTACAAAGGTCACATCCACTTTCGGTCCCGTTTGAGAATAATCACCTGTTGTTGGTCACAAAGATTCACACTGTAATTCTCCTGATAAATAATCCTCTAGCAGCTCGACCAGCAGGTGGAGGCAGAGATGTTCTCGTGATGCCGGGATAGAGGGACACACATTACGAACATGGGAGTGTGTGTAATATAAACATGATGTAACATACTGTCCCTGGAGCTCAACGATAAGGGAAGGACATTTGTCTTCCTGGCTGCAAGAAAGCAGCGACATCGTGCTTTATGGCCTTTAATTTAGGTTAAACAGCAGCTCCTGACTGACAGAGAAACCGAGTGATAACGATGTAGGAGCCTGTGGTGCGGTTTAATGAATGCAGAGATTAAACATGTGTATGCGAAAAATATTCCCAGTTTTAAAGTCACAGCGCCGTCTCAGCTTCCTCCATAACGTCTGACTCTGCAGGTGTTTACGCTCCATTTTGAAATGCAGTTCTCCTTCATATATTAGTTTCTCTGCTGCGTTTTGAATGTCAGCTCGGTGCACATGAAAGCAGCCGTCAGCTCGTGTTACTCTGCAGCCGAAGATCGTCTTCACGATGAAAAGCATCACAGGGTGTGAAGGTGAGACAGAACTGAATCAGAGGATTAGTTCGTTTCCTTTTTTTGTTTTATTATCTATTTTAAGACTTGACAAATACAAAATTATGGATTTAAGCTTTTCTCCCAATACTAATTTCTATTTTTATACCAGTGATCTCCTTTTCCTCGGGTTAAAATCTACTATTTTTTTTTTTACAGCAGAAAAGAAGTGGTGGCATTTTCCTCTCGGGTAACGAGGAGGTCAGGGATTTCTGCAGCACTAAAAATTGAGTCTGCAGCTCGGTGCAACTTAAATGGGTAATAAAAAAACACTGAACTTTATAGTGGGATTGTCAAACAGTCTGTATTTATTGGATTGGTTGCATCTGGCCAACATCAAACACCCGCACGGCTCATATCGCCATTAATGGATCGAGTATTGGGCCAGATGCAACCAAACGCAGCCACACGTTTGGAGAATTTGCAGACCTGTGGGAAATGTTGGAGTCAGTGTCACATCTGTCTGCAGCACATTTAGCCATGTATGTATACAAATATTGTTTCCCATGGTGTTTAAAAGAAGAAGAAAAAAAAAGGACGTGCATCAATTAAACCCGATTTAGATCCCATTTGGAAGGAAGACCAATCCAGACCTGTTGAATCAACACACAGATGCATCTTTGTATTTATTTTTTTTTTACTGCCTCGTGTCGTTTTGTCGTCGACTGTTTCGCTTCTTGGAAAAATAACTGAGCGGATCAGAGCTTTGCTCGAGGATTAAAGAGATGCCACATTCCTGCGCCAGAAAAATGGCAATGGGAAAGACAAAAAAACAAACAAAACATGGATGTGATTGATGAAGCTGGTTGCTGTGAACCAGTTTAAAGAAACGGACATATTTTCCTCTATGAATTTACATTTCAGCTTCTGTGTGGATTGAAATGGAGGATATGTCACCTGCAACTCAACGGTTATAGTAAAATAACCCATTCAGGAAAACTTCGGTTGAAAAGAAAATCATAATCCAATCATGGACATGGTTTTCTTTAGATTGCCTCATTTTCCTGCTGATAAAAGGTATCTTCTCCTCTGTGAGTACATTAGTGTTCAGTATGTATGGTGTCACATTATTTCCGTTAACTGATCTCACAAATGACTCTCATGAGACGTATTCCCCCGAGCCTCCGTCCCTCAGCACCTCATTTGATTGCTGCAATCAAAGCAGCGGATCTTCACGACCTCCACCGGTCATGTGCGATATTTTTTCGAGTGCGGCTCTCGCAGTTGATTAAATCCTTCTGCCTTTGATTGTAATTCTGATACGTAACTCCGATCACTTGAGGGGAAATCATGCATCTGAAAGTTTTAAAGTCTGCGCCTGCTTGACATCCTGGCTTCAGAGAAGTGTTTTGCCTGTCGGGCACAAACTCTGGAGACGATGTCCCAAAGCCTCCTGTCATGTAGCATAGGTATTTTGGTGGCCATGGTAACCTTGTTGCCTGGAAGTGCCTGTACAACCCTGCAATAGATTTGACTTTCTTTGGTGAAGGAGGCAGAAATAAAAAAATTAAAAAAAAGAACAGGGTTGAAATGTTGTCAAGCTGCAGGGTGAAGTCAGGTCTCCTGTTGGTGAACATTATTAGATGTGGGAGCACTCAGGTTATATATAGAAATCCCAATTATAATCAAAGTAGCATGTTAGTCCCAAAAGATGCTGGGAATTGTTTGTGAGAAGTTATCAAAGCAGGATTTTTCAGCTGCAGGAAAAAAAAAACTTGTGACAGACTCCCCAAAAAAGCATTTTGGTGGGTTTCTACAGATTTATTGTTGGATAAGTGTCAACTCCACAGACGAATGCACATATGTCAACTGAGATGAGGTTCGTGGAGAACAGCTGGAAACGGCCAATCTGTATGAGACGCTGCTGTTATCGTCATCAGGAGGGGAGGAGTGATAACTACAAAAGCTCGACAGGAGGTTCAGGCCTGAAAAGGTTGCGTGAGGACACGTACTGTAAATACTCACTTCACTTTCTGATATGGATTTTATTGCTCCCGGTTACCACTGCAGCAGACCCCCCCTGTCCTTCATAATATTTCTACTGAGATTTTTTTTCTCCCTGAAGTAAAACAGAAAGAAACAACACCTGTTAGCCATGATAAATCTTGTAGCCGACAACGAGCAGTTTAGAATCGCTTCCCAAGCTCCAATGATTCACTCTGAGCAGCTCGTAACTGTTTACAAAAGTTTATTTTAAAACAGTTACTTCAGCTCTGACGCTCTGAAGTAGAAGCTGATAAGCAGAACTTTGGCTCTGCCTCAATTCGTGTTCTAATCATAGTAAAAGTGGTCGTAGCTTCCGGCACTGAAAAATTAGGCTGATGCAGAAGTGTCTTGAGCTGCAATACCACAGAGTGCCACTAGAGTTCGGCTCCAAAAAGCCTCCAAAGACTCCCATTCAGCTTCTGTCATGAAATTCTCGGTCAATAAAATGTCTCGAGTTATCTTCTTCTTATTTTTCTGGTGGTCCATCTGAAAAAAACATCCCGCCATTGATTAGATGTGAGGCCTCAAAAAGCTGTGTTTTTGGGGGCGTGCCTGTTTGATTGACAGGCCTGTGGTGCCGAGATCCATTTTGAAAGGATGAGCGATCCCTTCATTAGACGAGAGCTGAGGGAATAGATGCCGAGGCACCTTTTATTTCACTGTTTGGCTCCCTGCAGACGAGGGGCGGGAGATCACGTTCCCTTTTTTTAAAATTATTATTTCTTTATTTCTTATGTAACACACCTGACAGAGTGATAATTAATGAGACGAGAGCTCCGGCGGCGGGGTCCCCGAGGGCGCCGAATCCCTCCTCAGCGACGGGGGTTCACGTCCCCACGGCTGCTCGGCAGATTGGGATTCATCAACGCGCCGCTGCTTCTCCTCTTCTCACATCCATCTGCAAAGACTTTGTGTGCGGCGCTGACTATTATCAACTCATCAAATTCAGCAAATGAGTGGTTTTGTGAGCCCCACATCAGCGTGCGTTACATGAAGTCTGCATGAAGCCACACGAAAAAGCAAGCGGGATTCACATCGTTAACGTCACGTGACAACTGATTTACATACTGGGGCAAGATGCCGGCGACCGTCTCCGCCGACGACAGCGTTTCTACCCCGAGGCGGCCGAAGAGAGCCGTTCGGTGTCACGTGGACGGCGTCCCTCCTGCCTCCTAAGTGCAAGTTGTACCGACGAAGAAAAGAACACACCACAAACAGCTTTGTCCATTAGCCGGGCAGAACCTCCTGACATCCCATAATTATTCTCCGGTCGTCGGAAAGGCTAATAATAAAGCAGCGGCTGCCCTGCGGGAGAGCCAATTGAGATGTTGCGCTCAGATGTGGAGAGAAGCCACGGCAACGCCGAAGAGGCCGAGGGAGACGGACTACAAATGAGCTGCTGAGTGACAACTTTCCCTTGAAAGGGAGTTAACGCCGTTTAAGATGAAATGAGAGCAGAGGAGAAGAAGAAAACAAAACTAAGACGTGGGAACACTCCAGAGCACTCTGAGGTGGTGTCTATATTAGAAAGTAGTGCAGACCCACAGATCTTGACAGACAGCAACTAATTACACTTGAAAATTAATGAACAGCTGTCAACGTTGTCAGATTTGCTTTAGCCTCTTTTAGCTTTTCAGACAACTTCTGTTCAGTACGAACGACCCTCGAGAAGGTTCCTGAGGAAAATGACCCCCCCCCCCCCCCCACACACACACATCCAAATATGGTCACTTCCGGCTCCAAACCGCTCCGAGCTCGCAAAAATGTTCACAAACCAACGGGCGACATCACTGCTGGTGTGTGCTACAAAATCTCTGAGACAAAAATATATAAAAAAAAAAACATCCAAGGTTACAAACACCAGAATTTGCTTCCAAATGTGCGTCAACAAAATGCAGATATTCAGTAGGGGAGCAGCTGAGATGTTTCTGGAGATAAAAGCAAAAACTTCAGGATTTCACAGCTTGACAATTATTGAAAGAAATAACGAAGGTGACAACAGCTGTATGTGGGAAGATTCGTATGTTCAGGCACCATTTTGTTATGTATCTGTGAGCCATATCCAATGTTGTAAGGAACTGCACACAGGCATGAGACACGAGCCCTGACTGAAGCAACAAGAAACATATTTAGCTTGTTTGATTGGCACTCGCTGAGTGGTCACATCCAGACGACAGCATGAAGCCAGGAGCTGTTTGTTTGTTTGCAGGGGCCATTTACCATCCACCAATCCCTATGGACCGTCCACTAATCACTCATCCCGGTACCTAAACTTATTACCAGCGAAGCTCTCCGCGTTTTCGGATTCCTTCCATCGGCTGAAAATGCTTCGACGGTTAGTCACGAAGCCGTGATTCACGACTGAGCTATGATTCACCTCTCCCATTTTGTTCCTTTGCTGCACAGCAGACAATGTTCAGCACCTTTCCAGAGAGAGGACGTCACACCTCTATCGAGGCGACAAAGCATCGAAACTGAAGACACAACAGAAGAGATGGAAATAAAAGCACACAAAGGCTGCTGGGGACAGCTTGGTCAGTCACTGCGCTCCGTGATGAATGCCTGTCGTCCTGTTTTATCAACCCACAGGAAAAAAACAAACAAACACGATTTTCACATGTGACCACGTACACATGGTCCTGGAGCATCTTCATGGCGTAATGTGTGAAGCCCATGTAGATTCCCCTTTTTCCACACGTTATGTCACGTGTCCTCGTGAAGGTTTAGTAGCAGGTCGGACCCAAATGCACGGCGCACGGCTCCAAGTCAAAGAAAAGATTTACGACATCCTCAAAAGAACGTCAAGAAGCGAACCGGGCTGGCGCTAAGAAAACCAAACCAACGGACGCAGGTAGAAATTAACTGACGGAGAAACGAACTAAAATCAACAGAGGACCGGGGAACACGAGGGGAAACTTCACGCCGAACACAACGAACTGACACGATAGGACAGAGACTTTCAAAATAAAACAGGAAACGTGAGACTGAAAATAAAGAACAGAAGACAAGAGCATGACAAAAGTAACTTTTCAAACTAAAGCAGGACACAAACTGAAGTGCAGAACAGAAGACCGATGAACTCATACGAGATCATGACAGTCTTGTGTGGGAAACACGTGGTTTTTGCCTCTTTTTTTTTACCTTTTCCTTCAAATATGAGGCTTTAATTTAAATAGCAACTATATTAAAGTGACGAAAGCTTGTCCTGAAAAAAAAAATGCAACTTTAAACTGCCAATCCACTCGATCTGCTGTACGCTGCCACTCGCAGGGAGATCGAGAAAACAATCAGACCAAATACAGTCAACGCCGTAAAAGATCTGAATACTTCTTCCACTACTGCGACTGACTTTGACGTCTTTAACGCGCAACAGAAATGTCATGACAGTGTTGTTGTTTTTATCCCCAGAGGAACACGTGGGCCGTGTTTATTTGGCCAGAGCTGACGGAGTCGCTGACGAACTGAACAGATTTCTGGGACTAAAGCATCTGTTTTGCTTTATGTCGTGCCAGGTAGAGCTGCAGGGAAACCTAGCAACAGGCTCATCAACCAAAAAAAAAAAAACAACACACTCGCAGGTACGAACACACACACACACACACACACACACACACACACACACACACACACACGCACACACACGCATCCCTCGCAGCTCTCAGCGGGGCGGACGGGACGGCGCGCCACGTCATGCACCACGTTGACCTGAACGCGTTACACCCTGTTGATTCCAACACAAAAACCCACGTGAGCATATTTTTTTGGGCGATCGTTGGGATGTTTTCTGAATCGACCCAGTTTTCGGTGACATTGTGTGGGTTAAAGGAACGAGCGAGCACAAACTGTACCTAATCAAAAAAACAACAAAGGCGAATGATTCATCTGTTAACCTGTCCCTTTGTGCTTGTACTAAATTTGCTCCGTTCAAGAGCATCTTTTGTTTGTTTACGCTCCGAAGCGTTTAACGTTCTGTCCCCTGTTAAAAAAAAAAATTCAGGAGCTTTAGGAGGGTCAAGAACAATAAAACAGACTTTATAAATCCATCAATAAATAAAAAGACAACAGTCTCTGATGCACACGGCGCTCCAAAATGCTTTTCCCTTACAGCCATAGCAACAAAGTGTTTCTGCAGACGGTAAACCGAACAGCGAGAAGCGTCACTTCAATTACTCACATTTCATCCGTCGATAACCGTTTTAGGGGATAACGTGTTCTTCTGTAATGAAGAAATTATGACATGCAGATCCCAATAGAAGCAATAGAAAAACATGCATAAATAAAACATGACATTTTGGGATGTATTCATTTCAAATCTTCTTTTATGTAGTGAAATAAATGGCAATTTACCATATTCACCATGATGTCCTGATGTGACACACACACACACACACACACACACACACACACACATCTACAGTCCAGCCTGTCTGACATGTGCTCACACATTGATGTCTCGTCCTGTATACCGGCACTGAGTTGTCTTTCACCGAGGCTTGACTGAAGCTTCTCCTTCAACTAATACACGTGTCTTTCTAAACAAGTTGGATGTTTCCGAGTTCAAACTCACCTTAAAGCGAGTGCTTTGTGGACAAACGCATGAAAATCAAAAGGTACATTCAGTACTCGGTGCTATTTCCCACACGTTGTTCTATGTCTGCCTGTTTGCACTCAGTGTACTGATACCAGTATAGAACCGCCCACGTGTCACCGAGTAAATAATGGCATCGCACCAAAATCAGGAGTCAAAAACCTTCGATGTTGTCGCTGACGGTTGCCAGGAGGGAGTGGAGCTCAGTAAAGTGTGTCGAATTAATCATCAATCAGCTGTTATTAATCACCCCGATCACAAAGCAAATGTTGATTTAATTTCCCAAAGGTAGAAATTAAAGCGTATAGCGCAGCGAAGGATAACTATTAGGAACCTTAGCTCCTCCCGTGTGTCTTTATCGAGCAAAACCCAAACATGAAGATCTGATCAAAGAGAGCAAAAAAACCAAAAAAAAAACCACCTTTAATATGAAAACCAGTTGCAGATGAAACTGCGAGTGGGCGACGTGGAGAGGAGACTCTCGGTGCGGCATAAGCCTCATCCAATTCAATCAATTAGCCGTGGCCTAATATGCTACAAGTGGGTGAATACGATATCCCCACTCCACCGTGTGAATGGGCCACAAACCGAATCAGCCCGGCTTCCTCTCCGTCCTCCGCTGACGGATGAGATGTGGCGTGTTTCTGTCATAAATGTAATTATGTGTATATTGAGGCTCCGATTCCGCCCGGCTGCAGGAGATCACGATTACCGTCTCGTCTCGGAAAAATTCTCCTCCTTCAAAACAAGAGGCGCTACGTTTTCTTTATGTCCGTTTGCACTTGTGTGCACTGAAGTGGAATTACATTTCTGATGACAGCTATTATATTAACAGTTAGAAAAACACACTGTGTACAGACTGATGGATGAGGAGTAAGAAACACGGCTTAAAAGCTCCACTAATCAATAAAACCAAGGTGTAGGTTCAATAAAGAAGATCTGCTCCCTTTGTGTTCACTCCACCTCTTCACTCCATTGTGGGCGAACCTCAGGTTCCCACGCTGTCAAATCACTCACAATCTTGTCATTATACTTTCCCATTGATCTTTCCGCCCGCACTTTTCTCATCCCCGTACTTTAAATATTATCGTCATCTGTCATTCTGCTGAATACGCAACTCTCCTCATCCCCATCACCACCTCGCTTGTCCTGTTTTCCGGGAAGCCTCAACTGAAGTTTTAATCGTCTCCACTCCCCCTCAACCCAACCAGCCGAGGCAGATGACCGCCCACCTCTGAGCGTAGTTCTGTCAGACGTTTTATTTTGGTTTAAAGGCAGTTTTTCCTTTTCGCTTTCAGAGATTTTCTATCTGTTAAAAGGTGTTTTTTTTCCTTCCTGTTGTTAGAGGTTTTATTCCTGTTAAATAGGAGGATTTGTCTTCCCACTGTTTGGGGTATTGTTCGTGTTAAAAGATTGTTTTGTTTTTCTAGTTCCTGCTGTCAATCTCCTATAACATGATGCAATATTTTAGTTTAACTACCCACTTGAAATTAGCACAACCGCAAATATGCTGGTGATACTTTTATTTAAGTAAGATGTTGAAAGTAGTACTTTTACTAAAGTAAAGGACCTGAATACTTCACCAAATATGTAGTAATACGAGGTGTGTGCGTTACACTTTAAACTCTTTATAAAAGATTTCATAACATGGTGTCTTTACTGTACATGGATAGAAAGTAATAAGTAGCTTTAACTTGCTTTATCCCTATAAGTCCAAGGCTTTAAAAAATAAAAAATAAATAATAATTCCACCTGAAAAAACATCCCCTAATTGAGTCAGGAACAGCTCCGCAACTGCAAGGCCAATAAAGAATAAGCTTCAGTCGGCTCCACGGATAAGAGATGCTCAGGGAGAGGTTTGAAAACACAATACGTCTCCGTGTCCTCGTCACCAGGTCAGAGCAACATTTGAAAAACTCCCACAGAGAAGTGTCGTGAAATATCGCTAGAAATATCTCACATCCTCCAGAGCTGAAATCGACTCATAGTCTCACAGGTGAGAAAACAGAACAAACAGAGCCGCAGTAAGAGGGTTCAGTTTGAATATGAAGTGTTGATAGTTGTTGACAAAATCCCCAGATTAAAACAATTGGTTAAGCGTGGGCATCCCTCCGAGTTCCTGCCGTAGTAATCCTGTTATAAATCTCCCGCTGGCTATAAGCTGCAGCAGAATGACTGAGAGGATAAACCCATGTTTACAGTAAACAACCACCTCTGCTTTCCATTGTGGTTTCATTACATAACTACTACAGGGAGCTAATATTGTGCTTTGACAGTATAAAATATGTTTCCTCTGCAATGCCCTGAAACCAAAATCTTAAAAACATTAAAGGTAGAGTGGCTAGTTTACTGCTTTTAAAATTATGGGTATGGTGGATCTTTGAGATTTTATCTTTAAATCTCAATTCTGACACAGGGCACCTGCTAAAAAAACGCAACCTCAGGATCAGGTCATAAAGAAGGTTCCTGAACTCCAACATATCACTTAATATTGAGCTTCAGTGGTCCCGGTTTACCAGAGATTAATCACCAATGATGTTTGAATCCAGGAGGTGACAAACTTATTACCAACCCTAACCAAGGTTGTCATTTGTCCTAACCCCAACCATGTTTTGTTTTTGTATCTAACCCCAACCAAGTGTGTTTCTTGTAAATCACATGCTTGAAATCATAACAGTGGGATTCATTTTCCTATTAATCGCTAGAGGCCAAGGCGTGTAATGGACACGCCTAGATGTCACCAAGCGTAGCTATCTCACGTTTTGCTGAGACTCGGTTGGTCCAATGTGCCCAGTTAGTAGTCCAGCTTTGGCTGCTTCCAACTTTACAAAACAAAAAAAACGACTACAAAAACCAACAGGTACAGAATGCAAATGCCAAAAAAAGTCCCCATAAAACGTATTTTAAAAACCCTTATCATTCAACATATTCAAATAATTTCAAGTCCAAAACACAAGAGAAACTGCTATAAACACAATTTGTTCTACGGATGTAATGTTAAGTGTTTATTATCTGAAGAAAATCCTACAGGATGAGGCTTTAATGATGATGAGAAAAACTCTCATCAGGAGTTCGATGAATTTGAAGCCAAATGAGACAACAGAGTTTAGAGAAAATCATCGTCAGTCAAAAGCTGTCAGGTCGTCCCACGCCGATGGGAACGTTCTGGAAAATTCTGCCAAACACAGAGAAGCTGTTTCAACAAAGAGGAACTGCAGCCGAGATAAAACTACCAAATAAGGATGTGAGAAATATTTATTTAGATTATATCGGGGGGGTTAACAAATGCTCCCACTGTAAGACCTGTTTAATGAACATCCTGCACATCCCACATGTTGTTTTTCTTATTTTTGCTATTTAAAATAGTTTTGCTCTTGTTTTTTGATTCCCCTTCATCTGTTCCTTTATCCACACGACTTTTTTCTGACTGTATCCCGCAGCGATTTGATTTCCTCTGTGAGACCAATACAAATCTGATACCTACAGGCTTCTCCTGAAAATATAATGCCGCAATAAATGATTTTTTCTTTTTTTTTTTTAATTACTTTTTATTTGAACAGCCCGAACTCCTCAGGAAACCTCGGCTGGCGGTGCTGGATCGGAGCCGAGAAAAAGATCAACCGTCGGAGGTGTTTGACGCTATAAATATAGCAAGACAAAAAAAACACACAAAAAACACACAAAAATCCCACCTGACGAAAACGGGGTCAGGCGAAGTTTGGAGAGGTTGTTCAGGTTCGTCTGCTGCACCAGAATAATGATGGTTTATATCAAAGGATTAGATGTTTTGAGGGGGGGGACGTCAATCTTCTGCCAGATAGCGCACTGCGAAAGGTCCAATCCCTGCCCGCTCTCATTAAATAATTATGAGAGAGTAAATTATTAATTTGTTTCGATTTAGATGAAAAGTTGAGAAAAACAGAAGCGGAAGAGTGCGAGTAAAATATTCATTCCGTCTTGCGTTTCACATAAAAAAAATTATCCCGAGTGTGTTTGTGTGAGAAAAAAAAAAAAAAGGTCAAGGTTTGTAACCAGTCACCTTATGTTATGCAAAGATTTATCAAAAAGCGGCGAAACCTTGTGAAACGCCGGACGCAGCAGAAAGGTCAACGAACGTCTAGACAGCTCACTCCCGCTTCAGTAACCGCTGTGTTGAAAGAAACGCTGCGCGAGTCCTGCTGTTATATTTCTGTAAAGTTATTAGCCCTTCCCTTTCAAAGGAGTTGTTTCACCCTGAGCGGGTGGGAAGTCCTCCTTTCAAGCTTTCAAAGAGGACGGGAGAGGTAATCTATAACCTTAACAGTGCAAAACGTTAAAATTCCCTCTCGCGGAGTAACACCCGGCGCTCTGAGGGCGGTGAGATAAAAGTCTCTGTGGAGTGTAATTCAAAGATTGTGTATAAAAATGGACGGGGTTTCCAGGTTGATGATGCGAAAATAGCTTGAACTGCAAATACCGCCGAGGGCCACTAGGGGGTTGGCTTCAAAAAGCCTCCCAACTCCAACAGACTCCCGTTCAACTTCTCTCATGAAATACGGTCAATCATTTTTTTTCCCCTGAAGTCTGAAAATATTTCCATCATTAATTAAATATTAGGCCTCAAAAATTTGTATTTTTGGAGTCGTCTCTGTTTGATTGACAGGCCTGTTGTGGTGCAAAACCTCAGCAGATAGAGCCAAAAGTATCTGCATGAAAACTTTGAAAATCTCTGCAATCGGGACAGAAGGTCTGAATTTGCATCTTTTGCTGACTTTAAACAAGACTTGCGCTTCCTGATCCTCACAGATCACAATTCATCATCATCATCATCATCATATATTTTGAATGGTAACAGCCAGCGACGAATGTTTCACTGGTATTTGCAGCTCGTGACTCCAAACGGAAGACAAACTGGTCGAAAATGTTTCGAACTCAGAGCTCTCCAGTCCGCCAAGTTCCTGATTCTTAACTCGCACTGTGACGTTTCTGGTATCGATGGACCCTTTCATTGTATATTAATAGCCGGCAGCGGCGGGGTCTGACACGGAGCGGGGGTCAGCAGCACTTCCACGCCGTATTGCTTGAAAGGACCAGCAGCTCAGCGGCAGCCTGTCAATAGCTGCTGAAGTTCCCTTTGGCTTTTCCTTTTATAGCAGCTCGGGACTCAAACAGAAAATCACAATCACGGTGAGCAGAGGTCTCACAGTTTATACATTATGAAACAGTTTTAATACAATTCTACAGATGAGATATATTTGTATATTGATACGGTCCTGATCGATGACTTCAGTTGGCACTTATATTACATGTTTTGCTGTTTGCTCCAGGCTGCTGTCAATCATCTCCCCAGATGTTACAGAAGCTGTCACCGCTGAAAGCCGGATGGATTTGGTGTTCCTCGTCAGCCCACAGCCTGTTATGACACCGAGCTGACAATTGCAGGGGTCAGCGATCAAGCCATCGAGGTAGTTTGTCACGTCGGAGCGTGCGAGTGCAAAACGCATTTTGACGTGAAAATATGACAACTTTATGTTTTCAAGTTGTCTTTCTGTCCCGCTCTCGTGAACACGATATCTCAGGAACGCCTCGAGGGAATTCTCTCAAATTTGGCGCAAACGTTTACTCCGAGGATGAACCGATTAGAAGTGGGGCGGTCAAAGGTCACTGTGACATCACAAAAACACGTTTGTGGCCAAAACTTAAGAATTAATTCACTAATTACGACGAAATTACTCACAAATGTCTACTTAGGATAAAATGATGGCGTGATCACATTTTTCAGATCCAAAAGATCAAAGGTCAACTTCACTGCAGAAACACTTTTCTGCCTGTTGGTCAACACCATAACTCGGGAATGGAGCGGGAGACTGTGACCATATTTCACATTTAGTCAGATACCGAATTGATGACACTTTATCGTCAGGTTTCCAATCTGAATGTAAAGATCTGTCCTGTCGGGTTGAAGATTTGTGTGAAGCAACTACGTTGTAGTAGAATCTTTGCAGCAACATCCATAGTTGATGCTTTTTCTTCTGTCAGTCAGCTTCATTGGGGAAATGTGAACACATACAGATTCCTTCAAAGTCTTCATGTTAAACATCTAAACTGTAATTTGACAGGTTTGCGGACAACTGTGAGGCAGTAATGCTGGTTTTAGTGTTTCTACCGTCTGTCTGCTTGGAGCACACAATGCTACCGATTCATAAGAACAGAGGACGATTTCTAAAGATCATCACTCCCCCCATTGATACTTTCAGTCTGTGTGTGTGTGTGTGTGTGTGTGTGTGTGTGTGTGTGTGTGTGTGTGTGTGTGTGCGTGTGTGTGCGTGTGGTGAGGGAGTCCTAACGGAAAAGCATCAACCTGTACTTTGATACCCGGGACACTCTGCAGACACCTTTTAAAGTTCAGCTCTGGCATGCCATTTCCTGATGTCTGGTACACACACACAAACACACACACACACACACACACCTGACATCAGTGAGCTACAAACACTCACACAAATACACACTCAGCTACACACCGAAGTGAAGAAACATTGTGACTCGCAAGCTTCGATCCGCGGACTATTTTGGATTCTGCGGCGCTCCCTCTCCGGTCTTTGTCCCACCTCTGAGGATTTCAGTGTTTTCAGCCGCTTGTTCTATAATTTGAACACACAGACAAAGACACACACGGTCACCGACTATATATGACGGATTAGGGTTTGTCAAAAAACATTGTGTTTCCGGCATATACACGAGTGACTTCCTGATCTGGATTTTTACGTCTACGTTTCAACAGCAGTTACAAAAAGGTGTTTCTTTCAGCAACACTTTTGGTTTGATACATGTGACATCCCTCAGGTGATGTAACTGCAGGGAGGAGGTCGGGGTTGATTTGAGGTCAACAAACCACTGGACACACCGCGATCTAACAAAATAGATTTATTCTTCAGCTCTGATTTTGGAAACTATCTCCCTGGTCTCTTTGTTTCCTTCCAGATTGTCTACCTCCTGTGTACATTTTCAGTCCTTCGTTTTTGGCTTTTTCTTTTTCTTTCGGTTTCTGTATTTTTGCCATCTTCTGGCCGAGATTTGTGTGCAGGTTTCAAACTGATCTGGTGTCAGTCAGCGCATCCGAATCATTACAGCGTTGCATTAAAAACCACGTGTTTCATTCTAGAAGGAAAGGACCAGCGATTACATCATGTCGTTTGATTTATGGTACTTGTCTGTAGTCTCACTGATACAAGATAAAGGTAAAATATAAAAAATAAAGTATTATATCAAATACTACAAACAAAACGATATAACCTTCAGAACAGTTACTAAATCCAGAACTGAGTATAAACTATTTGCTGGGGAAGGTTGTGTGATGTAATCAAAAGCTCCAGAACGGCTATTAAATGGACCATGTGATGAGATTATTTTGTCAACTGACAATTTAGTCAAGCTTAAGGAAATAAAAACAAAAAAACCAACTGCTATGTTGACTGCTTGTTTGGAGACAAGATGTGAACAGCAGTCTCTGCTATCAAAGTCACTTTTGAAGGCTCAACAACACCTTGATAAGGAGGTTTTCTGCACGATAGTAATAATATATTCATACAACTCTTACAGGTCCCCAGTCTTTAAGAAAATGATGTCATCATACTGCAAACAGGTTTAAGAGACTCTCGAACCAAGCCAGCAATGATGCGCATTCGATTATTAACATCCCTATTAAAAGTTTGAGAAATAAAGGTTTGATTGGTGTCAGCTTCAGTTTTATATCACAAATTTTTTTAAAAAAATATGTATTTGTGCGACATGTTATACCGGACCACCCCCAGCTGGTTCTCCGTTTTCTTTCCCCGCGCTGTCTGTGCATTCATTTGCTTAATTTGCATGTGTTCGCATTGCAGAAAACTCAGGGACACAAATACAGGTTTACATCTCACCTCGGGGAAGATGTCTCAGACACGCCGCCGCGGATACGTACGCCTCGCTTCCTTTAATGGGATCCTGCAGGAGCCGTGCACGTAAACAGTTATATTTCAGCTTGCTTGCAATTACCCCTTAACCCTGCATGAAGTAATGACTTCCCAGGCCGCTTGTAATTTCTAAAGCTTCTTCATTAGCGTTCATACGTAAACGGCAAATCGTGACGGTCTTGGCTGTTGCTGGAAAAAGGCGCCTCTTGTTTGCTGACATTGACGTGCGGAGGAAGGGCAGAGGGATGGCAGCGGGTAGCGTCGGCTGCGGGTCACCGGCACGACTCGGCTCATTATTCCGGCTTCGGCACCACACGGCGAGCGGCGCGCCTCACAGACACCTTGATGGGCTTGACAACCGGCCTCGTGTCCGTCAAAAAAAAAAAAAAAAAAGGTTCGGGCGGTGGAGGCGGTAATAGGTTTGGGAAGGACAAAAAGGGGAAGTGGACCGACATCCAGTAATTGTAGATGCAGTGTGCTCACACCTGCTGGCAGCAGTCGGTGATTTGTTTAAGGGTCCAGCTGGCAGGAGACAACAAAGGAGAGGATGCGGCCCTTCTGCCACCTTTTGTCTCACACTCAAAATAAAAGTTTTATCATCTAATCACTTAAAGGACAGTAAGGGAGGGGAGGGGGGGGTGACTCAACTATACTGTGTAGTTTTGTGCTTTCTTTTGCAGACAGACTGACTCTGGAGCTGCAGGTTTCTGGCCCCACCAACAGTTTGTTGCCTTGGCTCTCTATGCTGTTCTTTTCTCTCCCTGTCCTTCCCTCATCCCATTTGGCGGAGGCAGATGGCTGCCCAACCTCTGAAACCTGCTTCTGTCTGCGGGTTTTTCTTCCTGTTTTTTTTTTTTTTTTTTCCCGTCGAAGGTTTTTCTTCATCTGAGGTTTTTCTGAGTGTTGACGATCTCTTACAGCAAGATTAGCTAGTTTGTTGCGTTGCTGTCTTTTTTGTATTTTGTATTTTTATTTTTAACTGCATCTCACATTTGCCACTTCATTCATGCTCCGTCACACACCATCCATTCTGATCATTTGTAAATACACTTTAATACATTTCAGTTTATTATTGCAGATTTGGCGTAACTCTCCCTCCTTTGCTGCGGCCCACGGGTCGGTCGTAACACTGCTAAAGGGGAGGTTTTTTTTCCCATCTCGAAAGTGCTGAATTGGCGGTTTCTCTCTAAAATGTTGTGCGGTTCTTTGGTAGAACTTTACTTTACATTAAGTGTCTTGAAATCACTTGTGTTGTGATTTAAAGCTATATAAAGCAAATTGAATTGGATTTTTGTTTAACATGCAAACATACAAAAAAGACGCACACAAATCTTGTTGCTCTAAAAACTGATGAAAGATGCCTGGTTGTTTTCTTTGTTTTTAGACTCGACACTCAAAAGGGTACTAAAAGGTCAGTGATGAAGCCAAAGGGAAGAAGAAACTCTTTAAAATGTTGAAATATGCATTCTTTCAGCTCGACTTAAACATGAATAGGTGTGCAAAATGACTATAATGACATTTGGAGGGTTCCCTTAAGTATAATTCTCTTTAATAAATGTTGAATTTGTCTTCAATGGGATCATAAAAATGTAAATCTGCAGTTTTATTTAAAAAAAAAAAAAAAAAAAAAAGTAGTACTAAACAGTTATTTTCCAGGACCAAAGAAACACACATTAAACAGAGTACAATGCACATGGGTACAGTGAGAGCTCGTCTACCCAGCGAGCAATTTCGATTTTTGAGAAAAGAGAAGTCTCGCGGAAACGCTGTTCATTCCCCGTCTTTCTTTGCCGACTTTGTCACAGTGAAACGGTCTGCAAACCGTGAATGTTCCCGACACAAGAACAGGAATGTTAAAACCTTTCAGTCACTGCTCACTTCAAAAGATTTGCACTGTGACTCCTGAGTCAGCCAGTGTTTAATGGAATTCACGGACTCTCATTGGAGAGCACTCCAACTCCCTCAAAATGTCCTGCTCACCTACGATTTTTAACTCCTGCGAAGGTGATAAGTTCTGCCCTTCAATCACGAGAGGCATGTGGGTTTTAAATGGTTATATGATTAATAAAAATGGGACCATGTCCACCATTTCATTTCCACCGTTTCTTTTCTAACCTGATAGGCATTTTGAAATATTTTCAAGCTAAAATGCCCAAATTTATTTGAACTAGTTTTCAGAGCAGAGATGAATTAATTTAATTATTTTCATTGTGGCGTAGTAGTAAATGCAATAAACAAATATCCAAGAATGTTAATGAGCCCTGTTTTATTTTATTCAAAAATATACTTGGCAGGTGATTGGACGAACCATCTGTCCATCACAGTTTAAGTTTAATTGTTGTTTTAGAACGAAAAGTCGCTTCTCGTTGTCGTCACGTCTAAACCACGCCCACAGCTGCATGTCGCTCCTCATCGGACGCTGATTGGCCCCGAACAATCGCCGACTCGGCCAAAAGCGCAAAACCTGATGCCTGACGAGATGGATTCTCGCATGATTTTCTGTTTCCAGCCGCCTCACGAGGTAAGTTTCACTTCCATCCAAACAGCCACACCTCTATACATACAACTTCTTACTTCCTGCATTGTTACTAAATATTGGCAGACTTCTCCTGTATAGATGTAATTCCCAGACAGACTGACGGTTGCTCACAAAATATATTGAATTATAAATATATTTTACGTTGACATGTGCATCAGCTTGCTAAATTCGGAGGATTCTTTTATTTATATAAAAAAATAGATCAACGAGAAAACCAGAAACACGAAAGAACGACAACATCATTGAAGAAGACCACTGACGAAATGAATAGTTCTTGCAAATTAGTGTCTTCTGTCTGGCTTCTGTGACAGCCAGACAATAGACAAAAATTACTCTGCTAGAGGGATGATTCTAGGTCCGTGAGCACGAATGCGACATAAAAAAGAAAAAAGAAAAAAGTGGAGGGCCAAGAATCTAATCAGCGATGCCATCAAGAGGGACAAGCAGGATGGCTCTGCCGCTAACAAATGGGATTCTGGCTGTGATCAAATGAGCAGTCCATTATTTCTATGAGAGCGGGTGGCACTTACATGAATCAGTGTTCACTCTGCCGAACAACAAGCTCAGCAAACGATGGCACGAAAACTCTAATATGCATCTAAAAAAGACTATATTTGCCCCCCACACGTTGGTATGAATTGAACTTTAATATTTTCTAAATTACATATGCAGGTATTTCTCATCATAAAGAGGTGATAATGTTTTAAAAAAAAATGTTTTACAGTCATTTGAGAAAATTTGTGGCAGCAGTCTGTAATCTGACTGGTGTTATTTTTATGTTTATGTATGTTCAAAAATGGTTTAATGTCACATCTGTGGGATTACGAGCTCAAGCTCTGGCAAATATTTTTCTACAGAAAGTCTTGTTTATGTCTTATAAGATTATTCATCTCCTATATATCTCAAAAACGACTGAATGGATTACCAAGACAAGTGTAGCCTCCAGAGGATGAATCCTAAAACTTTTAAACCTTTAAAGATGATTTTTTTTTTTCTTCAGCGTCCCAGAAAATGTTTCACCTGACAGATTGACGCTAATCTGACTCCCAGAAGATAAATCCTACTGGCTTTGCTGAATTTCTGACTTCTCACAGATGAAACTTTTTACTATCGAGTGAGATATTTCAAATTCTACAAAATGGATTCAAAACTTCATAGTCCCCCAGAGAATGAATCTTAAAACCTTTGTTGATTTTTACTTCCTGTGGGTCAAAACTGCTAAAGATAAAGTTTGTGGTAGTTTGGACAGAAATCCAAGAAATTGGTAAAAAGTAGAATAATAGAAATAATTTATGCACACGACAGTCTGGTGAACTCAACAGGTAAAATATTCTACTCCAAGGTTGCTATTAATGGTTCAAATAAAATTAGAATAATTTACAAATATTTTGTTTCGGTTTTTTCCATTTGTTTTTAAGTCTTTAACATATACTGCTCAATCACACGTAAATTATCATCATCTTTAGTTGTTATTCCTTAAAACAAAGATGACTACGCTCACAGAGAAAATCCCTCCTGTCACCACCAACTACGGTCACCTCAGAGCAAACCAGACCGGCACTGTGGACATAAATTATCTAAGTGACGTGAGACAATCACAGCAGAGAACGACTGGCTTTGCTGGTGACTTTCCAGTGCAGATATTTCCCCCTGGTTTCCAGTGTCCCCACATCCCCCCCTGGTTTCCAGTGTCCCCACATCTCCTCCTGGTTTCCGGTGTCCCCACATCTCCTCCTGGTTTCCAGCGTCCCCACATCTCCTCCTGGTTTCCAGCGTCCCCACATCTCCCCCCAGTTTCCAGCGTCCCCACATCTCCCCCCCTGGTTTCCAGTGTCCCCACATCTCCTCCTGGTTTCCAGTGTCCCCACATCTCCTCCTGGTTTCCGGTGTCCCCACATCTCCTCCTGGTTTCCAGCGTCCCCACATCTCCCCCCAGTTTCCAGCGTCCCCACATCTCCCCCCCTGGTTTCCAGTGTCCCCACATCTCCTCCTGGTTTCCAGTGTCCCCACATCTCCTCCTGGTTTCCGGTGTCCCCACATCTCCCCCCAGTTTCCAGCGTCCCCACATCTCCCCCCCTGGTTTCCAGTGTCCCCACATCTCCCCCTGGTTTCCAGCGTCCCCACATCTCCCCCCCTGGTTTCCAGTGTCCCCACATCTCCCCCTGGTTTGCAGTGTCCCCACATCTCCTGACCCTGTCACTACCGATTCCCGGCATTCGCAATTACGCCTTGTTTACTGCTGTCGTCCCCTTCAGCTGCGGCAAGACGCTTATGTAACACAGCATACGATGCATGATCATCTGCACGGCTATCTGCCTGCCACGAATCTATTTGCCCCACCGCTTCTCGTCTCGCCCTTTCCAAATAACCGCAATCCTGCTTCCTCGCTTTATCTCTCCGACATGCGTCCTCCGTGTTCCCTGCCTTAACGGGTGAACGCCGGGACTTCCTTTTGTGGGTTACTAACGAGTTGGGATGCTGCTCTGCCCACAAACCAAAACACGGCCTGAGTCTGAAGCTTATTCCTCGTGAAATATGGCGCTCAAAGACAAAACGTAGTGAAGTGACTGCACGGTGCTTTTAGGTTTGAACTGTTTTGTAACAGCAAATGTGTGCACAAGCAGGTTTGTTTTTTTCGTGTGTCCTTATATGCAAATTCTGTCACAATTTTTACATAAAATCGCTCAAAAAGGATCAAAACAACACGTTTCGACTCCCATCCTGTTTTCGCTTCACTGCACAAGAGGGGAGGGAAATCTATTAACCTTTCAGGCAGCAGGAGAACTACCCAGCTGGCCGGAAGGGGAGCAAATGCATCTGTATTTAAAGGTGAGGGGAGATGTGGAGTAATGAAGCAGAGATACAGGGGGGGGTTTGATATCTAGGAAACATGAATACACAAATCGCTGTTCATGTTCTTCTTCTTATGTAATCTCACCAAGCAGTTTATTTCACCTCCGGTGGGGGAAGAGGATCTCTCCTGTGTGCCTTCCACCTTCACATGTTCAACTCCTACATTTTTTTTTTCAGTCATTTTAAGGCCGTTAAATTTGCAGATGATGCAGCTTTAAGTGTTTTTGAATATTAAGGCAGTTGAATAGCATTTAGGAGAGAGTTTTATGGCTTTGAGGAAATGCTGCATTCTCAAGAAATTACAGTTGGATCAGGTGGATGGTTTTGGGTGAATTTAGAGACACACACTTTCAGTTTACTTGGAGGGATAACTTTTCTTCTCTTTCCTCAATGAGATTCAAAATCTGAAGGAATTAAATAGAATAAAAATGAAATCAAAAAAGTGTGCATTCACCAAGACTTTCTTAGGTTTTCAATGAAATTAAGAAAGAAAAAAGCTGTGGCGCACCATCACAAAAACATGGGGTCGTTTTTTTTAAACTAATATCAAAATATATTGGTAATGTGATAAAATAAGTTGGAGGCATGGACTGTATATCAAAAGAAATATAGACTCCGGGGTGTGAAAAGTGAAGCCAATGAGCCTTGAAGTACAATACCACTGAGGGCCACTAGGGGCTGTCTCCAAAAGAAATCTCTGGCTCCATAGACTCCCATTCAAAAAGCGTCAGCTTCTCTCATGAAATACAAAGTCAATAAATGTTTTCTACAAGTTGTTATGGTGTCATTAGCTACATACACCCCTGCTGATCAGTGTTGTGTTGGTCCTCTTGAAAATAAGGTCATCATTATTTAGATATTAGGCCTGAAAGAGAGGTATGTTTGAGGTGTGTCAGGTTTGATTGACAGGCCTTGGGGTGCAGTCAAGTCAGGAAGAAAATTCGAGTTGGCTAAAAAAATCCATGATGAAGTGGCTGGAGCTGCTTTTAATAGCATGCTGAGCTTCTTTTTTTTTTTTTTGCGTTGAGGTGAGAAATCCTGAAAAGCTACTGTGATGCTGCAAAAGGCTTGAAAACGTGAGGATGTCTAAGATTAAAATCTTGACCACTATCATGTCACCAATGTTTCGCTGATAAACAATGCCACACCTCTTGTCTCTTCAACATCTACGGTGTCCCCATGGCAGTATTTGACATTTGATGTAATAACTTAATGAGCCGTATTCATCTGTTTAAACCGCCTGTGAAAAATAAATTGTATCCGCGGTAATTTATGTATTTATTCAGTCTAACTTGCCTCTTTATATATCGATATAGTTATTATTGGAATCACTGTGGCATTTTAACTCTACTTTGCACATACTTTTATAATGTATTTACATATATTAAGTGTCTGAGTTGGATTTTTATTGTGTGAATTTCTTTTTTATTATTCAAAATTCAAAACAACTGTGAATATAAAATGTAGCTGTTCCTTCCTACAGGTTTGTCCTAATTAACAGCTGCCAGCACACAGCTGGTGTACACAACACAAAGCAATAACAAAGCAATAACTTGTGAGTTATACTGCGCTAATTACCAGGACCGCAGCTATTTATCGCAGGCACGGAGCACAAATATATAATTTGCCAATATGAACAAAATCAGTTATGGACACATATGGATTCAAAGAAGTAAATACACAGCTGAGAACATCTTCTCAAACCTGCCGGTCTGTTGCAACCCATGCTGTCAAAATTACAGCCTCCAGATAATGAAAACGTAACATAAATTCAGGACAATTTAGGAAAACATGTCAGCATGTGGCAACAATCAACACAACGAATAGAGAGATGTGGCAAGGAAGGCTTTTTACAAGCATGGACAAAAGGAAAAAAAAAAAATTTAAAAAAAGGAGATGACCTTGAGATTTATACACAGCAAATTATTTCTGTCAACCTTGCCGGTACAGCCGGAGCCTGGACTGGATCCAAAAAAGCAAAAAGCCATCCAGGAGAGGAGGACGGCCAAGACGAGCTGATGGCTCCACGTTTTTTTAATAGTCCACTTGAAACGTAAATTCATCAAGGTCAAAACTGCTACCGGAGAAGGCAGATGTCAGTTTTTAGACGTATTACGTCGTCTCTTCCAGATGTTACAACTTCAGGAAGACTTTAAGATGATTTGTTTTAAATTCAGGCTGAAAAAAGCAAAGTCCTATCTGTAGTGCACGCTATAATATGAGAGCTTTTCTATTCAAATGGTCATTTTTGAGTCCAACTGTTGAGGTCAGAAAGCAAAGCCGTTGCCATTTCTAATGGTTAATGAGGGGGCGTAAATGTCCTGATTCTTTGTGGATCCCTCGCCAAGGCCATATCAAAATATTTAATGAGATATTTAATGGATAACTCTGCAGACATCTGAAAAGAAAGCACGAATTCTCACACAGAGACTCAAATAACGCTGCTTTCCCTCAAAGGCCATTTTATTTTCTAACATTTTTTGTCCATGACATGTGTGCAGCGGCGTGTAAAACTGCAAACATTACCTCACGGTTGGTGGAAAAATAATTCAAAAAAGGCCCTTTTGAAGCCATCGTTTTTTTAATACCACTCAGAGATGCTTCGCGGGTTTTGGGGGCGAGGAGCACTTTTGCTGAACTGATGCACATCGGAAAAAAAAAAAGCATTGAGATGGCGTGACAGCTGTGCTCAGACCCAGACAGACGTCACGATCTGGAAGAGAAACACCCGAGTTTACAAAACCTTTGGCTTTCCAATCCAATTTGATTTTTTTTTTTTGTTTTTTTGTTTGCATTTCAGTGGAAAAACACGACACACAACAAACCCCAAATGCAGAAATCTGCTGCCATAGTGATGTTCTGTATAACAAGTAGGCTGATTTAATCGTAAGAGGAATACAATTGTCATAATTAGCCTTTCAATCCAGCTGTCAATAGGCTTAATTATCTTGCTCTACTACAGCGTGTGGTGTTTCCAGTCGTAGGCTGCATTCAGAATCAAGCAAGCAATAAATCAAAGTTTCTGGGGATGTATTAGAAGCTGGGAATCTCCCGTCTGTGCAGCCTCTCCTCACCCACATGCGTTACTGCAGTAATAGAAAATGTCTAAAGTGCTCCTTCTCTCCACAGGGGGGGGCTCAGAGGGGGGGAGACACGCCTGTCATTAAGCCATTAGCAAACACCCGGAGACCGGATTGGCTTGACGCTCGCAATTACAACGCGTGTTTGTTCGAAACTCTAATCTGACTCTGGTGATGTTCGGAGAGAGAAAAAAGGAAGTAATTTTGCAACAGATGGATTTTTATCTTCCTGGTTTGTAGTGTCGAGGTAATTCGAGGTTCACATTAACGACCCGGTAGAGCTGCTCTTCAAGGTGCAACTCTGAGATGGTGATCACACTTACAAGTCTTATTGGCTGGGGTGAGTTTTCATAGCCTGCCAACAGTGGAGATGGCCAATGGTTGTGATGGGTTCTTCTTTTTGTATATATTTCGTGTAAGAAATGAGCTTTCTTTTGTTTTTTTTGGCACCTACCCCTGGTCCTGGAGCAGCAAGTTACTGATCCCAATATCAGTTTATCTCCATACTGTTCTTTTCTCTCTCTGCTCTCCCTAAACCCCAATTGGTCACCTGTGAGCATGGTTCTTTCAGAGGTTTCTTCCCGTTAAAGGAAGGTGTTTTTTTCACCCCACTGTTGGGGGTTTTCTACCTGTTAAAGGAGGGGATTGTTTTTTAAGTTAAAGGGGAGTTTTTCCATCCCAGGGTTGGCTGTTTTTCTTCCTGTTAAAAGGTAGTTGTTTCTTTCACACTGTCAGAAGTTCTCTACCTGTTAAAAGGGAGTTTTTTTCCCACCAAGTTTCCAATATAGCTGGGTGAGTGCAGTGTCCTCGTGTCTCAGCCAGATTGACTCAGATCCACCCCTAGCTCCTCTCCAGCTCATTTAATTACAGTCATTTCTGTCTCCAAAAAAACAAAAACAAGAAGGCAACGGCCAAAATGCCAGACTGGAGGCCTTAAAATGGCAGTTCACGAAACAATGGGGGATGTCACAGCGGGTAGCCACTTCGCAGCGCACTCTTTTACACCATCATGTCACTGTCGGGGCAAAGAGTGACTATAAGACACATATTTACACATAACTACGTGAGTCGCAGGTCATTGAGCATTATTTTGCTAGTTTATTAAACGTAGTTTTGTACGTGTCCATTGAGTTATTCCTACTATGACAAATCCTTAAGGTTATGACGAACATACTTCCTTTCTTAGACAGCAGAAACGTTGCTAAACTGACTTCATGACTTATCAACCTTGAAACTTTTACATCCATATTTGGCCCCTATTCTTCTTTTTCAGTGACCTTTTGGAGTTTGCTATATTTCCTGTTGTGTTACCACGCCAACAAAACAACAACAACGGAAAAAAAAAAAACTTCAGCAGGACGACTGTTCATCAAACTGATGGTAGAAAGTAACTTTTTTTCTTCAGTTCCTACATCTCCGGTCCCTCAAAACTTCTGGAGGAAGTCATCATCTCTAAATCATCCATCAGCAGCATCGGTGTTTTTTATCCTTGTTCTTTTTTTGTCTCAAGCATCAGCCTCTTAAGAGTGAAAAAAAAAAAGCCTGAAAACCCAAATTGCCGGCTTCTACATTTCCGCCCCATCCGTTCCTTGAAACCATTAACCCGAGTCTGATAATCCGGTCTGATAAAAAAAAAAGAAGATAGACCAAGGCTGAAGCGGCGTCTCTGTTAGCTGTGATTACACAACAGTGTTATCCCTTCGTCCGGCTTTGGCCTTTTGTCCCAGGTGATGTGCTGATGAGCTGCTTCTCCCTATAGACACGCTATCTCTGAGGATAACCCGTGGAGAGGCTGCAGACAGCGAGATAAGATGATCGCCTGTTTGCCGGGGAGCCGAGCCGGAGGCAAGACAGGGTGCTGCTTTTATCTAGTGTGTCCTTTGTCAGGTTGTTTCACAGATTCTCCGTCGTTCTGGAGAAAGGAAGAATCAACAAGTGACGGGAACACTGTATGTTTGGAGACTGTCCCTTTCGAAGCAAATGCAGAGTGGCACGATGTTAAAGCCTGTAGCGTCCTTTTCAGCTTTTATAACAGATCTTATGCAACATGTTCAGTGGAAGGAGTCGCTCTGAGACAATTCTAACATATTTTATGAAATATTAGGGATATTCAATTCAAATTATTTGTCTGTTATTCGTGGTTAGTTATGTTTGTATTTCATGATAGAAGTTAATGCCTTTTTAATGGGAGTCTGTCAGAGCCAGAGAGTTTTGTGGAGCCAGCCCCTAGTGGCCCCTCACTGGTATTGCACTTTAAGGCTCCCTCCGCATTGGCTTCACGTTTCAGACATAGAGGCTACGTGGATTTTTATTTGCAATGTTTGGTTTTACTGGAGCCTGGTAGTTAACAGGCTCTCCTCCTCTTTTTGTTGCTAAATGATGATTAGCAAACAGCTTTTAGGTGCATTACCGCCACCATCTGGTGGTAGTAACAGACTACTACCAAGCAGTGGTAAAAACAAGACAATACAATCTAACTATTTGAAAATTCTAAAAAGTAAAAAAAAAAAAGTTATTATTTGTAATAAATGTGCAAATTCAACTATATTTATCAGAGAGTATCAGGTATCTATGCCAGAAACTTAAAATGATTTTGAGGCTTACAATGCAGAGGTTTTAAAGCCTTTCTAGTTTTGTTTCCCATTATTATTGCAAGTACAATAACTCATATTATTATAAAACTAATTATAGCTTCATTTAAATGTTTTTGTTTATCTGCTATACTTCATTGTGTTCGGTAGCATGACTCATTCTCTTAATGGTTTTGAAAGGACATTCAATGTCATCTCGGTTTGTTGTCGAATCTATTAAGGAACTGATTAAATGGGTCTGCTCTGTAGGTTGCAATATTATATATAAATTGAAACTGAATGACACATAAATAGAAAAACTAAAAGTACAATTTAAAACCTAGTTTAAAATATATTTTTTGATCCCATTTCAAAAGGAAATAAGCACTCTATCAGGTAAAAACAACATGATTATTAATAGGAAACTTAATGATCTTTGTATTTAACTTTCTTAAATAATCATATTCTTAATCTAAATTCATATCAACCAACAACAACCAGCTTTGAACCCTGAAAAATACGACAATGATTCAGGTAGCACACAACAAACACAACTAATAAGAGGCAGGAAATCAATCCATCAATCAACCCGGAGCCGGTTTGTTGTTGTTACAGGATTTGTTGGGTGTCTCTGAGTGAAAAGAAGCTTTTTTTTTTTTTGCAGGCGCTGCACTTTGCATAACAGGTGTTATGTAACACAGCACCTATCCCCTCTTATGTGACCACCCCGGTGAAACTTAGCCTTCCCCTTTATTAATAACTGCAGTGTTAAGTGTTGTGCCTCAGTATCTTCTCTAATAACTTTGGGAATAAAAAATAAAAAAAATAAAAACACGCGGGGGAAGAAGACGAGTCCTTCAAAGGAACTTTCATTCATGGCGACGAAACGCATGTAGCTCGATATACCAAACGCTTTGCAGCCTTGTTTGTTTGGGCGTCTGCGCCGTCGATTTCTATCAAAGCGCACCTCAGGATTCTAATAAAGTCGCACAGGCCTTGTGACTTTATCGGGGATTATGTGTTCCTGTCTCGTCTCCTCTCATGAGATTTATTTCCAGCTACTCGGGGGGTGGGAGGGGAGGAGGGGGGGGGGGGAGGAGAAGACGCGGTCGAAGTGAACAAATGAACGAGTTATGGTCACTTCTGTTTTCTCATCGACTGGGGATTATCTAAAGACTCATTTATTCTTCGGACTTGTTTGAATTGTGATTTTTCACGATAATTGAAACCCCCTTTGGTCTCATCATACTTCTGCTCTCCTGTTATCCTGCTCAGATCAATCGATGATTAACCAGACTGATCAGATTTTATAACACATGCGGTACATGCTCACAAACAAGCAGCAAACGCACTACATTTAAATGATGTAACTGACCTACGAAGAGGGAAACAACTAATGGCACACGCTCTGACCGATGTGAGGAACACACCGAGTTTTGTTGAGTTAGCACACACACACACACACACACACACACACACACACACACACACACGCGCGCGTGCACACGCACATCCCTGCAATATCCACAACTGCCGAGAGATTAATGCCGTGGTTCTCTCTTAATTGTGTTCCATTACAGCTCTGAGAGAAGTGGGGAGAGACTCTCCGGTCCAGCCCGGTATCTATTGAACATCCAGGTAACCATGACAACAGCTCAATCAAGGACCAACACCGAATGATTTGCGGATGTCTGCACTGAAGTAATCTCTGGATGGAGGAGTGGACCTGATCGGATGCGAAGGTTTGGTTTCCCCCAGCAAAAGGAATATAACAAGCAAAGCACGAGTTACTTTTACAACGACGGAGCAAATTCTGCTTCTATTATCATCTCACCAAAACATCCTGAATCAATAATTCATGTAGCACACAGCATTCATAGGAGGATCTTGTTTTCTCAGGAGTAACATTTGGAGAGAGCGGCGAGAGTGGCAGGAGGTGATTTGAAAATTGAATCAGTGTGGAGGGAGAAAAAAATCTAAATAAAAAAAAATAAAATGCCATGAATCATGAGTGACATGTTTCATTTCCATCTCCTGGTAGGAGTGAAAGCACCCCACCTCCCCCCCCCACCTCTCCTCACAACCTTCCCCCAACTCCCAGTTATTGATTAGTTAATCTGAAAGAGAATACATTAGATGGAAAGGACACACTTTGGTCTGGCGGAGGGTCGAGCAGACACGTTTTTATTAGTTTGGAGATGAATTCAAATCGTCCGTATTGTCGGGCGAAGGTGCACCAACTTCACATGTTATTGTTCCCCATCAGAACTCAGGAATCTACAGCGAACACGAGGCTCTTTGTCTCTACGGACTACAGCTCGACCTCGGCGATGCCATCCCCACCTCAGTGCCTTTAATCAGAGCGATATGACTGCAGACAGCGCAGTGATTATTGTAATTACGGCGGCCTCGGGTCAGAGCTACATCGATGTACAGTAAAAAGGAAAATTAGTCTGAACTGAAAGCCGGGAGAAAGACACTTTCACGCAAAGCGAGGCTGTCAAATTCCCTGATGTAATCACGATGTCCTTGTGTGTTCTTGTTCTGAACTCAAACGTATAAAAAAAAAAAAAATACAAAAATCACACAAAGAAGATGGAAAATAAAATCGGCTTTTTCTCTAAATCATCTACGACGCTGCACTTGAGCAAAGGAGGTTTTACATTTAACCTCCAAACATAACTTCCTGTTTCAATAGCATTGTCAATTCCCTACTTTTGTTGGCAGTCCATGATGGTTATGGTTTAGTCAGGTTCACTAAAGGTCATGGTTTCAGTTTAAAAAAAATATTATTATTAAAATATTAAATGACGACTTAACTTTGTCCACATGGCTTTGAGAATAAAAGCATTATGAAAAAGTTTGGTTGCACTTAAAAACAAAAGTGATGACTTTCATTAAAAAAACAAAACAAATGGCGATTTTCTCTGTTAGAATCGGACATTTTGTTGTTCCTGAAGCTGCTACAGTAAACTATTTGCCATCTATTTAAGATCATTTAAAAGAAATGAAATGTCACATATGGGGATTTCCAATAATAAAGTGGCCGTTTCTGTTTGTACAATTTGTTCTGCAAGAGCACAAACTGATCTGCTTTGCAAATATGTCCACTTCTGACTGATGAGACCTGTTTTCTGTCTCTCATATCCGTGTGCGGTCAGCGAGCTGACTGGATCAGAGAGAAAGCTCTGGCTTTTAAAAGTGTCTCTGTCTTCACTACTCTTGTACCTTCCGCCTGAATCTTTGTGCTTTTGGAGTTTACTTTCGCTCCCGCGCTCCGGTTTGCTTACTTCGCAGATATCAGCCATATTCTCAATGTTTACTTTCTGTCCAAACTACCGACAGTTTCTCCCCTCTTTGTCTTTGTTTTTCTCTCTGACAGACTCAGATGCTCTCTTGGCATTTTGAAATAAACAAAAGGACAAATGATGAAATCATTCACGTCACCTGACTTCCCACAAAGTCCCGCTCGAAGTCGCATAATTAGCAATTTACTGGCGAAACAAGACTTTTTAGGAAATTTGTTAACGTAAAAATGGACCATGGAGAAGTGGATTCTGGAGGGATTTAAGATGTTTTGACTCCTTAATTGTGATCGTTCATCTTCCTCACTTGCTAATGCGTAAATTTAAAATAAGATTAACAAACGCAAATACCAATTTTTATGTAACTGTAAAAGTCAGACCACCTGTTGCCTCGGATTGTCTGGGATTCATTGTTTTGAGTTCATGCTGGGGAGATTAGATAACACCAAAAGAGACAAGATGGAGGCGAAACAGAGAGAACATGAGTCCTACTTAATGACTGAACATGAGGGAATTAACGACCGCAGGCCTATTGTGAAATACAGTGAGTGGTCTGAATCAGATCCACAGGGAAACAAGATAAACCACATGTCCTTATAAGAGAAAATGATCTGCTCACAGCTGCTCTTTACAGGCCCGGCGCCGTGAATGCTGTTTTATAAAAGAGAAAATATCCTCCTATATAAGAGGTTTAAAAGATGCAAATGAAGTAAATCCCTTTTTCTTTCTTTTTTTTTTATCTGAAGATGACGTTGCCTTTCTTTTGTAAGGCAACCTTCCCAAGAGTGCTCTTTCGCTTCGCAGCGACAGGAATGAAAAGTCCCTTTTTTTCTCGAGGACCTTGCCTTGTCCAGTAATGAGTATAATTGGAGCCATGCATCCAGATGGCCCTGGTGGCCCAAGCTGCACTGTTAACGTGAATTAATTGTGACTGTAGTGAGCAGCCTCTGGTTAAGATAATGACTTCACCTGAGGGGTCCTGAGTGGCAGCCAGGCAGAGGTAATTGTTCCGAACATCCCAGTGAGGCGCTCGCAGCGTGATCAGTCACCACACTTGCCCGAGTGCGTCCGAGCTGAGAGAGTGTGTGTGTGTGTGTGTGTGTGTGTGTGTGTACATCTGAAACGGAGATGAAGAGTGGGAAAAATTGGCTCCTCGTTACTGGGGTATATCAATGATTGAAGGACTACGAGCTTTAGTATTTCAGAAGCAACACCCACGAATCAACTAGAAAACTGTTCCAGTTCAAGTCCAATCCCGGTTTATCTGTAAATGGCAGCGTCTACTGATAGTCTGTAGGTGAGGTGTTTAGGGAACGTCGGTAATTTGTAGCATTTATTGATAGCCTGCGTATGAGGCGTTTAGGGAACATCAGCAGCTTGTAGCATTTACTGATGGTCTGCATGTGAGGCGTTCAGGAGACATCTGTCAATGGGTAGCAGCTACTGATAGTCTGCATGTGAGGCGTTTAGGGAACATCCGTAGTTTGTAGCGTCTTATCTCGAGCCTGCATATGAGACGTGTAGGAAACATCTGTACGTTGTAGCTACACTTTACAGATGTCTGCATGAAAACTAAAGATTTGTAACGTGTGATTTAATTTTCTTTTTCTTAAAAAGGATTCAAATAAAATAGGTATTAAAAAGAGTATAGTTCAAGAACCGGTATCAAAGATGCGGTACTGGTATCAAACATTTTTGATCAACACCCGGCCTGATCACAAAATGCACCCTGAAATGACATAAACTGGTTACAGGGTGATAAAAGTATACATATTACACTAATTAAAAAATCATCCTCCAGTACAATACACAACAGTCTGATCAATATTAATGAATTTGTGGTGATTGTGTCTGACACATCCATTCCTCGGTTTAACTATTGTGCTTCTTTGGCGTTAATATGAGCACACAAAACAAGGCACAGAGCACAGATCATGCAGGCTGCAAAGAAAAACTCGTAAAATGTAATTGTTTGTCGTTTCTGCTTCTGTCGGAGGTTTATTCCTGTTAAAAGGGAGTTTTTCCTCCCTTCTGTCGCCAAGTACTCCTTTCAGGGAAAATTACGGGTGTCCCTATATAATATTGGAAATTCTCGACTACGTTAAACGCCCTGAGATTACTTATATTGTGATTTGCCGCTGATTAAATAAAGAACAGGGTGAAAATAGAGGGGTGTGCTCATCGATATAAAGCCGAGAGGCATAATGTGAGGTTTTCTTCTCGTTTAACGAATGATCAAATAAAATTAAACGTATTGTTTCAGCTCAAATATTTTAACTGCATTCTGCGTTCGATGCGGTGTGTGTGTGTGTGTGTGTGTGTGTGTGTGTGTGTGTGCGTTCGTGTGCGGGAGAACAAATACGAGTATTTCCTATGGAGACCTGCGGTGACAAATGAGTCTGTAGGCCTTTGTGTGCAAGGCAACGTGGGGCGAGTGCATGCTGGGAAAACGTTTATTATTTATATAAAAGTACATGGCGATAAACAGGCACCCTGTCTGTTTTTTTCCAGAGTCGCAGGTGGAGCTGGGGTGGTGAACGATGCCGGCCCGGTGTGGACGTGGGGGCAGGCCCGGCAGTTAACCTTTAAATGGCCTAATTAGACCACTGAGCCATTAGGAAATCCGTGATTAAATCAGACCCGCTCCATGAGGGGAATGAAAGATGTCTTTTTTTGACAGTTTATCCGCAAATCAAGCTTTTTTTTTTTATTTCACTGTTGAACCCATTTCCTCCTCTTTTGCAATATAAGTGGTGAAATTGCGCGTTGACTCATCTACCGAACGTCAGCTTTGAGATAAGCAGGCACTTCCCATCATGTATGAACAAAAGCAAACAGGCCATCCGTGTCACCCATGGATTTATGTTTTTTAAGATTCATTTCTGTACAATATGAGCATCTTGTGAGAGAGTCGTGGGGTGTTTACTCCACCACAGCGAAAGGTCAATTTTAATTATCATCACGTGTCTGCAACACAGTTACACCAACTGTCAAGATTTTCATAATGTTCAATTCATAACATACAGAAACCAATCAAAAGCAATCTCCTCAATAATTGCAGGAGTTTGAAAGTTGTAAAAAAATTTAAAAAAAAAATGTCTTCAACAAAAGCGCTGCTAAAAAAAAAAAATATCACGGCCAGAAAATATTAGCCTTTCTAGACAAAATTCACTTTATTAGCTACACTTTTCAATTTATTTTTTTATTTCTGCAATTTTACAGCAAAAAACTCAAAACTCTGCATATTACATCAGAATTGTTCAATCTTTATCAGCTGATCAAGACAGTTGGAGACAATTGAATGCTTCTAAAAACTAAAAATAGTGAGTACACCTCGAGTTAAAATATATTTTGTTGAAGTATATACAAACAAACATTTCAAACTAGACCATTTCAGCCGTATTTTTAAACTATGTAAACGTTTTGTGAGTTGAACAGCAGATAATTTGTAGCAAAGCGAGGCGGACGGTTCAAAGTGGTCGCATTGTGTCTCTTAACTAATCCTGAATGCGTTTTGTGTAAAACGGGAAATAAACGTCATCTCTCGTTCCCTTCAAAAGCCAGGTGTTCTTGCACTTTGGGCAGATTGTGATCGTGACGGCAGATTTGGTGAGTGCGGTCGGAAAGATTTCTTCCCCCGCAGAGAAAACAGATCTGCTCCTGTGCAGATTGAGCTGCTTGATGTAAAGTCATCGCATTTTAATCTTTTTATTTTTCAATCTTTTTGCACAGGTGTGTATTCGCTGCTGCATGTCCCTTATCCCTGCATGTGTCTTAATAATGCACCATTAAAATAACGGTACTGCCCCCGTTGGCATAAAACCAGGTTTTTATTGGTCAATTTATTGGTGACAACTATCAGTTATACTGCAAAGACACTGCTAATTTGCAGAGTACACCATTTTTTAAACAAACTACTAAATAAGAATGGACGTCAAACTGTGACTTTAGAATTGAAACAACAGAACGGTGAAGAAGTCAAATGTCCAGAGATGTTTTCTGGAGTCCGATAAGTTTTATAGGTGCAAGTGCACCTGAAAAATCAAAGAGCTTTTGTGTTGCCATTATCATTTTACGTGTATACCTTGGCTGTTGTTTCCAGTACGAAGGCCTTACATACTCAAAACTTGAAAAGCAGAAAGTGATTTTAAACAAATCACAACGTGTGGCCTTGAAGTTGGAATCAAAGTGCGATATTTCCATCACTATTGTGACAGAAAACTATTGAGATTTAGCTCATTACTCGCTGCGTGTTTTTGTGTTTAAACAGCTCAGTGTGTTCTCATTTCAAAAAAATGTATTGAGTGCGGAAGGCAAAACTCTCCTGGGTGTAAAAACATGAGAAAATAATCCCCGTCATGTCGCTTTGGCTTTTAAATCTTGACAAAATGGCACTCATCGGCAACAAATCCCAGCTTCGGCGGCTTCGAGTGGACGTGAGGATAATTAACACCAAGCAGTGGGGTTTTTTAGCTCTGGGGGTGGGGGGGCGGCGGGGTCAGTAAACGGTTTGGTAATAAATAGATGGCGCCTCACTCATCGCACAAGTCAAGAAGGACTGAGACCCCACAGCTTTTGTACAAACAAGCCACGAAAAGTTACGCCGCCCTTCAGAGATAAAAGATAAAACACTCTGTAACTGCGTTAAGTGCTCTTTGCGATCATCTTTTTTTTGTTTTTTTTGTTTTCCTTCCCCGCAATCAGTGCGCCTGACATCGACAGAGGACTGTCTCTCTCTTCCTCATGTTGTGCCGATGCATTCGGATTCCTGATGATGTTCTCACCGTCTCCAAAATAATCAATTAGGGGCTGTAATTTCACTGTTGTGCTGTCTTGTGTTTTTGTTTTAGGCAGCAGCACAGCGTGCTGGAAGCCACCCATGCTCCCGCTCATGAATGTTAATGACTAAATCATCTCTCATTCGTAATGTCAGCCAATGTAACAGACCATGTTTTTGTGGAGGGTTTTTTTTTAAACAACAAAAAAAAAAAGCCTGCCTGTCGCCACAAGGCTCCTCTGCCGACTGATTATAGCACTGAAGATGATGAACAGCTTTCTTTTTCATTTGTTTTCATGCCAAAAATAAAAAAGCGGCTGCTGATGCTACAAAATTATTTTTTTTAACCAAACAGTGTTTCTGCTTCATATGAAGTTTGCTCTGATTTAACATGGCGGCACTCCTCTGTTCGCCATGTTTATCTTGTGAGTAACATGAACTGAACATTTTGTACCCTCCGCTGCCGTGCTGGTGGCCACCTCTCTGACATTTACCGTGACATTTGACATTCTCACACTCCAACACAATGAAACACAACCAAAGATCAGGAATTTCGTCGGCGGCCACAAAATACCAATTTTTCTTCTCTACCGACCGTGTGAAAAAAAGGCTGAAGATTCTTGTGGGTTTTTGTTTTTTTTTCTTGCTCGTTTGTTGAGGTTTAAATGCAAATTCACGTGTTTTGTATTCCCGTCTCGACCGCTCTCATCTCCTAAACTCATTTTGCACCCGGTTATTGTCGACAGATAAGAACTGTGTGATACAATTTGATATTTGTGTGATATTGTATGGAAATGTCAATTGAATGAGCCTGACCGGTATGAAATCTGGAACAACGTTGCCAAAGATTTAAGATAAAGTAGAAGTGAAACTTTGAGGCCGACTGAATATTAAACTGTTACACGTGGTGACAGAGTCGGGGTTGATGTTATCTCTGGGAACGACTGAGCAAGATAATTTTGTCTCCGAGGGAGTAATTATGAAACAAATTGTAAACGTACCTTCATCCAATCAGTCATCTGTCCGTGGACAGATAAAGCCTTCAAAGTGTCCGTGGATGCTGACACCGAAGGTTTAGTAATAATCAATGAGACATGAAGAATGTGTTACTGAATCGATTCAAATTCAATTTCCAATGACAAATGATGGGAACATTAGTTTGGAAAGAAAAAAAAGAAGCCCCACGACAACCTCCACTGAGGCCGTCACCGTCTCCAAAAAGACACCACTCGTCACCACGGCGTCTGATTGCTGCCGAGGAAACGTCGCGACTGTCGGCCGCAATTCCTTGAGAGAATAATCCTCACGAGAAAAACAACTGCGTTGTTTTTATTTTTTGTAGAATAACAGCAAAGAACTCTCAGTAGCAAAGGCCGAAGTGTAGGATCATGTTGTACAGCCCCCCCCCCCCCCAAAAAAAAAAGCCTTCTGGTCTCAGGTGGTTGTTAAAATAAATAAATAACATTGCACTCTCAATCAGATGACAAAATATGTCATTTCTAATTGCCCCCCAGAAACAGACATAAGCGTTTTGTGATCTGACGCCATCGTTTGTCAGCGGCACCTTCAAAACTGTCATAAATCATCTGTGTAAAACGAAGTGAACCGACGCAGACGGAGTAAAGTCTTCTATTTTAATGTGGTTGTTTACGGTTTTCTTTGTGATTGAAAGTTGAATTGAGACCGCGTTGCCGGGTGATTCTGCACTTTAACACGAAGAAGAATACAAAATAAAATAAGCTGCAAAAAGCCTGGTTTCCCCACCGTGATGTCAGCGTCCCTTTCAGCACGAGGTTGCGACTTCACTGCAGTTCATGTCCTGTCGCTTAACATTAGTCAGCCATGGTTTATTCAAACCATGACTGTGATCTTCCCACACAGTTGATGAACTTTGCCTGAACTCGGCAACAACATCAGAGAATGATCATACGAGTGTTTTCTTATTGAACATGCAGGTTGTTTTGGAAGAATCTGACCTAATATATTGTTGTTGTTTTTGCAGCGTTTTGCAGTCGCCTTTTCATGAAAGTTTGTTAATATCGAACATGTCGCAGGTGTCGCATGTCCAAATCGCACAAAAGCCGCAACCCAGCAACGCACCTACCGAGTTTGAAGCAGGTTGGACGAACGGCTGAGGAGATATCCCGAGGACAAACAGATAGACAAGAGATTTCTGAAATTACATCCTGAGATATATTATTATTAAAGTATTTCCGCAAAGCACTTTGAATTTCCTTGTGTCCGAATGCTTCTATATAAATAAATGTGCCTCTTCTTGCCTGGTCTATGAAGACTTGTTGGACAATGCAGGACAATGACAACAAACTAGAAGATTTTCCTAAGAAGCCGTACCATAATTTGTCAGGACCAAACTAGTTTTGTTTGTTGAGAACAGACATTATGGTAATGTGAATCAGTCCTGATACAATAACTACAAATCACATCTTTTAGAGGAACAGCATGTTAGTTTGCCTTCTGCCTTTGTGCTTAAGAGCCGAATGGAAATACCAGCAGGGAAATAGAAAATAAATGGGCCATCATTACTTTTGAGTTTAAAAGTTAGCATTAACATAATCGCGCACTAACTCCTCATCGTTCACCGCTCCGTCCTTTCAGCGTGCCAATTAGTCACCTGTAACTGCCATTAAAATGCTTTTTGAGAACATCCCAGCAGGCTCGGGCCTCACAGCAAACACGGCTTATTTCTCTCCGCAATGCCACTCCAGACGTAAAGAGAGGACATTAAATCAGACGCGAAAGCAATCTCGCACACGGTTTCCTGACGATGTATGTGACGCTGTTGTTTAAGAGCCACACTCGCTCGGATTCACGTCCCTCAGAAGATTTGAGATTGGAAATCAGCTGCCGCGGGAAATAAAAACGCTCTGGAGGCAAACCGTTGCAGCAGTCGTGTCGAACACACAGAAAGAAGTGCTTCACAAAAGGTTGACGCGATGTTTGGCGAGGAGTTCGAGTGTGGATATCAAAGTTATTCACGGCTGCGAGAGGCTTCTGAAAATCCTTAACAGCGACGTCCAATTAAATAATTACGCAGCAGTCCGCGCTGCCAAATTGCTGCCTGTGACCATGTGGGTCATATCAGTCGCATGACACTAGATCGAGTCCGCTTTGCCAATTCCAGCTCGGTGCAGCAGTTGATTATTTTGCCCTTCTGTTGATTTAATTCCCAGTTCTGGAAGTCTGCCAAACACCTTTCTGGTTTTGGCTTCACAACACAGTCCTTAAAAGTCTGATGCGCGGCTCTAATGACGTAGTGTCGCTCTGTGATAAGGAAGAAACTGTCTTCTTTTGAGAAACTAAAGTCACGGATGAAGTGAAATTTGGATCTCGTGATGTTGAGAGTTTGTCTTCCTAATTTATTTAATAGCCTGCATCTGAGGAAAAAATGTTGATCTTCCCAACGGCCTTCGTCTTTTTCCTCTGTGCCTTTGCATTTCCTGCATTTTGTTACCCCCCCCCCCAACCCCCCACCTCCTTTGTTAGCTTGCTAAATTCTCTAGACGCCGTCCATGTCGCCGTTACCTAGCAACAGTGTTTTTACGACTTGAACGCCAAGCCTACGATGCGTTCGACATTCCCAGTGTTGTAACTACGAGCTCACGAGTTCCATTTGAACGCAGCGTGAGCATATTAGCAACAAGTTGCCAACTCTCCGGCTACACCGCCACGTTATCGGTACGTTAAGTAACTTACGTAACATACGGTAAGTACCTAAAATGACTTATTATTACCCAACCATGACCTTTTCCTAAGCCTGACCAACTAGTTTCGGTGCCTAAACCTAAAAGCAGCTTACTTTTTCACGCCTGAACGAGGCAAAAGGTATTGTTTAATACACTGACAGGTGTATTACATGCACCTTATATGCATGTCAATATTATCTTACTACCTTTTTTTTTTTCCGCACTCACTATTCCCTGTCCGTCCTGTGCACATGATTGGTCTCAATTACCACACAGCTGTGGTTGGACTGTGAAAAGGGAGTTTTATTTTTTTATTTTCCTTCCGGGACAAACACTAAAGTAACCATGGCTGCAAAATGTTTAACCCCCCACCCCCCGCAGCTCTATTTGTCACTCTTTCATTACAGCCGTTATATTGTCCTCTCCTATCCACTGTAATTTCCAGTTTCCCCTGGCTAAAGTTTTGAGCCATAACAGACCATATTTGCATAAAATTAGTTGCTCATTCAAAATCAAGGACTTTCACAATATTCCCCCTGACATCAGTGTGTTGAAAATCAAAAGCACTAATGACTGGTTGATTGTTTAAGCACTGATCAAGTCCCTGCAGTAAGAAAAAAACAATAAGATATAAAACTGTGAGGGAGGTTTTTTTGAAAACAAGCTGTGAGCAATCAAACAGCAAAAGTCTCAAAAGTACCAAAGGCAGACACCTGCTTAAAAACATGAATTCAAGTTTTTTTTGAAGGATTAATTATGATCATTTTTAGACTGAATAATGAGTCATGTCAACACTCCTGACATGTAACTGAACAGGGCAAGTGAATTGTGATTTCAACTCCTATTAATAAATAAACAAAAATATATAATTGTATAAATGATGTTCCAAATCTATTTTGACCTTTCTAACAGAATTGTGCAAATATTCATGCGAATATTTATTAAAGAACAAACCGTTATTGAGGTGCAGTGACTTCTTAAGTGTAATACCAATGTAAAAAAAAAAAGTAAAAAAAAAAAGTAGGGTAAGTGTATGTCGCCTATAGTGCGTATATAAGTGTGCATAATAAATACCATGCATAACCATGCAGTCTTTCCCTCTAATGCATTTCGGAAAACATGTTCTATACCTGCCACATCACAATAATTAGAAGCAGTGCTGCAGCTGTAATCATGTTTAACTCTATTAAAGAATTATGGCCCCTTTTTGATTTGTAAAATCCCACTCCATTTGATTTAAAAGGTGGGAAAATAATGACTTATTCTGCATCCCTCCGCCCCTCCCTTATCATCCAGGCTTCTATTTATCTTCTATTTTTGAGGGTCACGGGGGACAAAGACCTGTTGAGGGTTGGAAGGAGCGGAGCCAATGAAAGAGGCGAAAAGGCGGGGACGGGTCCCTCACGGTGAACACGCCAGTCACTACCAGAGAAAGTAATCCCGTTATTGGCACCACACCGCAGGACGCGCTCTCCAACGGATCGCTATCGGACGCGGTGAGAGTTGGACTCGAGCACCCCGCCGATTGTTATTCAAGCGCACGGAGCGCGTGTGGCCAATCGCTCCTCGTTGCGCGCTGGATATGGATCAGGACGCCGCGCGCCTGCCTGCTGTCTCCCGCGGACAGGCTGCACTCCGCGGCGCATAAACGGCGCCCAAATGAACCGCAATCCTACCGGCTCCACCGGCGTGCAATGGCTTAACAGGAGAGCCATGAGTGTCCGGACGGAGGACAGCATCACCTTGTGCCAAAGGGCTCTCCAAATCGTAACGGAACTTTGTCTCACGGGACACGTAGACAGGGAGAAATGTTCGGATATATTCCCGCTGGAGAGCAACATACCAGGTAAAGGACACGCAGGTAAATAGAATAAATCATTATTATCTCACGTCAGTTCCCTCAATTAATCACTTTCCTCTGATCTTCTGGAAATAGAGACACCGAGTAGTTGCAGCCTTTTGAAAAAAAAAAAAAGAAAGCTAAACTAATCATCAACTCTCACTAGTTAAAACTTTATTATAACACTTGGTTTGGTTTATTTCGTGGTGTTGAACTGCTCTGAGTGTTTATGTAGTCTACCTGTTACGCATCTTGCTGCAGCTCAGTCCACACTGATGAAATAGCAACAGGTGGGAAATAGACTGAGGGAATGATTCCCCTGTACCCCTATCGTCTTTATTTCCTTTTTCACTTCTCAATCTGTAGAATTTATTCAATGTGTGATTAACCAGTTTTGATTAAAAAAAAAAAAAAAAAAAAAAGCTGCATGTATGACATGAATTAAGCTTGTTAAGAGCAAATTTAGCATTTTTATATATCAGCAGGAACAGGAAAAGTGAGCAGAAGGAGCTCAGACTGATGTTTTTCCTCTTCATGTGATTTTCTTGATGCTACGTGGCTCCTCTTGTATGACTTCATATTGTCCTGCGTTATCAAACAGGTGCATAATGCTGCCCCCTCTTTCTTACAGCTTGCTTTTCTCTCCTTTTTTTCTCCTTCTCCCGTGCATGTTTGTCTGTCATATTTTGTCCCTCGCCTGCTTCCCCTGTCCTCTCTATTCTTCATGTCTCCCTCTCCGGGGTCTCTCCATGGTTACACCGTAGACATCTCTATTAGCCTCCTTGCTGTGGTCGTGGGTTTCTGTGGCCTCGCCCTGTTGGTAGTCTCTCTCTTTGTCTTTTGGAAGCTGTGTTGGCCCATTTGGAGGAGCAAGGCTCTGTCGGCGCACGCCGAAAATGGCCTGCGCGCGGGTTTCCCCGAGGCGCCTCCGCCCAACTCCCCGACGGTCACCGAGTGCAAAGTGGCCGAGCTGGAGAAGAAGTACCCGCTGGAGGTGAAGGTGAACGGACGGAGCACGGTCAAGCTCCTGGAGGCGGCCATGAAAATCAGCCAGACGTCTCCAGACATCCCTGCTGAGGTGCAAACGGCCCTGAGGGAGAAGCTGACCCAGCAGGCTAAAATCCAGAGACAGACCACCGAGCCGACCTCCTCCTCCAGGTACCCTCACATGAACCCGCTGCAGTCGCAACCCCTCCCAGTCTCCCCTCTGCATTGAGGACATAGTAACGATGGCAAGCTATTTATACACGGCGTGTATCTGGCGCCGACAACCACGGCACAATGGTAGCGTTTTCAGTGCCACTTTGGTCGGCGTCCTCCGCCCCTCCTGCAGTACAGAAGCAGCTCACACAGTGCAAAAAAAAAACACGTCCTGACAGTTCGTGACAGCGGCGCCACTGTCCTCGAGGTAGTTTGGCACGTGTCGTGCGGATCGTCACCGACTGGCTGGTGACCTTGACATGGCGTTGCGCAGAGCAAAATATCTGATCCCGTGGCGTCGCTGACACGTCTTCTTGCCGCAGTTCCAACCCTGTAATCGCTCCAGTCAAACTGCTGTGATTTTAGCAGGAAGCAACCCCGGTAATTAAACAATCAGCTCTTGCTTCTTTGTGTTTTCCAGCGCTGCGTTCGAACCAGAACGTCCATAATTAGCGTTGCTGTGGGGTGGGAGCTGTCATGGCGGAGGTTTGGTTTCTCGTGAGCGGCACCAGGCAGCTGTGCTCAGTATCTCAGAGGAAGCCGTTATTGACGTTTGCTTTTCGTTTGTGTCGTTAAGGGCACGTTCATTAAATGATTTTGCGGCCGGGGTCTTGATGAATTATACGCCCACCGGTGATGCAGAAAGGCCAAGTTAAAGATTACGACGCCCACTCTCTCAATCCTTCCACCTACTTTTTTTGACGGTGAGGGTTGGGACAATGTGGCAGCGATGTCATTGATTATCTCTTTTCTTTTTTTTAAATGAGTCCAAAAACACCTTCAACATAACTTAAAAAGCTACTTTTAGTGGGGAAAAAAAGAGGAAAACTTAACACCCTGTAGCTTAGTGAAGTTACAGATATGATCCTGTTTGTTATCAACTCATGAATCGTTGAAGAAAATGATGGTCGTTGTAATATTTTTATGAGTTGTGTTTACCAGCAGGCCAACGAAACCAGGGGTTAGACGTAAGCGCAGTAGGAGTGCAACCGTAGATTGTATATTAAAGTGAACGTAGCTTCCAGGTCTAAAAAACGAGGCCGATACAGAAGTGCCATGAAGTGCAATACCACCGAGGACCACTAGAGGTCGGCTCCAAAAAGCCTCCGTCTCCATACACTCCCATTCAACTTCTCTCAGGAAACACAAAGTCAACCATTTTTTTTTCTCACGCTATTTCAGTTTTGATAACTAAAGTCATTTCTTCTCATTAGTTTTCTGGCGGTCCATCTGAAAATTCATTAATTCGAAATTAAGCTTCAAAAAGTTGTGTTTTTTTTGGGCCATGTCTGTTTGGTGGGTTCAGGTTTCCACTTTTGGTGGGAGGGGCTTAGCGTCCTTGCGTTTCCAATCAGGTTTGAGTCAGATCCACAAATTTGAGAAGCTAGAAGCAACAATTTGGCATCAAAATAGTTTCAATAATTTCCGATTTCAGCTCTAAAGCACGGACAGCCAGAAATGTTGACGCCGTCTTGAAAGCACACAATAAACACGAGATGTTTTAGACGCTTGGAGATTATTTTGAGAGATTATTTTTGGGGAAAGCATAAAATCCCAGCATGATTTTTTTCCATCAACATAATCCATGAGATATAAAAAAAAAGAAAAAAAAAAAAAAGGCATTTCAATTCGGAAAAACCCAAAGCGCCTTCAACTTTTGCAGCGTGTTGAATCTATTTGTAACTTTCTAAGTTTTAGGAGTCAGGAAGAAGAGAGATGAAGATTTGGGTTGAGATTGTGTCGGAGGGGTGAAAGAGGATTAAAAACTGACGACACAAACCACGAGGAGTAAAGATTGTACTAATCTATGTTCAGTTAGTTAGCGTTCGCCGTGTTTTTGGTATTTCAGGCATTTATTTCTCATTTTCTTTGAGGTTTATGCGTGGCTCCGAAACAACACCCAGGCCCCTGTGTCGATAGCAAAACTTGAGTGTAGTATTTAATCTTCGGCTGCACTTCCTGCGCTGTGTCGTTTGTGCCACGGCTGTCAGTTCACTGCGATTGTCTTACTGTCAGAAAGGAGGAGGGCCAGTTGCTAGGTGACGAGATTGGCGAGCCAAACACAGCCGTGGTTTTCTCACAAAGATGTCAACTTCACTGAGATTTGCAGCATGCAGGTAATTCGTATAAAAACTTCAATCTAAAAGGATGGACATGTTTCTTTTCATTTCCTAAAGCAACAGACAGTGGTGGCAAAAATCAGTTGTGATTTTAAAGGTGCCATATTGTATAAATTCAGATTTCCATTCACTTTTTTTTTTTTTTTATTATAAGGCAGGTACTGCTATGTAAATACTGTGAAAGTGTCAAAACGCTTTGTCCAGAGAAACACACAGCCTGTATTCAGCGACTGTGCTACTTGGACTTCCTCAAGTTTGTGATGTCACAAACCCACACTCACGTCATATATCCGCCCTCAGCACAGACCACTTCTCAACCTTTTAAGTGGGAAAAAAAACCCAGAGCGATCATTTCTTCGTGGAGCTAGCAGGCTACAAGACCTGTGATTGGCTTGGGCATGTGTCACTTACAAAAGAGTCAGCCAATCAGAAGAGAGGGTCCTCGATATAACTGTGCCTTAAAGACACAGACACAAAACAGCCTGTTCTTGGCAGAGCTGCGGAGAGAAGCTCAAAAGAGGACATGCAAAACTCTACTGAGGTGGTTTCTGGTACTTAAAAGCACAAAAATAATTTCTTTTTTGATATCAAGGTTGGAAATAAAACACAGGAAAAGTATAACATATCGGACAATTAATATTATTTGGTACTATTTGCAGGATAAAACCAGCCATTTCCAATCAAAACGATGTGTTGGATTTGCCGTTGTGTCCTTTGGGTGTCTAAAGAAAAATCAAGGTTGGGATGTCTTCATTTAAATAACAAACTTCACAAGGCTCAAAAGGACATTATTTCAATTGGGAAGTCAATTGTGAAAATCTTTAGCTCTTTCCGGTTCACACGCATCAAGCATATTTACTCTGTGATCTTCGTGTCATTCCTGGTCGGTGGGATTGGCTTATAGAGCTACAGTCAGTTTGGGCCTCAATTAATGCGGCACTGCTTTATATCAGGGGAGCGTCGGGTGTTTTTTCAATCAACATTTCATACTTCTGTGCTTTTGGTGCTTTGTCTCGAAGACAAAAGACCAAGCGAGGACAGTGTTTCGAGCTGTTGAACCAAACTGTAACGTGAGCGCCACATCATTATGCCTCATGGTCTTGAGATGTAGTTCTCTCCTGACAAACCATTAGAGCCCATCATAACAAAGCCACTCATGCATAACACCGAACCCTCTTGAGACATTTACCAGATGCCCTCTACCCTTTTCAACAGGCACAATTCATTCCGGCGCCACCTGCCTCGTCAGATGAATGTCACCAGCTTCGACTTCAGCATGGACACGGCGCCTCTCCGCCAGTCCTCCACGGCGAGCATCGGAAGAATAAAACCCGAACTCTACAAGCAGAAGTCTGTGGACTCGGAGGACGAGGCCAGAGAGCCCGTGGAGACTTGCGGGAAGCTCAGCTTCTCCCTTCGGTACGACCACGAGGAGCAGGCCTTAGTGGTGAGAATCCTCAAGGCCTTGGAGCTGCCGGCCAAAGACTTCACGGGCACCTCGGACCCGTACGTGAAGATCTACCTGCTCCCCGAGAGGAAGAAGAAGTTCCAGACGCGCGTCCACCGCAAGAACCTCAACCCCATGTTCGACGAGGCCTTCTGTTTCCCCGTGGTGTACGATGACATTTGCAACCGCAAGCTGCATTTCAGCGTCTACGACTTTGACCGATTCACGAGCCACGATATGATCGGCGAGGTGGTGGTGGACAACCTCTTTGAACTCTCTGACCTTTCCAGGGAGGCGGTAGTGTGGAAGGACATTCACGCGGCAACTACGGTGAGTTGGCGTTCACGCAAAAGACGCGGCCAAAATGCTCACAAATGTGGATGTTGTTGCCGTGCAAACGAAGCTTTGGCGCTGTCGCAGAGAAAATAACTCGTTTTTAGTTGGTTTTTTTTTTTTTAGAAAGGTCTGATGAAGAAATATTGTACTTGTTCATTTCTGAGACTTCATTAACACGCTTCCACGAGAGAGGCAGGTGGATCACAATGCATAATTCAAATGCTTTGGGAAATGCATTACATCAAGCCAAACACCCACACGCATTTCTCCAGAAACTGCTGGGTAATCTGCAGACGAAAATAAAGCAACAGAGAGTAAAAAAAAATATCCAACGCCAGATCCAACAACAGCTAAACCTCTAATGAAAGCAAACAAACAGCCACTGCAGATAGTTTGTCTTTGTTTTAATACAGAATGTTTCCATTGTGATAAATATCCATTCACTGTTTCCAGGTTCCACTTCAGCGCCTGTGGACTAAATTATAGTTCAAGGCAGAACTATAAATGTAGTTTCAGACCGACCTAACTGGATGATATTCACTTGCCTTTTTATATTGCTAGTACATTCAAACTCAAGAGACTTCCTGCAGTTTACTTTCGCGACAATCATTTTCCCTCTGAGCACGAAGGCGATCACCTTTTCAGTCCTATTTGTAAGTCAGCCGGATATTTCAGCTCCAGAGATATCAGTGAATTTTTGCCGTCTTCAGCTGAAGAACAAGCGAAAAGTTATTATTGATTTTTGTAACATCGTGAAACCGGGGAATTTCTTAACATTTCTGCTACTTCTCTCCTCAACTTAATTTGGTTAAACGCATCTCACGATGGTTCATGCCTTGGATTCTGGGATCATTTCATCCCGAGTGTTGATACACCCGAGGGCAGCTTCATGGATTTTCGCTGAGACCTAGGTGTTAGTTTACAGTGTGAGAGAGCTTTTATGGCGCATTTCGCTTTTCCAAGAATTGAAGGGTGGAAGGTAGAGCTGCTCATTTGACCGGAAAATAATAACATTTTTTGTTCTACGATAGTTATACAACTTACAATACAATGAGAACTGCAAGGCCAACAAAACGAAGCAGTATTGGATCAAAGTTTGTTCAGATACTGAGAGAATTTGCAGATGCTGCACTGCTTTCTAAACATCTATTGAAGGCTTTAAGTCCCCCCCCCCCCTCCAAAAAAAAAAAATGCTTTTATTCAAAAGTAAGATGTTGTTCTGATGCATTTTGCCGATTTCCTCTTTGAAATTTGAAAATACAGCATTTTCTAAATTACAAGAATAGGAATATTTAGGTTTGGTAACACGGTTATAAAGAACTACAACTCACCTGTTGTTTGGACGAGAAGCAAAAAACACTACAAGCTTTTAGCTGAATCTATTAAATTACAAACATTTTGTGGCCACAATCTGACAATCAATACTGAAATTTCTGAAATAACACGCTGACACTCACCACTTTGCTCGCCAGCACATAAATCTGAGCAGACTCAAATGCGACTAATCAGATATGGATTGAAGAAGGCAGCCGCTCCGTGAGGTGAACATCCTCACGATGTCGATGTTTAACAGACACTAAAACATAAAGTACAGCTGAGGGTAACGTTTTTTGGTCAGAAACTATAATATTGTGCAAATCAAAAATGTTAACGTTTGATGAAACGTCAACTGTGGTGGTGCTTACAGACGTATTCCAACGGCGGTCAGGTTTTTACCTCGCTCACGTGTCCACGTGGCGTTTTCTTTTTTAGACGCTACGAGACTTGTCACGAGTAAAAAGAAGCTGCCGACACCTCGGCGGAGCATTTCCACCTTTTAACTGCGGCGACAGTTTAACGGTGACAGCCAGGCTTTCATTAGTCACACACCTGAAGAACCTCCTTCTCCGTGTCATCAAACTGCCAGCTTGAACTGCAGGTATTAGCAGCAGAGGGCTGCAGGCAGCAGCAGGGAGTAGCTGCTCGTCATAGATCAGCACCAACAGCTCCTCTCATCAAAGTCACATAAAAAAGAAAATCCCCCCCCCCCCCCCCCCCCCCAAGAAAAAAAAATGACGATTGCCTTTAAGTAGACAGCAACACGTGCAGAAAAAACACCACCTGGACATGTTACCAAGGTTACAAACTGTATTTTCATTGGAATGGGAAAATTGAGGGACTTGACCACCATTACATTTTTATTTATTTTTTTTACTGCTCCTTGTGGATTAATTTAGGTTTTTATTGCTTTTTTTCCTCATTATGATAACGTCTATCTGACTGTTTTAATTCTGAAGAATTAGAATAACTAAATGTTAAGTTCAGGTGCTTATTCTTCACATGAGGCTGCTACATCGTGCTGATGAAATGCTCAGTGCTTGCTACAGCCTCCTTTATATGCTGACTGTTTACTCCTTTGGCATTTGTATTCACAGAATTCACCCGGAGCGTTTAAAATGGTCTAAATGCACTCTGCTATCTTTCTTCTTCTTTTTTTTTTTTTCATCCCGCAGGAGAGTATCGACCTGGGAGAGATCATGTACTCGTTGTGCTACCTGCCCACAGCGGGGAGAATGACCCTAACGGTCATCAAATGCAGAAACCTCAAAGCCATGGACATCACAGGCTCTTCAGGTAACCTGAGGCAAAAAGCCGGGTTCATAAATTAAAACTCGGTTGGAATGAGGCAGCAGGTGGCCACTTTGAATGGAAATAGGAAAGAGACGCCAGTAAAAGTCTCAGCTGCTCTTTTACCTGTTAAAAAAAAAAAAAAAAAAAAAGCGAGGAGTGTTCGGTATCCCGTCGACCTTCGGCACCGCTGAATGTTAAAACGCGGGTTCGGGAAGACGTCGAACGACGCTTGTTCGATCCCAGTCAGCCGTGATTTCAACACGCGTGTCTCCACAGATCCCTACGTGAAGGTTTACTTGATATGCGACGGACGCAGGTTGAAGAAGCGAAAAACGACAACCAAGAAAAGCACACTCAATCCGGCGTACAACGAGGCCATCATCTTCGACATCCCGCCGGAGAACGTGGAGCAAGTCAGCCTGTCCATCATGGTGATGGATTACGATCGGTCAGCTGCGCCGCCGTATTGTGTGCATGCGTACGGGAGAGTCTGGTGTTTTTTTTTTGTTTTTTTTTGCGTTGCAGGTCTTTCTAGAAGCTCCGAATGTGCATTAACGTGTGTGTTTTTAACCCCCCCCCTCCCCCCTCCCCTCCCTTCCTCCACCCCCCCGGCAGGGTCGGACACAACGAGGTGATCGGCGTGTGTCGCACCGGGCCGGACGCCGAAGGCCTTGGACGGGACCACTGGAACGAAATGCTGGCGTACCCGCGGAAGCCCATTACTCACTGGCACGCTCTGGGAGAGGTACAGACATCTTCTACTTTATCGATTTCATTTTTTATTCCACACTGTTTTGTTCCCCCTTCTTTTTTTTCTCTCTCTCTCTCTCAAAGAACTCACATTTACAGAGCTTGCTGCAAGCTCCTGAATGTGACATTGACTAGATTGCGCACGATCCCCATCAGATTTTTCTGGATGTCCTTCCAGCTTTGTCCTGCCGAGCTCCTCCCTCTCCTCCTCCACGTTATGTTTGTCTTTTGATTTGATTTTTGATTTTGATTTTTTTTTTAACAAACAACCAAACATCCAATGCTGTGAAAAACTAGAAAATCTGATGGAAATTTTTTTTTTTAAATAGTCCAAATATTCTGTCCGTTTAGTTGTTGAAATCATGTATTATTACTTTAATAATAAAAAACAATTTGCTTGAAGGGATGTTACCAGTTTTTGGCTAATTTATTAGCCGTCTCGCTAAAAGTCAGGTGAGAAAATCAATTTCATCTCTGTGGGCTCAGCGCAGAGACGGCGAATGTGTTTTTCTAGAAGGAAACAGCTGGCTTGGCTTTATCAAAGCTGATCGCCGACACTGTCTGACTGCAACATGTTGCGTGTCAATTAACACATGTAGAAAAAAAACAGACACATTTAATGAGCGGTTAAGCGTGTGAACGGTACCGGTGACTAATACACACGCTTAATAAGATGCAAAAGTGTGACGAAAAGACGAGTTTAAAATTCGCTGGAAGGCTTTTTGCCAGAAGCCAGCTGTTTCACTACAGTTAATGTAATTTCATATTTTTACATGTTTTTTTTTCCTCTTTTGCCACACCTACTTCCCACCTGACGAATAGGAAAACACAGGTGATTACACGTTTTCAGTGGTAAAAAAAAACAAAAAACTACTTCATGCTTTGATGAAAACTGTGATCATAGGCACACACACACAAAAAAAAAGAAACGTATTCTCATTTTAAACGAGTTCTCGACAGCCTGAGTTGTTTTTTTTCCTTTATTAAAGACTATGGATCTATTCTTTGGGACGCTTTGTGCAGTGGGAACAGAAGGGACGTCTGCTTAGTCAACAAAGCGGCAGGAGACGGGAGCTCTAATAAGTACTTGTAAAGCCCATCGTGTGTGACAAGCTGTATGAAATGAATACGTTTTCAGACGATACCAAGCGCACACATAAACGGCAGAAAAGTAGATTACTCCGAACTCTTTGTGTGTTTCGGGACGACCCTGACTGGGCAAAATCTGCCTATGATCACAGAGAAATACCTGCTTAGTTACCATTAAAAAAAAAAAAAAAAAAAAAAAAAAAAAAAAATGCCTCTGTAAAGTTGTGTCGCTTTGTGATGTTTTACCTTGCAGTGGCCGGGAAGAGCAGCAAGCTTTGAGAGTCAAGGTTCGTGTTCTTCGCCCAAAACCTCGGCAGACACCCTGACGGCCGCGGGCAGAGCGATCCCGGCGCCTCTGTAAGAAACCCAGAAGTTTTGTTTAGAGTCACCGAGAAGCCGTGTCTTATCGATGAGAAAGCATGACAACCACTGAATTCTTTTTCTTTTTTTTTCTCTCATGCCGTGTGGTTGTACTTGACCTTTTGTGTTTATTCATCTGAATGCAACTCTTTTCAAGTTGTCTACAGAGCTGCCTATGCACAGCACTCACCGTTGGGTTTCACACATTCGTGCTCGGCAAAATACTCCAAGGTTGTTGTTGTTTTTTTTTTGTTTTTTTTTTTTGCCAAACATCCACACAGGCAACGTGATTCACCGCCGTCTGTATCGACCTTTTCAAACAGCGTTTTCTTTTTTCTGGCCCCCGGAGTTCTTTTAGCGCGTCAAGCATTTTCCTCTGAAATGGCACAAAGTTAAAGGGCTACGCCGCTCGGTGCCACGTTTACTCGATCAAAAGAAACAACAACGACAACAAGAAAAATCCAGTGAGTGCCCGTCTGGGTTGAAGGATGCGGGGGAGCTGAGCGTCGATCGAGGGCTGGGGAAACCTCTCAGATAAAGCCCTCGGTCACAGCTGTCGCAGACGTGTCAAACGGTAGCGGACACCTGTAGCAAACGTGTGCACAGAGACATGAATCAAACACAAAATTAAACCAGGCTGAACCTTACAATAAAAACTAAAAGTGCTATTTACTTTTGTACACGAGAACGACGCAGTTTGTCAACTCTGACAGGGAAAAAAAACAAAACAAAAAAAACACACGTTTTCCACGCGTGACCGCGTTTACGACACGTTTAGCCACACGCATGATAACGCGAGGAAAATATGTGGACAGTTTTTCACGTGGGAACCGACGTGAGCTTTTGCACATGTGGAATTCATGTGTTGTTGTTTTTGTTTTTTTTCTGCAAGGTAAGATACTAAAATTCTGCCTGGAACATGGTGCTTTATCCTCATGATGTTGTAGCAATCAACTGCAGATTTAAGTCCCGTTAAGACGTTTTAAATGGAGTCAGCTGAGAGCGTCAAAGAGTCGGTTATTGTCAGTCAACTTATTATCTTAAGCTGAGACACGACAGGTGAACATTTTCACTAAGACAGTTTTTGCATTATAGATTTTCAGAAAACTGTATGCTCAAATATGCAAATGAGGCATTATCTACCGAAGTACGTGCAAATTTACATACTTTTACCGAACAGAAATCTGACCATTGATTAAAGCCAGGTTCAAAATTCTTGTTTTATTTGGTTGGCATATTAAAGTTGAAGGTTTTTACTGAGAGGATTTTTTTTTTTTATATATATATCGCTCTGTAATACTCAACTGTCAACAGCCATAAAAAAAAATTAAAAAAAGAAAATCTATTTTCGCCATGTATTTATTTAGAAATAAATAATGAATGAATGAAGAAAAACTCCTATTGAGAAAAAAAAAAATCTCAATGATTTATTTTCTTCTCATTCTGTGTCAGAAATCTCAACTTCAGTAGCACTTACACACGTCAAACTTTCCCATTTTATCCAAATCTATATCCTGAAGCTTTTTACACAGGGGTTTGTTCACATCGTTTAGAGCCTGATTTATATTACAGTTCATACACGCTAACAATAAGGGAATGTACAGATGCAAATATACCAAGCGTAATCAAATAAGACACCTAAAGGTCTATTTTGGAGGTTTCCTTTCCACTAGTCTGAAAGAGGACACGTTATGGAAGCAAAAATAGACCACAATCTAAAAATGTACGTGAAAAAAAAAAAAAGATGCCTTTGCCTGAAGTGTCCCGTCTTAATTAACAAGCTAGCTGCTGCTGATGAAACCTGCAAGTGACAGCTGTCAATCCAGGCGAGAAAAATTCGAAGCTGGCTTGTTGTTGTTTTGTTTTTTTTAAATTAAACGGCAACTGAAACTTCACCGTACAACGTTTCCTCTTCGATTATAAATTCAGGGAAATTATAATCCACACAAAGAAGTTCCACACACATCCATGCATTTGCAGATGTTATGTCTATTTTCACATGAAGCCATATGGACTTAAGTTCAGTGCATCAAACACAGAACACGAACTCAGCTCCTCCTTCTATGTGAGTAATAAGGAACTAATAAGAAACCGACATAGCAAATAGAAAAAAGGCAATGTACTGTTATCTGACTTGCACACACACATGCAGTTAATGTTTCCCCCCCCTCCTGCTTTGCCCTTAATATATATAAAAAAAGAAATATTTTTACATGTAGCATGCCTGTCACCACTTAAAAAAAAAAAAGAATTATTGAGGGAAAATGTGAGTAATGATGTTAAGAGTATTTCAAATTTTGAACTTTGTGTTTACAGTTGTATATATATATACTTGTCACTGGCACTGTTTGTATATATTGAAAAGTGAAATCTAAGAAACGTTGTCGTCAATTTATGGAACTAGAGACATCACAATGTATTTCTATTGTTTGGTGATTCTTTGAGCAGCTCAGACTTGTAATCGAGTGACATTTATACACGTTCTGTGATAGTTGTGAACAATTAGTCCAACTGGGAACCCGGTGAAGCCGACTCTACCTTATCAACTTATTCCATGTTTAGGAGTTTAGAGCTTTGAGCTGTATTTGTTTGCCTATTGGTTGAATCTATATCGAGCAAGAACAACTACCGTCATGATGTGTACAGTTTGTGATAACTTTTGTAACAATTTAAAGTAAGCATTTGGGATATAATTTATTGTATCTGTTTGTATTTTAACAACATAAATAAAAAAAAAAAATGAAGGGTCACAGCATGTCTCTGTCTGAGGAGGAAATAGATGAAGAGGTTCAGTCTTACAGCGGCCGCAGGAACCTAAAGGGACCAAAAGGTGTCGAAAGTGAAGGAGATCCGACTCCTTATGAAGCGGGTGATCAGGCCGGTTATTTATTCCTGATGACCCCTTTCACCCCAGGCATGTCAATCAAACCAGGCATGCTCCCAAACATAAGCTCCGTTTGAAGCCTAATATCTCATTAATCACGGAGTTATTTTCAGAAGGACCACCAGAACACTGATCGGACCACTGAGTTTTACCCCCCCCTCCCTAGTGGCCCTCGGTGGTATTGCACTTTGAGGCAGTTCTGCGCTGGCTTCACTTTTAAGACCTGGAGACGACACCCACTTCTGTATAGTCTTTGGTCACACGTAACCCAGACAATGGTCTCCTCAACCTAACCACGTGGTTCCGGCCATTGCTCTGCGGCTATTAAACATTCACACGCGGCTCTCGGTTAACACACACAGGCAGAGTCCACTGGTCAAAATGGTGCAAACACAGGGAGGTGAAAATCGACTAGACGCTCAGGCTGCGAGTGATAACAGGACGTCGCTCTGCCAAAAGCTTCACACCTGTCTCACACCGAGTAAACCGGTTCCTTTAATTACGGTCCCGTCACGACCGCTGCTTCCCTCTGCTGCTCTTTTTCTTTGACTCTTGTCTGATGCAGCCCTCGTGATTTCTCAACACGCTGTCAGGACAACAATAAGAATAACTTTCTCTTCGGAGCGGAGAGCAAGCAGCATTGTTGGATAATTGCTCAAATCAAAATGTCTCGGACTCTTTCAGAGTGACAAACAGCGTGAAATAAAGCAGCAGGGAGACGATATTTCTTCGTTCGTTCGTTTTTGTTTTTTGTTTGTTTTTTTCCACAAACGCAGAGCTGCGTTTCATTCTGTCGTCTTTACTTGTAAGCGGGATGATAAAGAAGCCGCCGTCAGTCTCCAAACACTTGTTTGGCACCCCGGCTGCATCCTTGAACCACTGCTCTTAATAAATGTTATATAACTTCCCATCTGAGCGACACAAGGTTTGTGCTTTTCAAACCTTTAAGACAAAAAGAAAGAAAGAAGGATCCCTCCTTTTCAAACCTGCGTGTGTTTGATGGTTGAAAAATGAAGAGGATTTTGATCTCGCATGCAGCGCGACACGAAGCATAACTTCCTTTTGATCCACACTATAGGACGGCGTTTGTTTCATTAGTTTCCTTGGCAATGAAAGCTGCCCACTCTCTGTCTGCCAAACCCGTATTTAGAGTGGACTCGTAGCCTCGGTTAGCGGCGGCTAATGGCTGCATGTGGTGATGATGCATGTAATTAAACCGTTGCCGTTTCCTGGATGCTTGTCTGAGCTATGTGTTTAACACCTCTGCCCGGATGAAGACCGGAGAGGGGATTGGACGTTATTTGTGAGGAGTTGTCGATCCCAGTTATAAAATCGTCAACATGGAGATGATATCAAATAAAGATAAGCTTCTTTCACTTCTTGTTTAAAAAAAGAAGAAGAAGAAAAAAAAAAAAAAGGCCTCTTTGTAAGACTTTAATGAACCATCGGTGGCTCATCAAAGAGCCTGAGTGCTGGCGCCGTGATTTCATTCATGATCAAATATTCAGTGCATTGCAGACAAAGTATTTTTCTTCGTATTAATTGAGACCAAGTCAAGTGGAGTTACAGAAAATCAGGTTGATGTCTCGGAGATTGAACGGCACAGACAGGTCCGGCTTTATTCTGGTGCGATTTTCCATGGTGCTCCGGGTGCGGCGGGTCAAAGGTCAACTCATTAATAGAGAGGCAGCGGGGGCGGTTTCTATTTAAAGAGCAATTATGGTTAAAGGGGTAAGTGGGCAGACAGTTATGTAATGCCACCACCCATTACAGCTTAATGGGGGGGTTTTATTATGAAGGTATTTTTGTGTCTCATGTAAAGCAAAAAAAAAAAAAAAAAACAGTTTTGAAAGCAAATTTCTTACACTGCAATCAAAAATCAAGTAAAAAAAATATATAAACCGAGAACATAATTATTTGCCAGGCAAATAAAGTTGCTCTTATTGGCTTTCGGGGCCGCCATTAAAAAAGAAATCGCGGCTCTCACACGCGTGGTCGAGTCTACAGTGCATCCGGCGGGGAGGCCGGATTACATCAATCACATATCGAATGCGTGGAGGGAAAAGATTTTCCAAGCAAATATGCAAATGATCTTGTCATTATAGAATCAAGCAAGCAAAGGAATCCTCCGGTCATTACTCTTCCTCCTTACGATTGATGCGTCTCGACAGAAAACACCCCGACTCGCGGATAAACCCGTGACGCGGATCCACGTTTAGACCAGGCGAGGAACCTTTGAACCTAAACGCGTTCGTCGTCGCCCCTGAAGGATGAGAGTTACTAATTACTATGTTTTGATAGTGTCGTTGAAAAAAAAAAAATCGAATAATCTCAGGGCACCGGTGGGAGGAGAATATCGTCGGCGTTGCTTCACGTAGAAACAAAAAAAAAGCTCTGCCGGAAAAAAGTGACAAAAGATTGATGTAATTATATCTGAACTCGGGGTGCTTCTACACGTCCCCCCGTTGGGTCCGAACTTTTCAACGCTTCAGTTTTAAATTTGAAGTTTAGTCAAACGCACGAGCGATGGTTGCACAGAAAATGAGTCAGTAAATAGTAGTTACTGGACAGAACCGCAGTTCTCCGAGTACGTTTGTATTTTTATTTTCTTCCTTTCTTTCAGTACGATGGTCGGGGAAACGCTGGTATTAGCTGATGACTGTTATTGTGTTCTCAGCGGAATAGAGCAGGCTGAGGAGGGTCAGCGAGGGAAATACAAAACACAATCGTGGCTACGACGAGCCACCGACTTTGGCTTAAATGACCGTTCAAGTCAAAACTGATGCACAAACCGGGAAGTCAGGAAATACAGGCTCTTTATAAGAGTGTGCTTAGTTTCCAGAAAAGATTGCGCCCAGATCGGAAGAAATAAACAGAGACGTGGACAAAGAAAGACGTCTCACGTCTCTCCCACTTGACTGCACAGGCACAAACAATGACTGCAATGCAGACAAACAAACACGCCCGAAATATGATCTTCAGGGGACGCATTCGGCATGCTGAGACGTGGGGGGGGACGGGGGGACGGGACATTCCCAGACTCACAATACGACACAATTTAAAAATCAACTGTGAAGCCCTGAAACTTAATGCGAGGAAAACATTTGGTAAAAGTTGAGGTCTGAAGTTGTTTTCTTGCTCCTTTGCAGTTTTAGAAAAGAGAATAACATGTAAAACCTTTTAGTGGTTGGTGCGGTAGCTTTGTTCCTGTCCTCGATGCGACCGATAGAATTGCTTCATAAACCAGCACCACCTGGTAAGGGTTAGATGAGAGATAATAGTTTGGGTTAAAACGTCGACAGCGTTTAATTAACTCATCTTCCGTAAAGTTATGCAACCTTCGTCGTCGTCGTCGTGGCGACATTAAACGCTGTTTTACAAAACTTCCCCGACTCGTGGTCGGAAAATGCGAAGCAAACGAGGGCCACCCGCACTCGGTGTTATGACACCTGAATCGTCATGGCAACAGTAAAAGTCTCCCATGGCTCCACCTCACCAGAAACAAATTCATATTGTACAAGACGTGATCTGACCCGCCTCCATTTTCCCTGCACGTCGCGTTGTTGTAGTTCTCCACCCGACCACTAGAGGTCTCTCGACTTCACATCGTAATTGTCGTTTGAACCGGAGACGCAAGGGTTGGTTCTTTGGAGGACCGCCTCGGTGTTCGGCGGGTATAACGTGAACGGCTCGCCGTCTTACCCTTGCCGTGTTGACCGCGCTAATATTTACCGGTGAAATGAGCGAAAAGAAACTTTCGAGTCGGCGTCTCAGTCTGAAGCCGGCGCCAGCAGCAGCGAGCAGATGTGTGAGGTCTGTCTTGTATTTCAGCTGATTTATTTTTTTCCTCCGGCTGTGAGTCATAGTTTTGACCTGCGTTGTGGCCGCCGCCAAGGGGGGGGGCAGCCGTAAAGTCACCGCATTGGTTTCTATTTATTGTCTTTCCCCACATCACATGGTGACGTAAGAAGGACACGCACACATACTGGACATGACTCATTCACACTTCAACAGGAGTTCAGTACATGTACGTCCCCCCCACCCCCCTCCACCTCCCCCCTTCACCCCCCCCCCCCACCCACACACACACACACACACACACAGTGAGTATGAGAGTTATTATTAAAACACAGAAGAGAATTCTTTTGACAGAATGAAACTTTAACTTGTTGATGTAACTCCACCTGTAAAACTTTGCCTGGCGACACAAAAATGATTAAACTCATCATGTGACTTTAATAATACGGGGCTAGCTGTGGTTTGTGTGCTGCTGCTGTCATCACCGGTTATGATATCGGGAGATTGAGTAACGTTTTTCCCCAATCAAAGGTGAGAAGTTGGAATTTTTTGTTTTGTTTTGTTTTTAAGTTTAAGTTCATTAAGTTCATTTTTTTCCCCCTTAAATGTATGTTCATCTATAAATAAATATATATAATATGAATGCTGTATATTTGTAATGACTTCTGCGAGGAGTTATTCTTAAGGACAATAAAGTAAATTAAAAGATACTGTGATTTTTAAATGTATGACATGGGAAGGGGAGGAGCCACCGGAGATTACAGCCAATAACTAAAGTGGTTTATGAATAACACAGGTGCTACAACGACGAGCTCAAAAAGGGCTCTTATTGACGGGAAGTCCTCAAATTTAAATACAGTTCTGTGAAACTGAACAACCTTTTGTGACTAAACAGCTCATCAGCTCAAACAGTATCTTTATACCGAGCCACTTGACAGCTGAGCGTCCACTTCAGAGGGATTGCTGAGGATTACCAGCAATCGAGGCTGCGCTGTTATTCTTCTCACGGCGAGCACCTCATACTGCAGACGGACACCGAAGCTACGAACTAGTGAACTGCCCGTCGAAGGTTCGCGGACGGGACGCACAGGGCGACATCGGCTCTTTATGTGGCCGCGGGGATGGAAAGAGGCGAAGCCTTTGCCGGATGCCGAGGAGGTACGGAGATTAATGCCCCGCCGGGCAGGCTAAGTCTCCTTTATACCGCTGGTTGTTACCGACTCCCACCTCAATTTGCAGGAGGTCGGGGATAAACCCACGCGGCACCGTCTCCAGGGGGGGCGGGCTGATTTATCCGCAGGCCGAAGCCGTCCGGAGACCCGCAGCTCCGGCGTTCCTCCCGCCGGCGTCCCGTGTGCTTTTTTTTTTTTTTTTACACCGAAGGCCGTTTGCCGCGCAGGAAACCACCAACCGGCAAACATCGTGCTGGTTTTTGATTCTTACTCGGCGTTGAATTGTCTCCTGATCGAGGCGCTGCGTTAAGCTGATTACAACCTGTCGGACTAATTGAAAAGATCGTGAGTCATCAATCACTTCACCTACCTGAACTTTTGCGTCCCTCTTCTTTCGGTGAGCGTAATTACAAAAAAAAAAAACACTGTCGACAGCGTGGATGATTTGACATTTAAATAAAAGGCCGTCACCACCCACGCCAAATGACTCGCTTCACTGTCAGAATCGGATCCGTTTGATCCCAGAAAGCTGCACGATTTAATTATTTTATCCCGTTCCCAACTCAGCATATAGGCTAAACTGAAAGTTAGCCAGCTCAGCCGGTCCAAATCTCTGGTTGCTTTCATCCGGCAGCGCGAGAAGCGTCTCACCAGACACCAGGTTTTTCAAACTCGTGGCTTTAAGTGAAATTAAAGGTACACGAACAAATTCGACAAAAAAAAAAAGCTTTAAAATCCTCAGTGAACACTTCCTGCCCAGCGACAAAATGCTAAACAGACATAACAGCAATAGAGACCAAAAAAAAAAAAACACAATTTCAGCTTATCCGGTGTAATTTATTCTCTGTTTTTGATCATTGTACACTCAAATTCTACTTGAGTGACAAATATACGTCGTTATTTCCCAGATGACTGTTTGTCCACTTCACCCACAGAGAGACAGACTTATCGTCTTTGAGCGCCGATTATAAACAACGACAGAAACATTTCATGACAAAACCGCGCCGCCTGCCTGAATTTACGACATAAAAGCAGAGATAATGCGACAGGCTACTTTTGTTACTTCTCATTTAATAAAAAAAAAAAAATTAAAAAAAAAAGAAGATATTTCCCTTTTGCTGTCACCAAAACAAGTACAAACAGAAAACCGGACGAGCTTGTTTCGCTACGGGTTGAATGAAAATGTGTTTTTATCTGCGTGTTTGCCATCCGGCTTCATTTAATATAACGCTCGTTATGGAAAATCGTAAATAATGAATGGGGACGATGAGCCGCTACGTGTGCTGATGAGTGCCATCATCGCAGACACTGTCAAGTGAAACACACACAGGCTCAACCAGCTGTCGTTTGGATTCTGACCAATACGTGTTTAAATATTTAAGAGATTTTTAAAAAAAAAAAATTTTTGCAATTGTGTCACTATCAGGGGAGAATTAGGGTGCAGATGAAAACAGGTAAAAGTAGTCAATCACCAGTTACAGTATCTTCGTCACCCCGCGTGACTGAAAGATCCAGATTTTTTTTTCTTCTCAAATACAAAGAAATTGTGTTTCTTAAAACCATAAATCAGTAACATATTTCCATATTTTCAAAGCTTTCAGCCAGAAGAATAAACCAGTTCTCCTGACTAGCTTTTAGCTAGATCTTAACCGGGCAAAACGCAATTTATTAAAAAATAAACATCTTCAACATTCCTTAACTGGCAAGTAGACGAATGTAAGTCCAGTTTTCTGTCTCTGTCCGACTCTGTTGTGTCAACTTGTAAGGAAAATATCTGAATCTTTTAGCTGCTTAGATTTTAGATTTTCTTCATCAGCTACCTGCTAAATTTAATCTGTCTGTTTCTTGGGGGGGTTTATTGGAGCATTGTGCCTGAAAACAGCTGATGTTCCGGATGAGTTGTTTAATAGAATTTGCAGGCTGTGACATCAGGCTAAAAGGAGATTAAGTTGAACTGCAAATGTGATTATTCTAAAAAAAAAAAAAAAAAAAATCGATTACAGAGTGGTTATTTTTGGAGTTAAAAAAAAAAAAAAAAAGCACAAATTGCTTAAACTGAATTGATGGTTGAGAACATATTGGATAAGTAAATGCTGAAATTGCCGTAGGAACACAACATGTAACTACAGCTAAACACAAGTAGACATCCTGCATATTTGTTTTGTATTTACATCTTCTGCTGCCCGGCTGTCATAAAATATGATTTATGGAGAAATAGGAAAACAACGGTGAACTGCTCCAAGCATTGTTAATACACATCAGGTCAAAACATAAAATGAGTGCTGGCGGGACTCTTAAATCCTCCTCCTCGAGTAATTTCTTTGCAAAAAGATCATTCGTCAAGCAAGGAGCTCTGTCATCTTACTTTTCTCAAATTGAAAGCAGAATTGTGGTCCAAAATAAAAAAAATTGTGATTTCAGGAAAAACTCCCACTAAATACTGTATGAAGAGAAAAATGACATTAAAGGATTTTTTTTTTTTTTTTTTTTTTTTTTGCAGCGCTCAGAGGACGAAACATTGATCAACTTTGGCCTAAAACAAAAAGATGCAAAACAACTAAGAAGTGAACTGAGAACAACTCGTCGGCACTCCAATTAAAATACAAATCTGAACTGAACCGAATCAGATAATAAGTTCCTGGTCAGAGTATAAAGTGTGGCCTGGAGCTGTCAATCATGCAGCGCCTGCGTTATCTGCCAGTTTTAGCTGAGGTACTAATGAGCAAACAACAGCCATCCTAGTGACCTTCTGGTGAACACACACACACACACACACACACACACACAGACATGCACACACACCATGAAGTACAAGCTAACCTAAAGGGGATGCATCACAAATGAAGAGGGCCAAGCGTCACCCATCGGTTGGTGAATTGTCGTATCGAAGCCTCCAGTCGGGCATGTTAGCTGCCGCCATCTTTGTTTTGTTTTTTGTGGAGGCAGAAGTGACCATATTTGGCCGAGTAGAGGAAGAGCGGGTGGTGGATCCATGTAGGCTGTATGTAAAAGTGGACGTAGCTTCCCGGGTCTGAAAAGTGAAGCCCACGTGGGAGCACGTTAAACTGCAATACCACCGAGTGCCACTAGGGGTCGGCTCTGGAAAGGCTCCATCGACTCTTATTCAACTTCGCTCATGATATCAGAAGTCGATAAAAAAAAAAATCATTCCGTCATTCACTAAAGTCGCCCCTTCTTATTAGTTTTCTGATGGTCCATATGAAAATAATGCCGTCATTAATCAGAATATAAGCCTTAAAAAGATGTTTTTGGGGGCGTGTCTATTTGATTGACAGGCCTGTGTGCGCAGTCAGGTTGTCGCCATAGGTGGGCGGGGCGTGACGACCTCTGGTTTTCAATCGGATCGAGTCAGATTCACCTCTTGACCGACTTTGTATTTCATGAGAGAAGTTGATGCTTTTTGAATGAAAGTCTAATGAAGCCAGAGGTTTTTGAAGCCAGCCCCTAGCGGCCGTCAGTGGTACTGCACGTTAATGCACTTCTACACTGCCTTTCCATTTTCAGACCTGGAGGCGACATCGATTTTTAGATGTACAGTCTGTGAGCTCAAACTGTATCACCATCCAGCAACAACTTGCTCGCAGCTCCAGCAGCAGAGCTGCAGGGACGTCTTGTCCCCCCGGTGAGACACGCAGGTGGTCGATTGGCGCTCTGGAACGCTGTCAGGTCGGGCGTTTGTCACAACATAATCACTTAAAACCCCACATCTTTCAGCCGCGGTCTGGCGGTGGATGTGCGAGAGGGCACATTGAGGTTCAGAGGAGGTTATAAAGACTGCCTCTCCCCGTCTCTATGGTAACCTGCGGGCATACCGCCGTCTCTGGAGAGCGTTAACGGCTTGTCACACCCGTGAGAGCAAAACAGCAGGTGAGGCATCAACCGTTCAAGCTTGAGTAACAATCAAAACCCTGCAGGGAGTCAACGTTTTCCACATAACATGCATGTTTCACTGCCTTTGTTGCTGGTAAACAAGGTTTTTTTGTAGTACAATAATAATAATAATAATAATAATAATAATAAATAAATCTGGTTGAACCTAAAGGTTTGCATGGTGTCACATTCTTGAAATAAAGACTTTTTGATTAGTTTCAAATCGAATACAACCACATAAGTGATGTAAAAATTAAAAAAAATGGATGCCTGTCTTTATTAAATTGTAATTTAATTCTAATTAAAAGGTGTAGTGCTTGTAAACATTTCTGCTGTGTAATGCCTTTTATAAAACCATCTGCAGAAGTTTGTAATCCACAGACTGGTTCCCTAGCACCATCTGGTGGACAGGACATTTCACCACAAAAGACTTTGACATTCATTTGACCTCCAGCAGAATAGTTCGGGGTTACAATGGACACAAGCTGAATGGATTATGTTGTAAATCATACCATATATTTGTTTTTAGTATAATTGGATAATCATACCGGTCAATTTTTTTTTCTTTTTTTTAATGGCATTTGGTGCTTTATTTGATAGTAGTTACTAAAGAGTGACACCAAGTCCTCCCATATATACTCAAATCACAATAGGCTTTCAATTGATAAATCGAATACTGATATTTTTAATGAAGCCTCAAAGTTATTTTTCAAAACTGTAAAGTTTATGATCTTTTTGGTGCAAAGTATAATAATTATCATTCAAAAGGAAACTTTAGATGTTAATGTGAGTCCTCGTACCGGGAAACCGTTTAGAATTGATTAACACTCTGAAAAACAACTATTTTGTTGTCGTTTGTCCCGCACCTGAAAAAAGGTGGATTTTAAGAGTACTATTTTTTTCTATCAAGCATGGTTTATTAAGTGTTTATTCCTTATTTATAAAGAAAGCTGTTGTTGGATTTTAAATATGTGTTAAAAAAAAAAAAAAAGACTTCTAAATAAACACGCATCTGTATTTGGCTGCAGGAGTTCATACAAACACATAGAGGAGCTCCACTTTCCTTCATTACCCCTTTTTCATGTGAGAATACTGGACCAATAAAACTATGGATGATACATATCATCTCAAAACGTCTTTAGATTCAGCAAATATATATAAGAAACAAGTATTTTATTTCACGGTTAAAATCTTTGCACACCGGTGTCATTCCTTAACAAAAAGAATAATCATTCATTGATGTAAATTAAAGCTATGAAAAGCTTGATTTTTGTTTTGTTTTGTCATGATACCTTTAAGACATCAATCCTCCTCCACTCTCCGAACATCAGAGTCTTTTTGTCTTTAGTCTCCTCACTCAGAGCTGCAGAGACTTAAATTAGCTACGTACAAAAAAAAAAAAAAAAAAAAAAAAATTCAGCTGTTCAGCACCTGTTTGACTTTTCAGCCGTTCAACACGACCCGGTTTCCACCGCTGTTAACTATTCAATTAAGCATTTCAACGTCACAATTTCAGGAGGTTTCCAAGATGAAGAACAACCAACAACCACCAGAGTTTAGATCTAAAATAAACTGAGACACCTTAAAAGCACACAATTACACAAGTCTGGATTTATTGTAAATAAAATAGAAGTTTTGTCATCTCGCTGGCATGAAGACTTTTAAACTCTTTTTTTTTTTTTTCTTTTCAAAACCCATAAAGTTTGAAAGAGTGTGAAACTGAATCCTGAACAAGTGTTCTGGTAAAAAGAGCAAAAATAAAACACAAAGGTGGAGCAGTAAAAATAACACCACCGCACATTCAACTTGAAGAAACTCTTCAATCAGAGCGAGGGAACAGATTAGTTAGTAAATACAGTTAATTTGATCTAAACATTCACAAATTAATTGGCTTGATTTTCTTCATTTGATGCCCCCGAACCCCCCACCCCCCCCCCCCCCCCCACCCCACCCGACCCCTCCACCCCACCCACCCCACCCACCCCAAACCTACACACAGTCCCTCTTGTAGCTTTTATGATACAGACGTCGAATAGTCCAGAAGCTACTGCGGCCCTCACTTCCAGGAGCCGGACTTGCCTTTGGCCCCGCGGGACGTCTTGGACGCTTTGGAGCCCCTCTGGTGGTCGCTGACTCGGTTTCGGAGCACGTAGATGTCGTACTTCTGCCTCTTGAGCTTCTCGGCCAGCTCGAACTTCTCGGCGTGCAGCTGGTGGAGCCACTGCCAGAGGTCGTGCGCCTTCTCCGCCAGCTTCTCCTGGTTCAGGTGGTCGATGTTCAGCGGCTTCTTGCGCTCCGTCAGCGCCTTCTTCTTCTCCTCGCGGGCGGTCAGCTTCTTGCCCTTCTTCTGCTCGGCCTTCTGCAGGTAGCCGCCGAACGACGCGTTGGAGAAGATCTTCTTCTTCTTGGCGTCCTCCTCGGCGCGCAGCTTGGCCGCCTCGCCCTCGCGCCTCGCCCGCTCCTCGGCCAGCCGCGCCTGCCGCTCGCGCTCCTCCTCGGCGCGGACGCGCTGCTGCTCGGCCCGGTCGGAGCGCCGGCGCTCGATGCGGTTGCGCAGCGCGATCAGCTCCTCCTCCTCCTTCTGCCGGCCGGTGAAGTGCACCTCGATCAGGGTCTGCAGGTCGTTGAAGTCCTTCTCCACCCTCTTGCGGTGGAGGTCGTCGAAGTCCACCTTCTCGCCGTCGGGGAGCTTCGGAGGAGCGATGTTCGGCACGTAGATCGTCTTGTGCCGGCGCTTGGACTCCTCTTCCTCTTCCTTTTTCTCTTCTTTCTCATCCCTCTTCTCCTCTTCTTCGATCGCATCCTCCTCTTCCTCCTCCTCCTCCTCATAATATTCCTCCACGGTTTCCTCGGTGTCTGACATGGCGGTACCTCGGAGGCTTGCCGGCGGGATGAGAGACGACTGTGGAGTCGTGGACGAGGAGGAACGAGGGGGTTTTTAAGGCTCTGCCTTCGACCATGTGACCGAACGCTGACCACGGTCTCCAGGGTGGGGGTCAGCGGCAGGGCGGATTTTGGGACAGATGGAATAGTCTATTTTCTCCTTCAACAAGTCTTGTCAGTCTCACACACACACACACACACACGTATCCCCTCCAGACCCCCCCTTGCTGTCCACCCTGACCCTGCAGGGCTCCTCATTCCTTTGTAAGGACAAGAGGAGAGACTATTTCAGATACACAACAGATGCACACACACACACACACACACTTGTGCTTTCCAGTCCCACCAGTCAACAAGTAACACCCGGACTTTTAAAGAGCTGCTGGCGCTGATGCGAGGAAGAAATGTGGCAGTAAATTAAAGGGCGATTAAAGACAAATGTACCACAACTCCCCGACAAGTCAGCGGAGGAAGCGAATCGCTGTGATCGAGGAGCGAAACTTTCCCCCCCGGAGACGTTAAAAAAAACAGAGTCATATTTGCATTAAACCGTCGTTATATTTCCACTCATCTCGTTTCATTAGGATTTCCGTCTCTGACGCACACTCACATAAACGGCGCTGTCTTTCACACAGTCCTGAACCCGCCGTGAGGAAGTTTCATCGTTTAACTTGTGAGAAGACGTGAACGGTTCAAATCTTCTGGTTTTCTCTCGCACACGCAGATAAACTTTGACACACACGCGGATGATTGCAAACTTTTCTCTGTATTTCCTTCACGTGGCATAAAGTGGTGATTATTGTATGCGTTTTAACCTGGGCTCATTTTGTAATTAAAAAAGCAGAAACTTTTAATGTGCACTACGAGGCAAATTTTTTTTATTTCGTAAACAACCCAAATAATGTCGCCCCCCCCTCCCCTTCCCCTCTTCCCCCAAAATATGTTATGACATGTCTGCCGCTGGTACGGATCGTAATCCCGCTTAAAAACTTCCAGTAACAAAGCTCACCGAAATCTCTCTCGGTACGTCAGAGCCGGTGGGAGGGGGTGAGGATGGGGTGAGGAGGGAGGTGGGGGGGGGGGGGGGGGGGGGTTAATGACGGGAAACTACAGCTGTCACAAAACCAGCCATTACTTTAAATACCCCGGAACATCAACAAAACTAGAAATGTTATTTTAAGGAAAGACAAAGAACAGATGTCGTTTTAATTGCGCCGTCGACCGCATCGATATCAGCTCGTCGCCGCGAGCCGTTTTATTTTGTAAACCGTGTTTGCACTTCCGATATTTCAACGCTTGAAGAGAAAGGCCGAGGCCACGGAGGACCTTCGGGCGAGTGACGACGACGCGCAGGACGAGCTCTCCGCCGCTCCGCCTCGTCTCCGCTTTGGAATGTAATTAAAACATTCTTGCAATCGGAGACTTTCTGCTTTCAGCCCCGAGTGGATTAAAAGCGCAACCGCTCCCACCGCGCTGCCGCGTTTTAGACGCGGGCGTCGAGCGCTCACAAGTCTTCCGAGTTCTCGGTGGGAAAAGGACAAACGCAGTTATTGGCGGATGATGCCGCTGACGGGGCGAGACGGGTGCTCCGCCGGCGTCCCGAGGACCCCAATTAACTTGCGCCTCCTTAGGAGCGAAGCTCCGCCGCACGCGTATGTCCTCGATAACACGTTATTATCTCCGGGGAGGGGGGGGGAGGAGGTGCAGGAGGAGGGGATTACATTTTCCGACTTATAATAAATCTTCTGGGTGAAGACGGGCTAATTGCGGCCCCGAGAGGGCCCGTGAAACAAATCTTAGCGCCGATGAGAATGCCCGTCTCGTCCCAGCGTGGACTCAGCGCCACTAAAAACCTGTGCCTGTGCACAACATGAGGACGGCAGGTGGTTCCAGTACAATCGAGGGACAACTGTGTCTATCGGCACAGAAAGGCACCAAATGACCACCGGCTATGAATAGCCGCAGCCTCTGCTGTTTAAACACAGAACGAACGGAGTGAAACTAAATCCAAGTGGGCCTGAGGCAACTGACACGCAAGCGCTGCAAATCTTTTTGAGTTATCGTTAGGATAGTTTCTACGTAAAGAAATGTCAGATTTCCACGTTGTTTTTCTACCTTCTGAGGTTTGACTCTTTTAATGACGTCATCTCGTCGCGTCCCCTTTTTTGTCTGCTGTGGTTTAAAGGCACACGGGTGGGGGTGGGGGGGGGAGATTAGCGCCACCAACTGTTTAAACTGTTGTCTAAAGTTCAAAAATTGTCAAATTTGCAGTAGAAACATGGCGTTCAAAGGAGTTATTGATGTGTTCTATTGTTATATGTATTCAATGTCAATAAATGTTTCGTTTTCTTCATTAGGTGCGTTACTAATAGCGAGGCTTCAACTGCAATAGTGGCATAAAATTAACAGAAAAAAAATAATCATTTATTGTTAATATTTATATGACAATTAATCATCAATAGAAATGTCATGATCGTGACAGCCGTAAATATAACTGGTTCATGGTCAAAACAAAGTTTTGAAAGTTTAAGAAAAGTCAGTGCAGTTCAAGGAGAGAAGTTAGCGATGCCCTGGATTAACAGTGACCTCTGGTGGTCAATACTGCGCAGTAGAGATAAGTGTGTCCAAAAGGAGACTCTTCTGTAGGAGTGCTTAATATGACCCTAAAAAACAGTATCAAAATATTTCAAGATATTTCTGCAATAACAATATTCTTGACAATATCAAAAAAGTACTGCAAAATATGTTAAAAGTAAAAAATGTATATACATATTTAAAATTATACCAACATTGTCGTGAAAGATCAAATGCGTCACACCGCCAGTGGAAAGGTCTCTTTAAAGTCAATATTATCAGGCTGAGAGTTCTCCATGCAGATGAAGGTAGTGTGTGTTGTTTTTTTTATAAACTCCAGCATGCTGTAGTGTTTTTAGTACAAAAGTTCCGGTCAAATAAAGTACGACTGATTTCACATTTACATTTTCAGTCTTTCAGCTTTTTGTTATATCCTGAGCATGCAGAGGAGGATATTAGCAATATATCTTAATATGAGTATACAAAAATAAATAAAGATAATCCCCATTTGCTCACCGATCACAGCACATTTCAGCTGAAGTCTGACGGCAGCGGCCACGTGCGAGAAGTTGCAGATGTGTCCTCGACGGCTCTTCTTCTTCCTTTCCAAGAGCTGAAAAAGAAAAACATTTAGACTTTAAACAATTGCGATGATTCGGTTTCATTGTGTTGACATTAAAACGTGTGTTTTGTTGACATTGACTTTACTAACACAATGTTAAAGGGACCTACAAGCCCCAGGTGGTAAAAATAATAACTGCAAATTAAAACAAATATATATTTTCATTACGTTTTCAGGGTTTTTTTGTAACATAAAAAAAAAAAAAAAATTATAATAATGTGCAGCCAACCCAATTAGAAACAAATATGGCTGCCCGGAGAGAGAGAAAAAAAAAATACGGTCACAGTTTGGAAAACAGGTTAATATTTTTGCTGTCCATTCAGTAGTCGGAAAAATAATTCATCCCGACGGTTAGAAAAGTCTTTGAAGATTCTGGAAATACCATTACAGCAACTAAACATGTCTTCTAAACATCACCTTACCTTGCGAAAGTTTGAAGCAGCTTCCGTAAATGGTCCTGTGGGCGGGGCTTTGAGCACCCGCCCTCCCACGAGCTGCAGACAGTCACGTAACGCGCACGTGTCGTGCTCCTCGACTCCGCCCACCGGCTCCGCCCACTTGTTGTGAAAGCGGAGCAGCTGGTTGTCTGAGGAGCGGAGTCCTGCAGCCGCGAGCGGAGAAACTGGTAAAAAAAACAAAAACACAAACCGCCTTATTGTTCGTTTTATCTAAACAGCTCGGTGCTCTAACTGAGTCTACAGTGGAATTATATCAGTCTTTTTTTAGCTCAGTTGACGCTACACAATACATGTGTAACATGTACTGTGCAGCCGGGACACCGTGTTCCCTCTGTTTGTACATTTTTTTGAACTCAAACATGACACTCCCATGCAACATATTCCATATTTATTTAGCCTGCATGTATTCATAAATAATGCATAATAAGTAATAAATTAATTTCATCATAAAGTATACGGACTTTGTCTGTGTAGTGATTTCAAACCCTCGAGTTGGATCTCTTCCACGTGTCACAAGACGAGTCTGAGAGGTTATGAAATCATCAGCAGAAGAAAAGCATAAGTTATATCACACTAATAAATGTATTTTTTTTCTGACTTTTTATCTAGCGGGACATCGGAAATAAAAAAAAAATTCACTGGTAGTAGCTTCTGAAAGGGAAATAACTGATGGTTTTCTCATATTATTGATGGTAAATTAAATATTTATGTGTTTTGGACTGTTTGTTGCAGGAAAAAAGTTATGTGAACATGTCAGCAAAGACAAGGAAGCTGTGATTTGGCATTTTTTTGTTTTATGATATTCTATGGAGCACAAGTTGTGTTTTGCCAACTGCCAGTTTGGGAGGTCACAGTAGCAGCGACACGCCCAAATTGTCGTGAATGAGTGCTGTAATGTGTCGTAAAAGGAGGTTGCACGCACCGTAAATAACATTTCTAGGCTCACACTCGGACACTTGCTGCAAAAGCCGCCGCCGTTCACGAGTTCACCGTTCCTACGCTTTGCTCTGCACACAGATCCTCCGTCATGATCCGCGTCACCACTGCCTCCTTGTGCACCTACTACCAGAGGATGAGGCTGCTGCTCCCTCCCTCCGCCTCCGCCTCCGCCTCCTCCTCCGCCTGCACGGGGACCTCTCCCGGCAAAAGACTGGAAAACCAGCGCACGGTGGACTCCCTCTACGAACTGTCGGTGGACGTGAGAAAGGTGCGCGAGTGCAAGAGCTGGGTTCTGTCCGAGAGCTCCGCGTACGTGTCGGAAACCGCCGGCCTGCTGAGGGACATGGGGGCGGACGCGACGGCGATCGCCAGCATCCTGGAGACCCACCCCGAGGCCGTCCTGTGCCGGCCGGAGGACGTGGCCGCCCAGCGAGACCTCTGGGCGTCCGTGTGTCCCGACAGGCGGGAGTTGATGAGCATCATCGAGAAGTTCCCCGCCTCTTTTTTTACATTAACTCACCACAGCAACCAGAGGGCCAACATCCTGTACCTCCAAAGCCTTCGCCTCAACAAGAGGATCATCAGCAAGCTGATGGCCAGCGCCCCGCAGAGCTTCGGTCGGCCGGTGGAGCGCAACCAGCACGTCATCCACACGCTGCGCGAGACCTACCTGGACCTGGGCGGAGACGAGGGGAACCTGCGCATCTGGCTGCAGAAGCTGCTCAGCCAGAACCCGTACGTCCTGCTGCGGCCGGCCGAGGCCTGGAGGGACAGCCTGGCCTTCCTCAGGGAGCAGGGCTTCACCACGGAGGAGCTCCTCGGCCTGGTCTGCAGCCTCAGAGCCTCCATCGCGGAGCTGAAGCCCGAGGCCATGCGCCACGCGCTGGCCTACGTCCAGGCGGCTCTGGCCTGCTCCGAGGTCGAACTCAAACAGACGGTGATCCGCTGCCCGGCCATCCTGTGCTACTCCCTGTCTACCCTGGTGGGCCGGTTCCAGGGGCTGATGGACGTCGGCGTGAGCGTGGAGCAGGTGAAGGAGTCTCCCAACGTCCTGGAGCTCACCACGCAGATGGTGCTCTACCGTATCCAGAAGCTGGCCTCCTACGGATACGACGTGCGCTCCGGCACGCTGGACGTTGTCGTGGGAACCAAGAAGGACTTTGAGATGAGCTGCGCCAAGCTGCACCTCGGGCAGCAGCGGCCGCTCTCCAACCCCGTCGCTCCTCTCCGATCCGCAGAGGAGTGACCGCTGCAAATATATTTAAATGGTTGGGTGACAAGTTTTCTGAATGTTATTTGAGGCTGCACGGAAAAGTGAGGCAGTTCACATGTCCACCTGTTGCCTTCATCGTGGTCTTCTTTGACGCTGATACTGTGTTTTTAAATCTTACTTATGAAATAGAAGTACTGTATTTTAAGACCGATATATCGAGCAATATGCTGCCCTGCGTGGAAACGGAACAATAAGCCAAGGAATATTCTGCCAAGCTTTTAAGATGTATAGAAACGGCCCTCTTAATGTTGAGATTCACTACTGCAACTAACAGAACTGATTGTGGCAACGTGGATGCGACAGATGAGCAATAAAGGTCAAGTCATACTTTAATGTTTTTAGATTTATTTATTTTTTGATCGAGTGTCAAAAGGCTTGCTCTTCAGTTATGCCCAAACTCGACAATCTACGTTAAATTTAAATCCATTTCGGAGTTTAAAATCTAAAATTGGACTGTTTTCAACACCAAAGAATAGACTTGAGAACCTGTTGTTATATTTAAGTTTTTAATTAAACACTGAGAAGGAACAAGAAGCAGAAGTGAAGCAGTTCTCTCCAGTGGTACATTTATTGGGGGATTATACAAGGGGAGGGGGGAGGAGTGGGAGAGGGAGGAGGGAGGGAGGGAGGGGGGTGAACCATGATATGAAGGCTCTGTATTCCTCTCACCTTCCCTCCATAACCAGGGCAATAACACGACAGTAAATGTCAAGAGGACGTCGCCTCCACAGCGGTGAGTAATATAAAAAACAGTCCATTAGTAGCAATAGAGAAAGGAAATGATCCAAACACTCGTGTGGAGATATATATATATATAAATATATATACACATATATACACTGGATGGCTCCTCGAGGAGGAACTCGGGAATGAATGATGTTAGCAGATACAAGTTTGTTTTTTTTTCACATTGTTTTTTTGTATTGTATTTAAATGGACGTGTGTCTCTGTGTGCTTTTTGCTTTCATTGAACAAAAAAACAACGATTCCATCCGCGATGATTTTCTCATATCAAAAATATATCAATGGTTCTATGGCTACACAAAGAGAGGAAAAACACACACAATATCCAAATATGTACAAGTTGCATGTGAGTTGCAGTTAGCAAATTTCATTATATACACAAAGGTTTTTTTGTTTATGTTTCTTCTTCTTCTTCTTTGTCCCGGTAATATTTAGATGAGCACAGTATAACAGCCGCTCTGGAACCGGGCGGCGCGGTCCACAGTTAGTGTTGCAGTCCGATTCACTGGAGGCGTGTGAGAGTGTGTCGGGGGAGGTGGTGGGGATGCTCGTCCCGCAGGGAGGTGTGTGTGTGTGTGTGTGTGTGTGTGTGTGTGTGTGTGTGTGTGTGTTCCTGCAACTTTCAAGTCTTGGCGTCCGTTTTTGTTTTTTTGTTCGGGACGTTTACACGACGTGACTTGACGGCGAGTCTGCAGAAAAAAAAACACACCTGCACGGAGAGAAAAACAAAAAATTCAGATTATAAATGCATTCAACAGTTTTAATGATAAAGCCACAGTACAGACAAACATGTAAAAGGGAAATATATGAACTTTACGTTTCAGTGGAGGAATCTAACCGACACAAAAGATTCAGCCATTTTTTTTCCTCTCGGGGTATCTGCTCATATTGATTACTGAGAAGACACCACTGCTCTACTTTTACCCCCCCGAATTTAAAATCCGAGCTCCAGTTTTAACTATCAGATATTAATTTCATTTGAAATCAGGCTATATCAATGAGTTCAAGATTTATTTTCTAAGAGAAACAAGAATGAGAAAACATTCACAAGAACACAAGGATCCTAAAAATAAAAAAATAAATAAAAAAAAACATCTGATTAAAGAGCTATAAAATATCCAAAAAGATCGTGAGACTCTAGTTTGAGCTCAGCGGATGTTTCCCGTGATTCGTGTTTGCTGCGTACCTCTTCAGTGGCTCTGCCTCAGGACTTTAGAGCCTCTGCCGTTCCCAGAGTCCTCGCTTTGCCGTTTGCCGCTGGTCTGAGTGTTGAGGTGGTGTTCGGGCCCTGAGCGGGAGGACACCAAAATAAAACAGCAGAGTTTAGAAAGCTGCTCTGAAAAATACGGTTTTGTACACAAAACAAAGAATAATGACACTAAATCTTTTTTTTTTTTCATCTTCAACCACATAAATAAAGATTTCATCACGCAAATATCAACAGATGTCGTAAACTGGTTCACCTTTCTGGATGTGCTGGGCGCCTTGATAACGCATCATGCTGGTACCGGCTGTGTAACCTGGAACATCGACAAAAGGGAAGGATTAGCACAGAAACAACAGTGGGGGGGGGGGGGGGGGGTGGGATTTGCATGATGCAGCATAAATGCTTGACCGCTGCCGGTCGGTCCTCACCTTGCTGGTGTGTGCCGATGCTGCTCTGTGGCTCCCCCTGCAGGTACATCATGACTCCACTTTGCCAGTCTCCCTGGGAGTGAACCAGCATCGGATAGGCTGAGGAAAAAGAAAAGAAGAAAAACAAAAAAAACAGCTTCAGTTAGCTTTCGCCGCGGACGCGGCGTCTGACGTGCGGACGGGAGGAGGCGGCGCCCCCGCTTACCGGACGGAGCCGCGGCGTCGTGCGAAGCCTCGACGGGGAAGCCCATCGCGTCGGAGGACGTCTCGCCGCTTCCGACGCCGTTACCGATGGAGATGGAGGGAACCGTAGCCAGCAGACCTGCGGATACAGAGAAACAGACCGTCAGCTGCTCTGATGAAGTCAAATGCAGATAAATCCACATCAAATCAATCAGTTTTCTCTCAGTGGTTTGTCCCTTCTGTAAAAGACCCGCTCCACACGTAGATGTGAAGGGTTCATTCGAAGCACACAGTTCTGAAGTCTCAGATGTTTATGTTGTGACTGTATTTGGATGAAAACTGATGTTGATTTAGTAAAAGAATGTTAATAATTAATGCACAAAAAAAAAAAAAAAAGGAAACCGATTTCGGTCGATCGTCGTTTATCTGATGAGCCTCCTCGATAATATTAACGGAGGTGTCGGAGTGCGCCGCGTGCTCACCGAGGCCTCGGTAGCAGGAGAGCTGCTGGTAGATCTGTTTCATCCGCTCGATGTTGAGGCGGCTGGCCTCCGCGTGGTGCACCATGGGCTTCGGGTAGTGCACTCCGATGACGCACTTGGCCGCCTTCTGCACGGCCTCCGGGGCGTTCCAGGGGTCGTAGATGTACTTGGCCGGAAACCCCCTCAGAATGGGCAGGTAGCGCCTGAGCGACGGGGAGAAGAGGTTCAGATCGCGCGGCGGGGTGCGGGCGGTGATCGCTTCGACATTTCTCTCCTGGTTCGAACGCGCGCGGTTCGGTGCAGACGTGAACCCACCGTATGTAGTCTCCGTTGGGGTCCGTGCGTCGGCCGAAGCCCACGGGACAGTAGCAGTGGAAGAACTGCTGGAAGAAGGAGCTGCAGGAGAGCCACATCCAGCTGCCGGCGTTCACGCTCCAGTCCGCGTCCAGCAGCAGCTCCTCGAACACCTGCGCACGGACGAACAAGCCTCGCGTTCATTTTTTTTTTTTTTTTTTTTTTTACCCCGCAGGTTCGGTTAAAGTCTCGTTACCGTCGGTGTTTGAATATGAAAGAAAAAAAAAAAAAAAAACGGATTAAAATTGGTAGAATTATGGGCGGAATTAGGATTTTAGATTTACGCCATTTATTTTAACTACCTACATATTTCATAAACAAACTGCTTAAATTAGGTTTTGATGAGAAATACTGACAACATTTCCAAGTTTTAGCTTCACATTTACGAGGATCTGTTGCTTTAAATTCATTATTTTGGTGGCTGGACAAAACCAGCTGTTTGAGGATATCAAATTTAATGTCACTGTTTTTGGACATTTTACAAACGAACCGTCTGTTAAAGTCCTTTTCTGCTACGACCTGCAGTGAAACTTGTTTCTGCCGAAGGCATGAAAACAACTTTCGGACGCAAGAAAACCATCAAATCTCGGTGGGAACCCAAAACGCTAAGAAACAAAATCAAGCTTCATAAAAATCAGTAAAACAGAAGTCCGATCAAATACAAAGCGCTTCGATATTAGCAATGAAAAGGCATAACGACAACTGGGTTTTCGCCCCGACGGTCTACCTTCATGCCCTCCTCCCAGCTGATCCACAGGTCTCCCCGGGTCAGGAAGCAGGCCACGGCGTGTCGGGCCAGGTGGTGGATCCAGCCCTCCTGCCGCAGCTGGGTCATGATGGCGTCGATCCAGGGGAAGCCGGTCCGGCCCTCCGCCCACTTGGCCAGCGCCTCGGGGTTGCGGTCCCACGGGATCTGCACACAGATGGGGTTGCTCTCCATCTTGTCGAAGCAGGGGTTGTTGGTGGCCGCCGTGTAGAAGAACTCGCGCCACAGCAGCTGACCGTAGAGGGAGAGCGGAGGGGAGCTGTTCTTCTTCACCTGGTGGGGGCGGGACGGGAGGAGGGGACGGGGGACGGGGGGGGAGACGCATGTTCCAGTCACATCAGCCAATAATCCTCTCTACACAGGAAAGACAACAGGACGTCACACCTACTGATGCTTTAGAGGCAAAACTTTACATCCGACTACGTTTCAGTACGAGTGATCGGAATAAAAAAGGAAAATAGTCTCTTGGACATTTTTCCTCTGAAGAACTTTATATTTCTTGAATGTAAATATTTCCGCGGCCGTCCACCAAATACGAAATCATAACTCAAGAGGGAGGCGGCGCCGCTCGGGATAATCCATCTCCTTACAGAATAAATTGGGAACCATTACATGGTGGGATAAACAACCAGTAAATCACATCTGCACACGGGGCACACTAAAGCACGCGGAAGGAGACAAAACAGCTTTTATGCCTTTTGTCTTTATAGCAAATGAAAAATAAAATGAACGTAGAATAAATGTGAGAATATGATCTTTTTTTAAAAAAAAAAACAGTGTCGATGAATCGTGTTGGCAGTTTTCCAAACTGCGATTTATGGATCATAAAATACTTTATCGGCTGAAAATGTTTCTATTATCCCGACGATGAACTACTTCTCATCCCGGAAGCCTTTTTCTCTCGTAAAATTGAATAAAAAGCCGAATTACTTCCGTCACGGCAGAAATCTCACACGTGTCTTTTGTTCAGGTTCGTCTTCAGCTGACTCGCTCGCGCTCTCCTGACCGGCTCGTGAAAGGGATCAGAATTAGTTCCTCTGGCAGCCATCTTTTCTTTTTTTTTTTTCTCAGACTATCTTTAACCTCCTAATCACAACATCGGGACACGCTGCCAGTAAACCCGACTAAAATAAACTGGGATAAATGAACGCTTTGGATTTAAGCTACAAATAACCCCAAAGCCCTAAATCAGTGAGAGCCAGCACACCCCATGCAGATTTATGAAAAGACCGTACGCTCTCGGTCTCTCTCTGTCTCTGTGTCTCTGTGTCCCTGTGTCTCTCACACACGCTTTTACCTTCCTGTAGAGGTCGGTGAGCTTGAAGTAGAAGAGGCGGCAGGAGAGGCAGCCGAAGCGCAGGTACGGGCTGAGGCCCGTCGGGCTGGCGAGCAGCGAGTTGGCGTTCATTCTGGGACGCTCGAAGTTGGCCACCCACGCCTGACGGGAGCACAAACGGTCAAAACATTTGACGGTGACAATTCGGTATCTGGGAAATTCCACCCGAACATAACCGTAAAATCCACTTTAAACGACAGCCGTATAAATGTTCGACTTGAAAGACACTTCTCGGCCGGATTCGATCCGACCCGACTGACCTTCCTCTCCAGATGCCGCTCCAGTCGCGTGAGGGCTTCGGTCTCGCCCCCCGGCCACACAGCTGAGGACAGACCCTCGGTGTCAAAACCTGCGGGGGGTCGCAAAAAGAAGCGCGCATTTAAAAGTTAAGCTCGCAGTTTTAGTATCTGAACTGTTCAAAACGGTCGTCGCTGAACTCACCCAGTTCCTCCAGGGACGGGACCCCGAACTTGTCGTCGTGGTCGTCGGACAGCGGCGTGGCGCACTTGCCCATGACCTCGGGCGTGATGGACTCGGCGGGGACCTCCACCGCATCCATGCGGCTGATGAGGGTCTGGAACCGCTTGTAGGTGAGCGGGGACTGACCGCCGTTCAGCTCTATGATCCTGCGGAGAAGGAAAGCGACGACGGGGAAGAGTCACGCAGGTTTGTTGTTTTGTTGTTTTCGGCGGACGGCGGCGGAAAGAGCGGCGACGCGAACTCACCTGTCCAGGTCGTAGAGCGTGTGGGAGATGCGAACCGTCACCTCCACCCCGGCCTCGGATGCCAGCTTCTTAATCGCCGCATCTCGCTCTTTGCCGAAGGGCTCGGAGTCGTACTCGTAAGAGAGACGAGTGATCTTCCATTCCTGCGGGAAACGGGTGATAAAATAAAAAAAAAATAAAAGTTAACGAATAGTACGGACTTCACGCGAAACGATTCTGCAGCTGCAGAAGATGGAGACGTCACCTTGAACAGTCTGGGAAAGACATCGGTGGGTTGTCCTCGAATCACAAACAGACGAGAGTTGAGCTTGCGGAGGCTCGAGTCCAAGTCCTCGAGACTCTGCAGTAAGAACCTGCGCAAAACACACACGGTTCACATGTCAGAATATTATGAATAGATGTCGCCGTGAAAAGAAGCGATCTGAGGCGAGCAGCGCTGAGTCATCGGAAACGTCTGACCACAGCGAATGACGCGGAGACAAATGGAAAAACACTGAAGGAGGACGGCTTCTGCTGAACGTGTCGCTGCTAGGTAACGACGTCGCTTCAGGGAAGAACTGACATTCTGGACAACTGTCAAATATTTTAAGGAAAAAAAAAAAAAAAGATGCCGATCTTTTAAAGTCAACATCGTTCTGCAGAGCGAAGCTCAAACATTCAAATTTTGGGGACGAGAGGAAAAGAGACGCTCGAATCTTAAAGACGGGCCTGAGCTAATCCTTCGGGCTGAAGTGAACTAACAGAAGGAAAACGTGACCAGCGGAAACATTTCATTTCACCTTTTCCTCCCATTTCTCTGATATCGTTTTCAACTGTACTTCTGTTCATTTTTTTTCTCTTTCTCAGCGCAAGAAATCCTGTAAACACCAGAAAACACACACACACACACACACACACACACACACACACACACACACACACACACACACACACACACGCACACACACCCTAAAATGGAGCTATTTAAGAGGCTGGATGGGTGGTGCTCGCAGTTTGCACCCCTTCACTCGACTACATGACGAGTTCAGCAGAGCAGAGGAGACTGTAATGATAGTTATTATCCTCCCGGCATAATTCATTGGTGGGTCACAGATCTGAGGGGGCGTCCACACACACACACACACACACACACACACACACACACACACACACACACACACACACACACGTCTCAACAGACAATCATTCACGTGGCTGTTACATCAAAATATTAATATTTTCAAATGCTGATATTTCACGTGTGAGAATATATCAGTGTTGGTGTATAGTTGGTGCATTGTGACTTTAAAAAAAATATTTTTTTTTTTTTAATTTTTTTTTACAGAACACATTGCAGAGAACTATTATTAAAATAAATTAGAATTTGTTGTAATTGTGTTTTTCTTTTAACAATAATTACATACAATTGTGAAAATCCCAGTGAAGTTCACCGTTTCAACGCGCGGGTGCTTTGCCCTCCCGACCCGCAAAGCCAACCTCCGACCATCTGACTCCACTCCACGACAAAAGCAGTGAGCTTGAGCTTAAACTTACTCAAACGCAAAGCTTCGCTGCGCCGCGCAAAAAGAAACGCGCCCGCTTTTCATTATTTTTCCTACTTTTTTTTTTATTTTTATTTTTTTAATAAACAACTCTTTTGTGGAGCGACCGCACACTAATTACTAATTACATGAAAACGGAGATGAGATGTTGGGATGAGCTCAGCAGAGATAGTCGGGGTCTCGCCTGCAGGAGCGGGAGAGCGAAAAGGAGGTCAAAAAAAGAGGAGAGGGGACGGTCGCTCTATACCACTAACACACTGACCTACTTCGGTCCTGCCTGACGATGTCGAGGGGGGCGGGGCGGGGGGGTGGGGGGGGCGCTATTGTTATTGCGTCATCTCGCATCGATCCGCCTCGTTCACTGAGGATCACCGCTCAGATCTCAACGAGAAGAGCGCACGAATGCGTCAGCATTTTTGGAAACGGAAGCTTTCAGTCATACTTGTACTTGTACAAGCAATTAAATTGGGTTGTTGTTTTTTTTTGCAAAAAGAAATTGACTGTATGGAGATTTTTTTTTTTTTTTTTTTTTGTAAAAGCAACAGCATGGAGCAGGAAAGCAAAGAAATAACCTCAATTACTTTAATATATGTGTGTTTTACCAGGGAGGTCTCTTGACCGATTTTAATCCTCTCATTATGTCTTTATTTCTGTACAAAAAGGAGTTTAATCAATGTACATGTCTGATATGTGCATAAAATTGTTACATAACCGTGGAAGCGTAACATGGATGCTCATTACAGGCGTGCTAAATCTGCCGATCAAGCAAGTTTCCACACAGTCTGGGGAATGAGGAATGCCAACTATTTGCTTTTAAAACAACAACAACAACAACAGCTCCATGTCCATCAGGTGTTTTAATATCGCCATACACACCGACCTGCATTTAATATCCCACAACCAGAGTGCCAATCTGCGGTCTGTGCTTGTAATGAGTTGTGGGAAAACTTCATATGAAAGCGTATGGGAGCTGCAGATGTGTAAAGAAACACTTTTATAAACAACAATTGTACCTCACGAATGCCACTCAGACAATAATCCCAGTCTCTCAGACCTCCACACCAAATCAGTTTACCAATCTGAGATCTTACTCGCCTTTCTGAGAGGGTGGGGGGGGGGTAATGTTATAAATGATGTGTGATGTCAACGGCCATTACTCATTTTGACCCATTTAATTGATATAATTAGTGTTTCATCTGCTCTTGATGTTTCGTTTAATGGTGATTACGGGGTAAAGATGACCGTTTTATGCACTTTTAGATCGGGATGGAGAGCAGGGGTGCAAAGCACTTAGATTAGGAGAGCACATTATACGCAAGTGATTTTATATCTCCACATTGATATCAACGATTGCTCATCGTTTCCAATCCTTCTGTTTATTTCTAATATTTTGATTTATTATGACACAGTCATTTCACAGTTTCAATATGACACTTAAAGTCTGGTGGAATTGAATTATTGAATCTACGGCTACAACTCGTGATTATTTTCATTATAAATTAACCTGTCGATGATTTTCTCAAGTAACCGATAAACTCTTCGGCCTTTAAAATGTCAGAAAAGGGAGAAAACTGTCAACCAACTGTTCACAACCAAAAGATATTTAGTTTGTTGCCAAGTAACCAGACATAATTCACATTAAAGAAGCTGTCATCAGAGTTTTCAGTATATTTTCCATTAATAAATTACTCAAAATGTTTAATATATTATCAAACTAGTTGTCAACTAATGGATTAATTTATAGTTATTTTTGGTATCGGTTAATCTAAAAATCATCTTCTTAATTGATCATTTTGTCTGTAGAATATAAGAAAATTGTGGCAAAAAATAGCAGTACAGGCTCAAGATGGTATCTTCAAAGGGCTTATTTCAAGTGTCCAGCAAAGACATTCACTAAGACATCATACAAGACCCCATAAATCATCACATTTAAGAAGCTGCAATCTGAAAATAATTGTCTTTTTTTTTTTTTTTGCTTGAAAAAGTTACACAGATTATGGCCAAAATTGTAAATCTGACAATAAACTAATAACTAATAATTGATTTGTTAATAAACAGACGTGATTTGCAACAAACATGTGAAACATGCTGAAATGTGTGTTTGTTTGTTTGTTTGTTTTTTTAAAGTCAAGTGCACGCAACTTGATTGCAAATAAATAAAGTTACGTCTCAGGTGCTCCTCACTCCTTGCATGCGTGTCCGCACGTGCTTGAGACGCTCGCGCTCTGCTCACCTCCACCTGTTGATCCCGACGTTGGAGGATCCCGCGAACCAGGGGTCGAGGATGTACACGCAGCGGACGGTATCCGCTCCCAGCAGAGATTCCTTGAGGGACGGGTTGTCGTGGAGCCGCAAGCCCTTCCTGAACCAGTGGACCGTATTAATGACCATTACTCGACTGGACGAGTCCCTTTTTTTTTTTTTTTTTTTTTTTTTTTATAAATCCTTTTGGAATGATATCAAGTCTTTCTGGTGCTCGCTTGAGTTTTATTCCGACTCAGACAGGGTTTAAAAATTAAAAATAAAGTCCAACAAAAAATAACAAGGCCACTGGGAATCCAAACGTATGAAGAGAAGTCCTTGTATGCTAAATTCGCATACAACTCTTTTGTTTACGGTGGTGAAGTCCGACTCGTAAATTAACCTTGCTCTAACAGAACCTTTTCCATAATGTCGAAAATTTTCCAAACCCTCGACTGCTGAACCATTTGGGCACGAGACCGGCGCGCGCGCTCCCCGGCAACGTGACAACAAACCCGGCGGGCTTTAGGACGCGTCCCGCTGAGGCGCTGCAAGCCTGGTTTGTTGTGTAACTTGTTTTTCTGAATGATAAAAAAAAAAATAATAATAATAATAAAATGCACGTATAATGAACACCCGTGCACTCTAGAGGCAGATTTAAGTCAAACTGAATAACAAGAGTGACTAACTGGCTCGTAAATTAAAAAGCTGGACCGGCTGCTCCCCGCCGCCAATATCGGGAAAGCTGGTTATGTAAATAAAATTTCTAACAGCGATGCTGTCAAATCCGACGTCCTAATGTCGCCTAGAATATACTTAGCTGCTGCAGGAATTTGTCGGTTCCGTTGCGAGTCGTCTCTCAAACCGCGGAGCAGATGTTTCCAGTATGTATATCAGAGGATTTGTTTTTTTTTTCCTCCGCGTCTACGAACAGCTGCTCAACCTTCTCGCCGCACCTACAAACCGTGACTCCGCCCACCAGAAGACGTAAAGGGCAGCTCCGAGCTCTGTGATTGGTCCAAGTCATTGTGGACGTGGTCACGTTTCTGCAGCGTGCTTGAGATAGACAGTCAGCGTGTACAGTGAACTGATTTGTGGTTTTTTTTATTACCGAGTTATGACCACGTATCGCAGACTGATCAGCTGCTGGCATGTTGTGTAGGTTAACTAGGGAACATCTGGCAATAATTATCTGACAAAGCACGAGGTCGTTTTCTAGCTTTCTGCAAGTTTAAGTGCAGCTGGTAATTTATAAATAAATAAATAAACGCTAAAGTTATACTGAGAACATACTGTAGTCAAAATGGGAACCTTTCAAACAGCCAGCGCGCATTTACGTGTTCACTATGAAAGAACCCGGATCAGCACATGAAGTCTGGCATGAGCGGACGATACTCCTGCGTCACCGGCATGTTAGTGTGTGGGTGTGTGCGTGTAGGTCTGTAGTAGTACGATAGGTGACGCACTTGATAAAACATGGCTTTTTTACCCTCCATACTTTAACATTTGTTGTCAAAATTGATCCCAACTTGCAGGCATAGATCAGTTGGAAAATGTTATATTTGCACGTTATGCTGTTTAAGCAGCATAAAGTGCAAATCTCAAAAAGTCTCAGACTTTTTCTGTTTGCCTCTGACTCTTCCTATATTAAATTTGGGACTGTTCACGTCTCTTTTTTTTTTTTCTTTTTTTTTTTAAATCTCTCTTATTTCTTAAATCACTCACAGTTGCTTTGTTCTTGAAAGGTACCAAACAAATTAACTGGAGTTGCTGTTACAAATAAGTGTAGTAATACACATACATACCATCGTATCATTATATGATATACATATTATTACCCCGTATTCATATCGAGAAAAAGAAAGAAATGCGTCACAATACTCTTACATAAAATGGCTTGTAATTATGCAAGATAGAAAATGTTGTCTTGGCCAGTTGTAGTACCTTATACTGTCCACTAGGAGGGAGTGTAACATCGTGCCACTCACGTCCTCCTTTGCCTGATTGACAATCTACATACAAACAGGATAATGAGAAGTTCTCACATGATGCTGCCCTTTTTTTCTTTTACTCTTCCCATACTGTCATAAAGGCTATCTCATATATAGCTCTATATATATAAAATCATATATAGGCTAATTTGCTTGTATTATTATTACATGTACAGTCAAATTTGAGAAATATCAATTTATTTTTTAACAATACAGGCAATTCAGACCAAATTAGAGCATACACAATATTAAAACAATAAAGGGGTTTTACAGCCTAATGTATAGACATAACACAGTATAAGGCACAAAGCAAGGGGAAAATATAAAAGCACACGATTGAATAAATTACCAAACAACAAACGTGACTGTACAGCCTGACTGAGGAAACATGTTTACATTATACTATTTCTTCTGCTGGCTAAAAAGCTAATATTCTATCATCTTGCAGGGGAAAAGAAAATCATGATAATTTTGCTGTTACCAGGCAACCAAAGCTTAATAAGAGAGGACAAGCTCTGGAGCAGCGCGGTGCACGTAGAGACGCAGCTGACAGCTGCCCACCTCCACCACGCTCACCTGAGTTAGTCAGCAAGATCTGCTGCATTGCATCAAGAGCCTGTGGCAGACTGCACGGGGAAGAACCCGGTTACCGTCACAGACTGGAGGAAGAGATGTGCTAATGGTGGCTTCAGCCTACAGAAAAAAAAAAAAAAACTATTTCTATAATGTGTATTTAAAGACTGCTTTATGCAAATAACATTGTTATGATAAGATATATATATATATATAAAAAAGGTACTGTTTTTCTTGATGGAATTCATGTAAAAATGTATATTCTCGTCACATTTCTCTGTCATCAGCTGCAGCGTCACAATATTTGCTGACAGCTAAATAATTCAGCATTCACTCAACCCACATTGGTCCTTATCTGTAATTATCTTACAGCATTCAGGGGCCCACTATGTTTCTGCGGAGGCTCGTGACAAAGTGAAATACTTTTTAAAAAAATGTTTATAACACGTGTTGGTAGTGTTATTGTGTAGCATTTGCCAGCCCCACAATGACAGGAGAACACTGGCATGATTTGTTTTTACACATTTCCCTGTCAATCACTTCTCCCTCACCCCACATGCCCTGAAATTTCCAGTGTAGTAAAAAAAAAAATTTTTTTTTTTTTTTTTTTTTTTTTTTCAGTTCTGGTATGAGCGATGCAGTGTCATGCTAAGAAAATATGAAAAGGGCCTCCGGCATGGCAGGCAGCGTGGACAGATGGTTGGTCCAGCTAAGACGTACAAGGAGCAGCCCCGGCAGAACGGATGAATCATCATTCCACCAACTGTTCCTCTCAGCACGTCCTCACAATTCTGCTCGCTCTCTCTTTGTTTTCATGGCCCGGCAAAAAGAAATGTTGTATTATGGAGAGTGGATGGTTCAATAACACTGTGATAAAGTGGTGCTAAACCTTAAAATAAGGGCGGTGTTATCCGTGTTATCGCTGGATGTGAGAAATATCTGTGATCGGAGAAAGCTCTGGGCGATGTACTCTGAACAGTTAAATATTTATAAGGATCAGGCATTAAGGATTGTGGTGTTCCTCGTGAAAACGACTTCTGCTGCAGACTTAGTTTCACTTCTCACGAACTTTGGTGGAAAACTTGCCAAAAACAACCCTCCCCCCCCCCAAAAAAAAAAACCAACCACAACAACAGCTTGTCACTGCAGGACTCGGTGAATTTCATCTATTTGAAAGACAATATAATACGGAGGGTAAGGAAGAGGTCAAAGTTCAGACAGGGGTCAGTAGGAAACCTAACAATAAACTATATTTATACAGCACTTTGTAAAACAAAGTAAGTGCTTTACATGGTTTTACCAGACCATGGCAGTTATGAGGTGAATAAAATCAGGCAAATAATACATAAACAAAAACAAAGGACAAAAGTAATAATAAAACAGGTGCATCCTTGAAAATAACAAAATCCGATTATAAAAAGATATGTTTTAAGAAGTGATTTAAAAGGTGTCAAAAAAGACAAAAACTTAGACCCTGTCAGTCAGAGGCTGGTTGGCACGAGTGGCTGCAGGTGTGCGGATTGAGGAATTGGCAACAGGTGAGGTGGGCGTGGCAGAGAGGAGACTGGACACGGAGAGAGGGAGGCTGGGGACCTCTGGTGGGTGGAGGGAGTCCTAACGGGGAACAGACTGTGAATAAAATTCATCTATTTTCAATTAAAACGCTCAGAAAGCTGCTTTTTCAGACAGGTGCAACATTTAATTACCCACTAGAACTGCAATTGTTATAATCAGGGATATAGGAATACATGAAAGGAGAGAAAACAAGTGCATGACCTCTAGTTAGCTGGAAAAAAAAATAAAATTTGATCGACAAGAAAATGTCCCCTCCTCAACGTTAATCCTCCTCTACAGTGAGTTTCATCAACAACAACAAACACATAAAAAAGGTTGTTTTTTAATGCAGCTCTTATGTTGGGCACTCTCCATATTTCTGCATGATATTGTAAAGCATTTTCACCATGTGTTCTCTCGGTGGGAATCCTCCTCTTGTCCTGACTCTGCCGTGACACGACACTGCAGCTGTGACACGACGCTGCAGCGACGCCACTCCAAATAACAGATGGGTTTAGAGCAGCAGCTTACGTTTCGTATATCTCCATTCGCGCCGGTATGTTCCACCAGCGCAGGTATCCTCTGCTGAGAGACCAGCAGGTAGTTTGTCTCCGTCAGTCACAGCTGATGGATGATGCTGATTGGCTCGTTTCAGCCCGCGGGGTCTCCAGGCTCCTCCTCTTCGCCACGGTCCTGCCTGGCGCTGCGCACACTGTTGCAGTGAGCGCGGAGGGTTCGTGCGCTCTCGGGTTACGCTGATGAAGTTGTGGACAGGAGAAGAGCGAAGACGTTCAGCCACTTCGAGGAGGACAAAAGCAGATGTTCGCTTCTGTCGTTCCACTGTTTAAACTGCGGGGGATATACTGAAATCACCGGACGAGCGACGGAGGGAAAAGGCACCAAAAGACGAGTTTGTGGCATTTAATTGAGAGACCAAGCATACCCAACAGTATGCGGTGCAGTTATGGCAGGCAAGGGTAAGACAGTAGTGAGGACGCTGGAGGATTTAACGCTTGATTCTGGTTATGGTGGAGCCGCGGACTCGGTCAGGTCGTCCAGCGTGTCGCTGTGCTGCTCCGACACGCATCAGTCCTTCTCGCATGGGGGCAACTGCTGGCATCTGACGGAATCCATGCACAGTAGACAGAACAGTTTGGACACAGTCAACACCGTCCTGGCGGAGGACACGGAGATACTGGAGTGGTCGGGTCAGTGCGCCAAGCTGCCCGAGCTGGAGGACGTGCCATGGAGCCTCGGCGAGGTGGAGGGCGCACTGAGGAAAGACGAGGAGCTGATGGTGGGCGACCCGCCTCCGGAGGTGCTGGCACGACTCTCGGCGCTCATCAGCCGCGCGCTGGTCAGGGTGGCCCGGGAGGCGCAGCGGCTCGGCCTGCGCTACGCCAAGTGCACCAAGTACGAGATCCAGAGCGCCATCAAAGTGGTGCTATCGTGGACCATCTCCGTCAACTGCATCGCGGCGGCTCTGAGCGCCCTGTCCCTCTACAACATGAGCACCGGGGACAAGTTCAGCCGGGGCAAGTCGGCGCGCTGCGGGCTGGTCTTCTCCGTGGGGAAGTTCTTCAGGTGGATGGTGGATAGTCGGGTGGCTCTCAGGATCCACGAGCACGCTGCCATATACCTCACTGCCTGCATGGAGAGCCTGTTCAGAGAGGTGTTCAGCCGCGTCCTGCGCAGCGCGCTGGTGGAGAGGGACAACGGGGTCCCCAAGTTTACGCTGGAGTCACTGGAGCAAGCCATCAGCAACGACTCGGAGATCTGGGGGCTGCTGCAGCCCTCCCAACACCTCATATGCGGCAAGAATTCAAGTGGTAAGCAAAAAAAAAAAAAAGCCAAAAAAAAAATTAAGAAATTCTTGACATGCAGTGCTTATTTATTGTAATATGATTGTCACCTTTGTGGTTTCTGTGCATGCTGGGGGCTTCTGGTATCATGATAAAGTCAAATCATACTCGGTTTTTCTCTCTGAAACAAGGAAAGCAGCACTTCCTGAATTGCTTCAGGAAATCTCTAGAAACAAGTGGCTGTATCTTTAACACAAGGCAGAGTGGTGACTCAACTGGGAGGATGAGGCTTGATCTGGGAAAACTCAATTCTCTTTTCCAAATCAAACACACACACACACACACACACACACACACACACACACACACACACACACACACACACAGCAGGCTATATCTTCCTTGCAACTTCTGTTCATGTTTTGTTTTGAGGACAACAAAGCTGTATGGATGGACAGTCGTTGATCACCAGCAAGGTGTAGCCCGCTTGGAGAAGTAACATGACTATAAACTGTGTAATTATAGTGATGGAATAACCGCTGCTTATATATTGCTGTGGGATTCCAGCCCCAAAACAAAAGGACTTGACAGTTTCTTGAATATTTATCACCCTGAGCTCAGACCTCCAGGCCCCACCTCTGAAACAGGAACTGCCTGTATCTCAGTTATCAAAGTAGCAGCAGCAACTGTCAGAACAGGTATTTATGGTTTGGAAAAAACAAAAAACAGATCAAACAAGCTCCCAACTTCTCTTTCTTTGAAGCTATTGTGTTGTCATGCTGACGCGAGAGCCATGACCGTTAATGAGTGTTTGTGACAGAGTTTTGGGAGGCGCGTGTGCATTGTGATGTGTGCCCGCCCTGATTTTTTGTACTTATTTATATTTTTTTGCACAAGCAGGTTTTGTTTTTATAGTGTGCTTTGGCCTTGTTGGTAATGCTACTGTCTCACTGCAGAAGGTGTAACCTGTCAAGTGTGGGCCTGGTCCCCCCTCAGCCCCGAATGAGTTGGCTGAAAACTACAAACTAGAAGGGGCTTGAAATGATCCAAACTTGGACCACGTGATGTTGAATCATATTGCAACTCTGTCGCTGGTTGTTGCAGCGTGATTTGCAAGTATTATTTTTTTTTTTGCACACGTATCTTGTGGATGATTGGTCTGTAATAGCAGCAGAAAAGATTGTTCCAGATGAAGCCTGAAGAAAAAATTTTATCTGAAACAGCTCTCGGTGATGCGATGCAATCTAAAAATCCTTGTCAGTGACGCCGGGTTTCTGTAACGGGTTCTTTTCTCTAAATCCAGCCCATCTTGGTCCATATCATTTCACCTCAATACATTTCAATGTAAAGAAGGACTTTAGGGATAAAACAATTAGTCGATTGACAGGGGGAAAAAACAACAACATCTACAACTAAATTTGGATGCCAATTTTGAGCAAAATGTGAATTTTCTTGAATTTTGGACTGTGGTTTGATGACTTTTATAAGACTAAGTTAGTTAAATGAGCAAATAACGGGTAGATGACTTGATAAGGAAAATAATCTTTAGTTGCAGTCCTAAAGAAGTGACAGCAGAAACACTGAAATTGAACTCGAGTGGAAATTAGCTTCCTATTTTCCTTATCGGTTAATCTGCCTCTCGATTAATTGAGTCACCTTTTTGATTTATAAAGTTCTATTCAATTCACCCAGGTTGGGGCGCGAGGGGAGAGCGCAGAGAGAAAAGAGCAGCATAGAAAACGGTCGGTGGGGACGGCAATCGTAGACTAGAGACATGCAGCCAGGGACATCGTGTTGTATCATGTTTTTATGTTTAAGTGACCAATCCCAAAGATATTCAATCAAAAAAGTAAATCCTCCGGATTAGAAGCGTTGCAGATTAGTTGTTCTGCCTATCAGTTAACTGGGTTACAGTTGATCTTAACAGACTCCCTCGTTCATCCTCTTATTTGACGTCGATATTTGACCTTGTACACGACTACTATATGTCTTTAAAATGTAGCTGAGCAGCAGGTTACTTCTCTCTCCCCCTCCTCCTCCTCCTTTTCCTCCTCCTCCTCTTCCTCCTCCTCCTCCTCCTCCTCCGTAGAGCGCATCATATCCTGATGGTGCAGAGGAGGCTACAATTTTGCACTCACACAAAAAAGCAGCATGTCATTCGGAGATGCTTAAGAAGGCAAAAACGTGAGGATTTAAAAAAAAAAAAATGCTGTTTCTTTTTTTCCCTGACCTACTTATCAAACATTAGATGAAGCTGAACTTTTAATTTAAAATTTTTTGACAGGACCTGGCTACACTTAAAGAGGAGTCTTTTTTTAAAATTTTTTTATTGAATTTAAAGACCTGAGGCCAAATAATGACCCACCCTTCATCACGTATTATTCTATCATCCACTCAGGTGCCTGTAATTCCATCTTTCGTGTAGTTTTGCTGGCTGAAATGAGGCTATATATATATATAGACGCAGGTGGGCGGGAGCAGGGTAGCCCTTCTGGTGCTGAAACCTCGGGTCTCTTGTCTAAAAATTCACCTGAGGAACAAAAGCAGCCGCTCGGCACGTAACGACTGAATCCACGCGTCTCTGCACTCCCACTGACCGAACGCGACAGCCCCTCTTCGCGCTGACTAATGAGCACGGCCATATTGAAGCGTTTCTTCGCCGCCTTTGCTTCCAGACGTAGACGCTGCAGTTCCAACCTGGACTTTCTGAATCTCTGCAGGGTTTCTAATATTGAAAGGGAAAAAGGCAAGAGTGCATGAGCGGATTGGAAAAGAAAAACCTTTTGGGAGGTTGAAGCTGCTCACGTCTTTCATTTTGATTTGCTTGTTCTGAAACAAGTCCCACCTAGAATATAGTTGACTGTCAAGGGAGGAGATGATGAAGCAAAAAGGAAAACACATTCTTGCTGATGTGACCAATAGGTTTGTTGCCTTCATTGATGTTTTTGTGGTGGTTTTCTGATCAGAAGTGACTCAGATGGCCAATCGCAGAAATGAGTCACGACTTCTTTGTTTCTGAGACGACTACGCCCTCTTTTAGCTCCGTTTTTGGTCTCCACCAACTCCTGAGGGAACTGTCTCCGTTTTTTTGGCGGCGAAATGCTCTTCTGTGTCCAGTACCTTGTTGATAACTGCGTCCGTCTGTTGTTTGAGCCCGAGCGCGTAACTAATAGCTGTTTTTAGACCCCTTTTTCTGAATACAGCTGCTCGCCACGACGAGAGCCGACCGAAAAAGTTGCAACCGGAGATCCAAAAACTTGCTGTAAATCTCTCTAAAGCCGAGTAAGGCAACAAATTCTGCTAATTCTCTGTAACGTCATCACAACAAGAAAAGCCTTTCACATTAATTTTTCAAAATATCAATTAAAGCCACTTTAGCGCTGACCTGAACTGTTACATGTGTGCGTTTTTGGGTTTCATTTTGGCAGCACTCACAGCCCCTTACACAGTCACTGTAGTTCAGCCCATGAAATGCAAGAAAATAGACTTAAAATACACTCAAGGCTGCAGCTATGTGGATAAAGTTCATGTGAGAAGGGCGACTGAAACTCGAGGGCAGTTTTGTCCTGTTGAAAGTAACTGTAGGTGGCAAAAATTTGAATTTGAAATTTTGACAAATGTTGCCCAATACCTGTGTAGACAGGCTTTTAAGGGCACACACACACACACACACACACACACACACACACACACACACACACTGGCAGCATTTCATGGGCACCAAAAACAGCCCCATTCATTACTTTCTGTGTGAGGATGTCAGACCACAGACCCGCTGCTGCATTAGTTTGCAATAATCAACTTTCCAGGGAAGCATTCTTTTTAAAAAAAAAAAGTTCTTTCACATATTGACTTTGGTGCACTTAGATGAGCATTTGGCACAATTATTGCATGTCAAATCTTTTAACGGTGCCACCCTGCCAGTCATGTTAGACCGTCTAATGACAACCGACGTGGGAAAAACAAACAGCGCACTCATCAGTTTTTGAAAACTGCCGGGCTGGCGTTTAAATTAGGATTCCCAAATGACTCGATTGTATCTGATTATATCTGTCGTTTGTCCGTGACCTTCCCCCAAGGAACCGATCCAACCTCCGCGGGACAGATGACACAACATAATGGAATTGCATAGCCCGCTATAGTCGGTCTATTAAATTAGCAGCAGGGGCGCCTCCTCACCCTCCTTGTTCACTGTCTGTCTTTCACACCATATTTTATTGTGTTTTCTGCTGCTGGTGGTGGTGGTGGTGGTGGGCGGGGGGGGGGGGGGGGTGTTTGCATATTTGTTTTCCACTGTTTTTTTTTTTAATAAGCTCAACTCATAACCACATGATTCTGGCAAAGCCTTTTGTTGTCCATTCTGTTGTTATTATCCGCCTGTCCTTCTTCTTGGAGGAGGAAGAGGAGGAAGAGGAGGGTGGGGAGTCGCAGATGAGCTGACAGATTGCTGTCTTTCTGGTCGAGGTGTGAGGAGCTGCCGGTTGTGATGGATTTTGATGTCACAGTAATTTCATAAGAGCAAAAGGCTCGCTCCCCCACACCTCTCCAGCAGCGCTCGGTGATTTATGAAGTTCTGGCGAAGTTGTTTTCAAGGTGTATTTTTATGAGACCGCATCCATTTCTCGTATGAAAATATTGGCTTTGATTTCATGTGCTCCCCTGCGATTCCAAACACTCGTGTGTATATATATATATATATATATATATATATATCTCAAAGTGTTTTTTTTTTTGTTTTTTTTCTTATTACTTCCATGTCATTGGAGCGTGGATCCTCCTTCCATTTTTCAGAAAGTAGGTGAATGCACTGGGTCAGGATGAGATAATAAGAAGAGCGAGTGAGAGCGTCGAATGCCTGATGCTGTGAGGGAGGAGGGAAAAAAAACAAAAAACAAAAAACGGGCTGGAGTGTCAGCTGGAGGAGCTGGTGCAGAAGGGGGCACTGGCTCAGGTCCCTCTGAGATATAATTACCATGCAGCTCTCTTTAATTAACACTCGTGCTTATCTGCTAGTCATTAAGATTAGGAATTAGCAATGGGAAAACACCAGGGAGCTGCAGAAAGAACAAAGATGATAATTCCTCTCATTCATTTTTTTTTTTTTTTTTTTTAATACCAAGTTGCTTGCGGGTCCATGGCGGCGTTTGATCTGATCCGGTCTGTGTGGCCGAGATAAAAATGTCCGAGAGACATTTAGACCTGTGGACTCAAAGCAAGTCCTTTGTCTTTGTAGTCAATACTTGAACTTTTTTTTTTTTTTTTTTAACACTCCCTCAACATAGCTGCCTTCGTTTAAAAGCACAAGAATCAGTAAACTGGGACATTTTACCCTTAAAACAGTTATAAATGAGGTCTGAAATCATCTTGACAGCATATTGCTCTGCATTGTTTCTACTTTGACATTTCTATACAGCCATATTCTGTTACTCATCAGCCAACAAATGTTTTGGGGGAAAATAACCAAAGTTCAAAAGCGTAAAGCGTTTTTTGTTTTTTTTCTTTAACCACCAGTATTGCGTGTCTCATAACGTTCTGCATTTACTTTAAAATGACGCAGGAATATAGAGTTTCAGTTTCACTTTGTGCCTTGTCGTGAAATAAATTCGCATTAGCTGCATTTTGAGATGTGGCGCCAAGCATACAGTTTTATAAAAGATATCTATTTTGTGAGAGCTAGTTACTTCTATCGGACTTTTCTGATCATTACGATCAAATAATATTATAGCCACTGGACCGTAATGAGAAAGATTTAGCCCCATTTCCCACTCCGTCTCATTTAGGGACGTTTTCTGACCCTCGTAACAAAGAATAGTCACTTCCCAGCTATTTTTCTAGAACGTACGAAATAAGGTGAGTGGAGATAACATACCTGATAATAAGACACTTTGAATGCAGATTCTCTGTTTGACATATCTATATCGGCTCTGACTAATATTTGTATTGCACTAACTGGGGCGTGAGGAATGTGTTTTCCATGTTGTGGCTGTTGTTTATGGTGTTGAATCGAGGCTGAATCATCGCTATAATAAGAACGGGCACGCACACACACACACACACGCACACACACACACACACATTCATTTTTTGTGTTTTGGTTTCTCATGTAAGAAATGATCGTGACGTCGCAGCTTTTTCAGACCCAGTTCACGGTCATGTAGAAAGACTTGTGTGTAGAGCAGCTCCCCGTGTTGACCTTTGACCTTTGCTGTGAGTGCGATGTCTGTACAACAGGTGGGCTGTTGGTTTTGGAGTTATGTGTTTGATGAGCTCACCTCACACACACACACACACACACACACACACACACACACACCTCAGGGAGTAGAGGAAGAAATCAGAGCAAACAATGGCATCATGTCAAAATGACCTAATTGTACAGTCCAAGTTTTGACAAACATCCAACTGATGGCACAGTGAGATGAATCCTGGAAGTGTGGAGACGCGCCGGGCGTCTTTGATGTTGAGACAATTTGTGACAGCAGCTGTCAGAACAAACTGTGTAATTTGATGTTATCTGTCAACAGTGCAAACACTTAATTCAGCACTTACATCCTGTAGGGATCCAAAGCAGTGAACATCGGCAGCCTTTTTTTTTTTGTTCGTTTTGTTTTTTCTGACGTTGCGTCTGCTTTAATTTGAACTTCAGTAACAATTTGTAATTTTCTTTTAGTACTGTATTTCTAGAAAGAAAAAAAAAGAAGAACTTTGCAGCTTATTTTCCGCTCTAAATTGTTTATAAGCGAGGCCAGAGGATGTTAACATAACATGCACAAGAGTTCACCCAAACCACAGAAGAAACATGTTTACTTGGATTCAAAATTGGATTTCGCTTTTAATTCAACATCATAGACGATCTCTCTTTTGTTTTTTTCCCCCCTTTCTGCTGCATTTCAAATGTTTTAGATGTGTATGAATTAGGGTTCAGCCTCTAACTAGAATGTTTCATGACTTTAAACGGTCAGTTCAGCCAAATCAGATGAAAAACATAGTTTTGACTTTTTTTTCCTTTTGAAAAACTGCTTTGAAAATATTGAACTTCACACTGCAGTTCATTTTTTTTCTTTTAAACGCCACTTTAAAAGAAACTTCCTGTAAAGATCAGCACAACGTGCAGCAGAGGTGAGAATCAAAGCGGGGACTTTATCGAGCTGCTGCGATATGCCGCAAGATTGAAATCAGTCGCTTCGCATCTGCGGGTGAAAAACCACATTATGACTCGTCAGCTGTGCTGCAAGTTCCCCTCCGTGTCGAGTGTCTGAAGGTTTCCTGTTCCTCGGTCTTTGGTGGTTCTTCTTCTCTGATGCGTCTCGTCGCACTTTCTAAGCGCGAACATTTAAAAAAAAAAATTTTGTGTGGTCTCTCGAGACTCTCTGCGCTTTTAGAAAACAATCCGAGCATGATAATATTTGCAGAATAATTCCCAGCTGCACTCGAGCCGTCGCCGGAATTCTTAATCGGCAACTAACACAGAAGTTCTTCTGAGGAAAAACAGGGCTGCGAGTGAGGCCAATCGACCGGTTGTTAGAACTCGGACGTCATTCTGTGAGTCAAGCTATTGACCGCTTGTGAAACGTTTTCTGTACCGCTGATGTCATCCTTAGACGGGAAATGAGGATGTCGGTGCGAAAAGAATCACACCCTCTGACATCCATTTATTGAGTCAGAGATTGCTTTTTGTCTTTCTGGGAGGTTTCTGTTTTTGTTTTGATTGCTTCTTAATTCACAAGTGGTAGACTATCAGTCAGGGCTGTGTGTGGCCGTCTGAGACGTGTTGCCAAAAAAAATAAATACAGGATCTCTGTGCGACCACAGAAAGAGAGGGGGGAAACAAATAAACAAACAAATAAAACAACAAAAAAAAATCGGCCCTGATTGCCCTCTTGAATTCTAATGTTTGATTAAATCAGTTGTCGGGAAACAATTATGCATTGTTGCATGCAATCATATCACTTCAACAACATATTCATGCTGGGTTTGGGTATTTATCACAACCCCGCCCTCGTGCTGTTGAATTATGCAGCTGGGCAGATGACTTCCATTGTTCCGGCACCGTGCGAGTTGTTTTTAAAAGCAGCAGGCATCAGTCACCGCCTCGCCTCCCGTGCTTATTATCCTCCCGCTGATATTACTCCACGCACTTAATACGGACTCTCGGAGGTTGTTTGTGTGCGAGGAGAAATGCATTTGAATTGGAAACAAATACACAATTTCCTGTCGACATTTGTGCGACTGCTCTGCAGCCTCTCTGCAGACCGCACTTCAAAATGAAGGAAAGCGAAAGATGCGTGTCTCTCGGCTGCCGTCCTCCTTCCCCCGCAGTTGAGATGAATTTTTTAAATTCTCATCACTTTTTCTGATTGTGTGGCTTTGCTACCTTCTAGAAGAGGATCAAACTGTTTTTTTTTTTTTTTGGGACGTGTTTTTGAAGCCTCTGTCTCGTATGTAGGAGCTCGGTGTTGAACTTTGATAGTTTTGTGGCTCCGACCGCTCTTCCTCGTTACATTCTTTCGAAAGAAAAAAAAATCCCTCCCATTCGGTACCAAATTTCAGTACCTACCGTACCTTTTGTTACTTTTACACAGAAGTGAATCTCGTCAGTGAGCAGCAGCGTTTACGATACGCGGTATTTACTTGGGAGGCTCACGGAGATCAAATAAAATCATTCGGTTTTCAACTTCGATAAGTAAATCTGACATTAGAGCACATTATGTCACTCGTTTCAAACTCTTTTTTTTTTTTTTTACTGCTCTGAGTTACTTCACATTAATTAGCGATAGCTTCTTTGCAAACTTGTAGCTTCAGAAAAAAAACAAACTCAGTTACACTCTTCCCCTTCTAAACTGCATGAAAACTAAAGACTTGAACCAAAATGTTTTTATTTTACAACATTTTTATTGGAAAAAAAAAAAAAAGCATTGCTCAAGAAGTGGTATTGGTACCGGTATCAAAACGTTTGGACGATGCTCAGCCCCAGTCGCACGGCACCGACTGACTAATATCCGAGTACTTCCATAAAGCGTGTCATAGCTCCGTGTTGCCCACAAACCCAGTCGACCGGGATAAAGCCAAAAAGCCCAAACCTGCTGGTCTTGCGTTAACGTTGTGACCAGATACCAACAAACCAAATGGGAATCAACGTAGTATGTTTGTGTGGGACAATGTGGGACAATGTGGGACAATGTGGGACACGTTACCCACGCTGAGAGAAGCTCCATCCAACTCCCACGCTGAGTAAATACAGTGAGCGTGAGTGGAAGCTAAGGTTTCACAGTAAACGGTCCTTTGCGGCGCCACAGTCTGCCGACCTGTGTGACTGGGAGTTCTTTCAGCTTCTGATTTCCTGCACTCACCTTTAGGTTTCAGTGGGAACGCCTTTGTTGCCGCCGCATTTACAGACTTTGAGAAAAGCGTCTTTCCTGCAGTTCTGACTTTCGAAAACTGAAGCCAATCAAAACCTGGTCTGACAGCGTGGGACCAGGCACAACAGTGATGTGCAGTCCTACATGAAGTGGGGACACCCAGTCTCCCTGTGCTGGAGTTTGCACCTCCTGTAGTTTCGTTATCCTTCTCCGTGCACCTCGGCGCTAGTTGAAGTCGTGCAAAAAAAAAGAAAAAACGAACCTGCTTCTACAGCCGCTTACGAACAAAGACTCGATGTCCGAGCTCGTCTTTGCTCCACTTGGTTCTGTGACTCAATGCAGCCGTTTTACTGAAAGAATTAAACATGTTCTTGAGGGTTTCAAAGACAAAATCAGCTTCACAAGGTTTCTGGACCAGAACCCGGACAGCGGTATCTCAACCCTCCTCCTCTTGTACCAGTCTGCGCCCTTTTTATTCCGTAAGCTGACACTTCTTCTTCTTTTTCTTCTTCTCCCGTCGACCAGATTTCCTGTAAATTTTATGAGAACTTCCTTCGCGTACAGGAAGTCTTTGATGTGTCTCTCCTTTACACTGCAAGACTTTTATGTTTTTTTCGCTTGTGGTGGTTCAGAGTTTCTTCAGTTGACCTCAGCAGGTTTGAAGCTTTTTTTGTGTGTGCGTGTCGGCGCCTTCCTGCAGGGCTGGACGGCTGCTGCCGGTGGCGGGTCACATTTTTGTTCAATGTGAACACTCATAGTTACCTGACGTCTTCCAGCAGCCTCGATAAGCATAGATTACTCCCAACTGTAACATGATTACTTGGCTTCCTCTGGTCGGTCCCTCGTGTTCGAGCAGAGGTGATTAAAGGCTTTGCGCGAATCACCGAGGACGGTTTTTCACATGGCTTTCTCATGACCGTCCGCATTTATAGAGACCACTTTGCAATTGGCGTGTTTCAAATTTCAAACTTCACAATGACATGAAATGCCAAACAAAAGGGCAGGAACCTTTTTTTGTTTGCTTTTGTTTGTCTTTCATTTAAGCATGGATGAGCTGCAGTAAGTTGGCTTTAAAGGATCAAAAAGAGATTAAAAGCTGAATGCTACTGATTGGATGATTTCATAAAAAAAAATAAAAAAAATAAAAATAAAATAACCTCACAGATGATGTCTGTCAGCTGGTGGCCGGTGGAGCCGAAACCTCCCTTACACAGTTTTATCCACGGGCTTACTGAGGAACTGCGCCTGCCTTGCAGTGTAGTGCTTGCGTAATACTTGTAAGTCATGGACCAAGAGGAGCTTCTAAATATACAGTGTGAGTCTTCAAGTTTATACGGGCGGAAAGCAGCAATGCCAGCTGTTTGAACAAAAATAAATATAGACCACAAGTAGTTAACTATAAGGTTGATCAATAATTAACTGTTGATTTATCAAATGTACTCAAAAATGACCAACATTTGTGAGTTCCAGCTTCACAAACATAAAGAGTTGGCGTCATTCTCTCATTTATAAAGTCGGATATTGAAATTGGACAAACTTTTACTAAGTGATGAATTAAAAAACAAAAAGCCAAGCAGATTAATAGACAATTTAAATCACCATTTGCTACAGTCCTGCTGCTAATGAGTATTTGCTCTCACAGGTGGCTACGCCGCTCTGTTCTCTTCTTTCTTCTGTTGATGTGATTGAAACGAACACAACTTGTCGCGGCCGCGATATTTTAGCTGATGATTGTCATACAATAATTGCGATTTATTTCATGCACAATATTGGAACACGACTTATTGGGACGAACCTTTTCGTGGTGATTTTTACAGAAGTGCGACAAAGTCCTTGTTTTGTATGACAACAGTAAGTCTGCGTTCTTGGCAATTAAGTCCCAATAAACATCTTGAATAAGTCGCAGTTGTACATTTCCATCTGCTCTAATTTCTTAATGCTGGCTTGATTAAATGTAGGTAGTCTGATTTATAGCATTATGTTTTAATATTGTGCTCAGAGATGCTGTATCATTTATTCAGTATGTAAAGATCAAGTCGCGAGTCAGTAACGTTTAAAGTATTTTTTTTTGTTTGTGTGAAGCTGAGATTTATGACTCAACTCTGACTCAAGCTCACACCTTTATCTTTTTGTAACACGTCTGCCTTCGTTTGTCGTTTTACTGCGTTTACATCAGAAAAAGGTTCGCATTAATGTCAAAATATTTACTCCCTGAATGACTGAAGAAGAAGCGCGGAGCGTGTTTGTCGCGTTCGTGCGATTGTTTGTGAATTTGTTTTCCTGTTCACCTCACCGCACCAAACTCCATTGAAAATCAGGTGGATTTAAGGAAAACGCTTAAATCCAGACACATCTGTAGTCGTCAGAAAGTAACAAGAGAAGCAGAGCAAAGGGGAGAGTGTCGTTTGTTATTTCTGAAACGGACAGAGATAAATAGAGCTTCCTGCCGGTGTCCATGTCCTCCTGTTCCCCGAGCCACGGGGTTTCAGCGTGGCGTGTTTCATCCCAACAGGACGCGCACGCCATTACAGCGTTTAATTAATGAGGGCCGAGCGCCGGATCACTCTCCGCCTGCTCCCAGGTGGTGATGGGAAATTAGGCTCTCTCGCTCCGGGCAGAACCATCTGCTTTCCACAGTGACACAAAATAGGCCAGTGGTGTCGAGAGCCGCAGCATTGTGGGTAATGAAGTCCAGGGGAATACCTTTGTTGTTTTAAGACCCTCACTGGAGCGCCCTCCTTTCTCCTCTTGTCTTCTGACTCCGCCACTTAATCCCGACTCGACGAGCGTGAACGCCGACTCGCACAGCTCGTAGCGACAAAGACAAACGCGATTTTTAAATTTAAAAAAAAAAAAAATTCTTCTTCTTTTTGTTTGATTTTTAAAGCCCACAGTTACATAAGCCGTTTCTCAATGACTGCTCATTGTGGAAACAGGCGTCCGTGACATACTGTCGCACTACAGCATCCCGGAAAATGTGAAGTTTGCTCACAAAACTCAGGTCGTGTGAAGATGGAGCAATTTTTTTTTTTTTTTTTTTTGCTGGCTGCTATCATGTAGGCGGGAAAACGCTTCCTCCCACTGACAAGCAGCATTTCATAATGATCACAAGCGAGACGTTAAAAACAGAGAGCCACTTCGGAGAACTTCTGCTCTGAATCACCGCACACTTGTTGCACTCACCAGCTCAATTTTCTCCTTAAAACCTTTTGCTCTCCTCCTGCGCTGAGGATATTTTATTTGACATTTGATACCTGGTTGTTTGCCCTCTTTTAATAATTGCTTTTCTCTCTCTTTTTGTTTTGTTTTATGTGGACAGTTTTATTGTATTAGAAAGTAAGGAAATTAGCTTGAAATGTGGCATTTTGATTGATTTCAACCTTCCCGGGGTTCACTGCTTTCATACAAAGTGACAAGGATGATTATGGTGGTTACTCACCTGAAAAATGGCTTTAGAAATAAACCGTGGCCGCTTCAGCTGCCCTTAAGGGGAAATGACATTTAATTTCTTTAATGTCTGAATCTACAGGCCATGTCATGAGATAATAACGTTAATGCTGCTGGATGGCACTTCAGGGCCCGCTAACAATCAGCTGCGAGGTGATAAACGGATGATATTTGTGGTTATGTTTACCGAAACAGATCATTCACCTGAATGATCTGGTTCAAGTGGGTAAAGAGAGAAAGGAGAAGTCCTGAAGGGAAGTATGGAGGATTTTTGAAATCAATATCCTGTAGAGACTAAATGAATTTCCTAGAAGTCTTGTTTTTTAAGTCAAGTTGAGCTGGTTAAATGTAAACTGTGTGTGTGCGTGTGCGTGTGCGTGTGAGAGAAACATATTTTTCCCATTAATCATCCTTCAGTTAGTTGCCAAGCTTGGTTCCCTTTGTTTACGTAGTGTCTAATACATGCGTCCACCTGTAGCTTTCACACGGTTGCATAATGACATGAATTTTTTTTGGTGATTATCATTATTATTATTATTTTTGACTCTGCTATGCCGCCGGTCCGGTTGAACCTGCTTTGCGTCATCCCGCGGCCCTTTCGCCCGACGTTACAAGACAAGTAGAGGCAGAGCGCGGTGGAGACGGGTTGCATCACAGTCTACTGTTTACCAAATCCCGCTTCGGTGCCAATAACCGACTTACCGCGGGCGTGCAGACAGGTGTCTGGACGCAGGCGTGTTTGTATTGCTGCACCTGTGGGAGTATTTGCCAGCTGCAGTGACAAACACCCATATTTGATCTCTTTTCCTTCTGAAACTCAACACTAATAAAGTCCAAACTAACACCTTGTAATGGATTTGAAAGATTTTGGACTTAACGCCATGTGGTTCTCACTGTAACAAATATGTTCCTCTCCACTTGTGAGGACCTTCCTTTTAAATTATGCATATCCCCACCAGTTATTCCCAAAGGGGCATTTATAGTTTCGACAGTGCAGCTACTTTAGCCTCCTCCAGGCAACAATACAGATGGTTCCTATGTTTTTAATGGCCACTGAAGGCCACGTGAAGCGAGCTATAATGATCTCTGCGATCCCTGCTCTCTGTTACAGTGAATGCATCAATGTAAATGTGACCGTCCAACATTTGGGGTTTATTACATTTCCGTTCTTAAACTGGTCCTCACAAGACACAAAAGCACAAACACGAGCAGCTCATCGGTGCCAGTCGACGTGCTGCGTTCGCCACCTGTTGCAGGTGTAACTCGCAGTATATCTGGACTGTTTCCGTCAGCAGATTTGAACAAAGCAGCCTCACAACATCATCATCATTTCATGACATGTAAATTGGTCCGCAGGAAGAAAAAAAAAGTCCCTTAATGTGCTAACAAGCTGTAATTTCGGAGCGCGGCTCGCCGTTAAATGTAGAGATACGTACTCATGCATATTCCAAGTTTATTCAACAGGGAACTCGCTCACCTATGCTAATGCACACCTACACAATGCAGTTCCTGCTTCCACTCATTCTGGGTGGATAATCCTCAAGCTTCACGGCGGCATATATTTCCCCCCACTCCCAAAACACTTACTCAATCTCATCAGTACCCACAATCCATCATAATGTCCCGGAGGCCGCCTGCTACTGTCATCACAATGCAGTTTTGTTTTTTTTTGCCTTGTTTTCACCCATGAATGTATCATCGAGGGAGGTAGGGGGGTGAGGGTGGGGGGAGTGGGGGGGGGGTTGTCAGCGTCTCTCTTCCTGACCTGCATTTTGCTCTGTGGAAGCTCGGTTTGAATGCGTGAGTCAGACTGAGTCAATGTGAGTTTGCATTAAAAAAAAAAAATGTCCAGTGCACCAGAGAATATGAGGGACGCTTTTCTTTAGTCTAAAAAGCATCAGGAAAAATAGTGAGAAATCAAAGGGTCCTCTCCAAAGTGAAAACATTACAATTACATCACGGCCAAAGCTGATGTGTGTTCAGCAGGCTCAAAACCCAAAGATGAAAGATGTTCGGTTGAATCGGAGGCATTGATTTTCAGACACATGCAATTATTTGGTATTCGTCCTATTTGCTGACATCATTAGGCTTTCATATCACTCCTCACAAGTCTTGTTTGTGTGCAGTTTATACATGTATGTCCAATATTTGGCTCCTTTAAGCTCTGTTTTGGTCTCCACCAGTGCCTGAGGGAAATATTTTTGGCTCTAAAAGCTTCACCAGCTTGTCTTTGTCTGCAGTTTGGTACTTTGGCTTTTTCACCAGAGATAAATGTCTTCTGCTGCTGGAAACGAGTCCGAGAGACGAAATCCAAAAAGCGTGTTAAGGCTCGTAGAAACCAAACGATGAACCGAACGATGCTTCAAAGCTCCGCAGAGCGGAAGGAAAGTGCAGAGTCCGCAGATAATTCTCGCTTTATGAGTGACGCCTTTAAGTCATTTTTGACCCAAAGTATTAATTTCTTTTGTTTGTTTGACGGTCTTCTTCAACCATTTACTGAAAACCTAATTCTTTGAAAACCACTAAATAAATCGTGAAAAATTGAATATGAGTGGTTTTGTACTCTCCAGGCTCAAGAGCACCCATTATCTATCTATGCTCCTTATGAACTACTCTACAATGGCAAAACGGACGCATTTATTATTCCCATATTAAATAGTACAAAATAATAAATGCGTTTGAAGGTTGGAAATTGGCAGTTTGCCCAAACGTTTTCATTTTATTTGAGTTTTTTTTTTTTTTAGCTTTGAACAGAAATGTCATACTTGCGATATCAATACGCATCCATGTGAAACCCAACATGATGCGACTGAAAGCTCTGGAAAATGTCCAGCAAATGTAGCTCGCACTAAAGGTTTTAGTCCGAGACGGTGAATTGTTTACAGATACTTACATTTTGCATCAGCGGCCTCAATGATGATACAAATCCAGTTAAGTTTAATGAGTCCCCGTATTGATTTTCATGCCATACAAAAATGAATGTAAGCCAATAGATGGAATACGTCGAATATCTTCTTGCCTATTGTTCGGCAGAAAATGGTACTTAAATGTAGGAGATTAAAAGACACTGGTGTATTTATTTTTTTTTAAGGCAGAATTTTATGTTTGATCGCTGGAGCTGAAACTGGAGAAGGTTATTGATTACACTGTTAACCTGTGGTGGTCCCCGTTCCATCTTATTTTCAGTAGTTGCCATTCTTCACACTTTAAAGAGACTCTATAACACTTCTCTTTTTGGAGTGTCGTCTTTTTCTGAAGTTGACAGTTGTCCTCTGTCTTTTCTGGTTCTCTCTCTGCTGGAAGTCGACGCCCGTGAAATTGCCCAGGAAACATCGATCAACGCCTTCATTTCCCAGACTACCCTCCTAGACCTCTGATCCTGCCTTCGGTCGGCTTACTTTTAGGGGTTTCCGCCCCGGCTCCTCTCACGCTGCGATCATTTTGAGTGTCTTCTCGGCAGCATAAATCCCCTTTGTCCTCTCGGGGGAAGAGAGTGAGGCTGATGGAGTGCCCCTGCCATAAGTTCTCCTCAGGAAGGATCGGGCTCATCCATGTTTTAGTGCAACACAGAGGTGATATATTTATGTGTTTAGAAACATCATTCTGGAGGTTAGAGCCGTGATTTGTGGGCGATAACAGAGATTTCCCTGCTGGGAGATGGATTGGTTGGCTCAATTGGAATTTTTTATTTTCTTCAAAGCCTACATCGGGAAAACCCTGAAAATGATGTCAGGCTATAAAAATCTGTTTTGGGAGTCTATATATGTGTTGGGCTATTAAATAAATGTCCTGTGCTGTGTACTTCCCAGTTAAAAAAAAAGAGGCTTTTTAAAAAAACAACAACATTGCAAATAGAAAATTTAAATCTAATCTAAATAATAAAACATGAATGGATAAAAAAAGGACTTCATAATTCATATTGATTAAGAAATATTTAAAAAAAAAATAATATTAAATAAAATAAACCACAAATAAAAATATATAAACAACAAATCAAAAATAGTAATTTTTTTTAAAAAGGTGAAACTATTTTGAAACATAATAAATGATAAGCAACTAATAAGCAACTAATAAAAAAACTATATATATATATATATATATAAAGGAAAACTAAAAACAAATAACCTAATTAACATAAACAATTAAATTAAATAATTAAAATAAAATGTTATGAATGAAAAATAAAGCAAACAACAAATTATATCAAACTGATTTAATGAAAATTTAGAATAAATAGGCTACATGGTGAGAGCCATATAACGGCATCCTCCCACGCTCTTGAAGATGTTGCCGTTACATATATTTATCATTTTGTGTATTCATATTAAATATAAATAAATGCCTGGAGGCATTAAACTGCATTCTTGCCACTTTCTGCAGACCAAACGAAGACGCTGCTGTCCGTCTCTCACATTTCCATCAGTGTAGCGATGAGACAGCGAGCGAACCAGCCTTAAATAATTCCCGTGTTTACAGCGAGCTGTCTGACAGGTGACACCGGAGGCTAATAATGTGACCCGACACACTAAATTATATGCAGAGGAGAGTTTACCGCGTGGAGGAAAATGTGCTGCGGTTTTCCCTCCTGTGTCCTCTCGCGCCACGGATCAACTTAAAAAAAAAAAAAATTACAAATAAATAAAAATTCGCGTTTGTCATCATTTCGTTTGTGCACGCAGGATCTTTAGCATGACAATCAGTCGGAGGGACCGAATGTACCGCAGGACCGCTTCCATGCCTTCATTGTGGGACCGGCCCCAAGTGTCAGCTCTTCGCCGGTGCTGTTATTGTGTGTGTGTGTGTGTGTGTGTGTGTGTGTGTGTGTGTGTGTGCGCGCGCGTGTGCGTGTGCGCCGCTACGCCGTACGGATCCTGCTCCGTCAGACATTTTGCCTCCAACACCGTTAATCACTGACGTATGCAAACAGATACACAAGCAGCGCCGACGTCGCATTCAAAGAGTCCACCGGGGGAAATAAACAAAGTGCTCCACAAAGGGAGAGAAATGACAAAGACTGTCAGACAGTTGCAGAAAAATCAGCTTTGATCACGTTCCTTCTGGGAAAAAAACACAAAAAAACCAACATGTGAAGGATGGAGCGGGCGTCTGAAATATTCTGCTGGGTTTCTTTCTTTCTTTCTTTCTTTTTTGCGGAGGATCGTTGTTGTGTGGAGACATCTGTAGAACAGGACTAATTGAAAAGGCGCTTCTGTCACGTAAACATTGTTCGCACCCTCGAGATGACAAAAATCGGAGGCTTTCCCGCCTCCAAAGGTTTATCGGATGCGTGAACGCTTCTTTTGATCTGAAGACAGTTGTCTGCGTTGCTGCTGAAATGTTAGAAATTTTGTGTTGAATTAATTTTGGCATTTAACTTTTTGGTTTTGTTTGCGATAGCAAACAAGGATCGTAATTGAAGTTAAGTTAGTCGTTTTTTTTTAAGTGTTTCACTCGTAGCTTGTGACCGTGTCTGTTTTTGACGAGCTTCATTAATATTTTTGCACCACTTTAATTGATGAGTTAATTAAAAAAGTAATTACATATTAATCTCAATCGTTTATCAGGCAAAAAAGGTCAAATGTTTCCCATTTGCAGCTTCTAAAATGTCATTTTTATTTGGTTTATCAGTTAAAACGAAACCAAAACCAAAACACAAGATGACTCATCTTATGTTTTCTTTTTCTTTTTTATACATTTTTTTTATCCGCCGTGACCCCGGATCACATCACTGATAGTCCGTCATGTGTGCAGCGGCTTTGGGAAGCTGCAGGTTTCATTACTGATCAGGGGATTTCTGAATATCACCCGGCTCATCTGCCAGTCACAGAGACGTCAGCGAGCGTTAATCCTGAGCAGGATATCTTTTAAAGTTGAACTGTGCTGTATTGGATTTATACTCTCCTCTCGGTTATGCAACGGCGCCATGAGACCTAAACGCAGGCTCGTAGGGACGCACCGCTGAAAGCCTTTTTAATATCAGTATAAAAACATAAACCCGGGGATTTAGTCGATGCCGAGTATCGACCACCAGTTTTAAACACATTAAATTAGAAGATGTCTGGTTCTGCTGCTTCGATTTTGGTCCTTTTTAAGAAATTAAAACAAAACAAAAAACAACAATGTGAGTCTGACAACAATAATAACAAGAAGAAAAAAAAAATCCATTGTGGCTCTAACTATACATCCTCCTTTTTAAACCTTGATTGAAGATGTTCATAAGCTGAAATTCTCTTTTTGGCTCCTGCAGGCGTACTCTCCAAACTTTATGAGAAGAATATGCTCTGTACTTCAAAATTAAGTTTTGTTGACGTTAAGAGCTGAGTCATTTCCGCGGATTGTAATGTCGCTCCCTAGTTTGGTCCTCAACTTTCATCCAGACCAAAACACTCCTGATCACTTCGATGATTCATTGATTTGTATATTTTTTTGTCTCGTGCCAGATTGAGGTAGACTTTTTGCTTTTCAGCGAAATGTTTGTGACTTTGTCATGAAATCTGCTGAACATAATGGCCTCACCGTGTGTCGTAATGATCTCCGAGGTGGATTCTTTCCAATACTTTGATTTGTGATTAACCGCAAACCCTAAATAACGGTTTAGTTTATGTGTAGTTATAAAAAGCGAATGTTAAACCCTGTCACCGCTGACGAGGCCGGCTCGGCTTGGCTCGCTTATTTTTGTTTGTTTTTCATTGTCCCTGGATGGTATCCGGCACGAGCGTCCACAGTTTGACCAACTCTCTGTTCAGAAGTTTGTGTCCCGTCCCTCCTTCGCTGGAACAGTTCGGTGCAGGTGGGTCAATGTTTCTTTGGACTTTTGCACCCAGTGAGTGTTTAATGAAACCGGTCTTGTGTCCAACTCCGTCCCCCGTCCCTCTCACCGATACGTGTTCCTGCCCGCCTGAAAAACAAGGAAGGTGGACCGGTGTTTGGAGCAAAACTGGCCCCGGAGGTGTTGCACTGTTGTAGAAGTGAAAGGCAATTTTGTTGAGGTGGTTTTTGAAAATGCCATCACGGCGGTTTCATGCTGGGTCGCTATAGTAACGGGGTTACTATGTGCAGTGGAAAACGAAATACAGTACAGTACAGTAAAGTAGAGTAGAGCCGGTACCGTCAGTGGAGAGGAAGCTTTTAGAGCCACCGGAGTTTCTATAGACTCAGAGCCTTTTTGTAATCATATATGAACTCGGATATTTCTCATCTAAATGCCTGCATCCAGTAGGAGTAAATATTGTAATATGTGAGACATAACTTGGAGAGATTATGGAAAAAAATAGTGTATTTAAGTTTGTTTAGGCCTTAAGTCACATGACTGCTCTAAACCGTGTACAGAACATACCGACACCAGCCTGGTCGTTGGTGCGCTGCAGAAGAGCTGAGCCAGAGGTTTTAATTTTTCCATTTAAGATTCATAAGAACAGTCTGAATATTTATTATTGATCATCTGGTGCTTATAAATAAATCAGTGCCGAGCAGGAACAGTGCAACCTAATTGTCGTGAAAATGTGTTGCATGGTTGCAGTCATTTCGAGCTGTGTTGTTTCCTCATGTTTTCATGTTCTTCCCGTGTTGGTGAGGCTTTTCTCTCGGTCGGGGTTACTTGCATTTTAACTAAAAGCTTTTGAACCGGTAAAAACTGGAGCGGAGAATGTGTTTGTTTCTGTGATAAACTGTTCATACCTTTTTTCTTTTTTCCCCCCGGTGCATAAAGTTCTTCTGCGATGCCGGATGGATAGACAGGTTCAGATCGAGCTGAACTACAAGAGCAGCAGTTTTCTTTTTTTTTTTTTTACAAATAGCCTCCTGATTGTTCTCACAGAGACTCCTGCTCCGGAGGAGGGAAACTTCACATCTCTCCACGTCTCTAATTTGCGTTTCAGATCATTTGTTTTCCACAGAGTCCCACGTTTCTTAAGCCTTTAAAAAAAAAAAAAAAAAAAAAAAAAAAAAAAAGTATAATAACCTCTCTCTCTCTGTGGAGTGAGCTAATTTGTTATCGCGTGTGAAGATCTTCAGCTGTTAGCCGGCATTCGTGAGTCAGCTCGTGGCGAGGAGTAATTGGGACCGGACTAATGAGGAATCACTGTTCCGAGGTGTAGTGAGCTGCCTCGCTGCCTGTATCCCAGTGTCAATGTTAGAGCCTACAAACCAGCCACTTATAATTGGAATAACATACTTCCTGTAAACCCGTTTTGTTTCCCTAGTTTGTAAAAAGATTATGTTGAGATTGTTGGGTGTGCTGTCGAAGCGATGCCGCGTTCACGCGAGTCTTCGACGTGGGAAATACGAGTGACATCGTCTAAGTCCTGCGGTGCTTCACTTCCTGGATAACCGGCTTAACCGTCTCAAACCTGAACTGTTTGTAAGTCTTCTTGGGGCGAATCGGGTCTCGAGTAATTTGAGGACAAGGTCAAGACACGATAAATATGTTAAAAACGTTACGTTATGCGAGTCGCGTACTTCGGTTACTTCTAAGAAATCCGCTTCGCTTTCTCCTGGAGTTGAACTCCTAGCTCTTCGGTCACATGAGTAACTTAACGTACGTAAGTTATATTCATCATGCGTAAAAAGAAAGCAGGCTCGATAGTGACTCGGTGACCTCTAGTGGACTGACGGCTGTTTTCAGCTGCTTTGACGTGATCGCAAGCTGCTTCATCACAAGAATATTTCACATTTAAGGATAAAGCTGATGTTCAACCGCAATATATTTTCCTTAAAAGCGGCGAATGACTGATCTGTCTCGCCACTTTGGGGAAGCCAAAAACAAAGTCGTATAGACACCAGTGACAAATTATCACCTTTAGAAAATGATGGCGAGCAGATGGTGCACGCGCATCCAGTCGACACCAAACAACAAATGAATTCTTTAGGAGTCGTGAAGTTGACGGAAGTCTTGTTGCTCCTCCCAGCTCTAGTTTCTGGGCACCACCGACTCCTCCGAGGGAAAACATCTGGCTCTTTAGATGCTGAATGCTTCACTGTGACAGGTTCTCCTGTGGCTAGAAACATTGCGAGCCAGAATAATAAAAAAAAAAAAAAAAACCAAAAAAACCCCCAATGCAGTGCAGCTAGTTTGCAGGAAGTTCAGAGAGGAACTTGAGTCTGGTGATCATTTTCTAAGGGTTCGTCATGAGTGACACCTCTCGCATGGGAATGTCGGGAAATCCCATGAAAGTCTCATGACTAAAACAAGGGACTACAAAAAATGCATGCGATACTCTTGTTTATCAAAACCTTCTGACTTCCCTATTGAACATGTAAGTCTTTATAAATGGCTGAAAAATACAAAGATGAATGTTTTTAAACGGTTAAAACCAATGTTGTTTTTGGTGTTGTATAATTGTCAAGAAAGCGTTAATCAAACAGGTGTAAAATGTGCATTTGTCTGGGACCATTTTGAACTGCGGATTAATACACATTTACTGTGCTCGAGAGTATTTTGGTATGTTTGTTATTGACTCAGCTAATCTGCAGTGTGTGTGTGTGTGTGTGTGTTCGTAGTAACGGAGGAACAAGTCACCCTGTACAACTGCAAGGCTTTTCATAGACCACAGCTTTACCGCAACTTCAGAAAAATAACATTTCATAAAGAAAATATTAACTTAATTTCCTCCACGTGGCAACTCGACCCTGAAGAAGAAATAGAAGAAAAAAAACAAAAAAAACTTTCAGCATTTTCTGTTTGTGCCGTGCAGCTACACAGGAGGCTTTTGGAAACACTAACAATGTTGAGCAGCACTGACTTTGCTGTCACACGCCCACTCAGTCACCCTCAACAGACCCACATGTCGTGGCTGCAGATGAACAAGCTTCCTGCAGTTGCTATGCTCCTGCTGTTTTGCTGCATTCCCAGCGTTGTCGTGTCCTCGACAAGAAAACTCGGCTTCGTGGGCAACTATTCTTCTGTGCTCCAATCAGTCTGGTTACGTAATACAATATATAACATAATTATTGGATATGTCAATCTATCCCCTGCTTTTAATTTGCCTCCTGTCAGAATGGGGAAAAAAAAGTAGACCATCCCAGACATCCACCTCCTCGCAGGCTTGATGGGATGCAGGATCCTGGGTCGGCACCAGTGTGTCCTCCCATTAGGGTGTGCCCAGATAAAAACACAGAGACAGGCAGAACTCGGCATGATTACATGCTCGAACCACCTCGACCGGCTTCCTTTGATGTGAAAGAACCAGCAGGAGCGGAGACGGCGAGAAGGAAACTGTGCTTGTAATCTTTTAGATTTTATACCCAGCAGTGAACATCGGTTTGACTTTTTGATTCATTAGTTGTTGATCAAACGAAGGTAATAGTGATCGCCAAATTCGGGAAGTCGCAGAGTTCATTGGACAGGGTTTCAGACATTATTCAACCATCTGTCAAGCACTTCTGTTGAAGTTCATTCAGACATCCAGCACAGCTGTCTACATTCACCCATTAAGTACTTCCTATATGACCACATAATGTGTTTTTTCTCTGTTTGGAGCAGACCAAGGGGATGTTGTGGTCGAGCTGCAGGACAAAAAAAAAAAAAATTGTGAAATTTAAATTGCAAATAGAACTTGAGGTTTATGCCCTTTTTATTTTTACCCTTTTGCAAACTATTTTCCCTGCATCGCAATGAGTTTAAGTAACAACTAGATGTCTGTTTTATGAGTGAAAATGTGCTTGCAGACGGTAATTTAATGCACGGGTGGGTGTTTCTCCTCGATGCTTATTTGGGCCGTAGACGAGCCCCAGATGACCACTGCGGCCTGCTGAGCCCGTGTGTGTGTTTTGTAACGCTGGCCGTTCAGCCGCAGATGGGGTCACGACTTCAGCCGAGTGTAACTGGACCAGTAGACATCCAGGACATGCTTTAGACGACGCCGGCCCCTCCGGTGGATCTTCCGATCCTCGTTTTGGGGGGGCTGGAGATGCGGCGTCTCGGAGGACGGGAGGTGTTGGGAGGCCAGAATAGTTCAGCCTGTTGGTTATGCAGACCGGGCTTTAAAGTAGGCCAGCTCATGCCTGGGAGCGGCCGTGCCAAATGAACTTCCTTGGTTGCTGTGTGTGTGTGTGTGTGTGTGTGTGTGCGAGGCGTGCGTTTTGGAAGAGCCTCCAGGGAGCCGGGGCTGTCAAGGCGATGTGAAGCACTGGAAATGCAGCAAAAAGGAAATTCACTGGGTTTGGCACACCAACAGTCTCTCCCTGTGTGCAGTTCAGGAAGCTTCACATTTTGTCTTGAAATAACCTTTACACTATAACTATGTATATCGGTTCAACGTTTGTAGTGTTAAAAAAATCACACACAAAAAAACCACATTTCTGGAGTTCAACAACACAGAAAGACTTTCGCAATCGATGGGAAGCATCCTTATCACGGAGACGGGAAATGGGACAGGACGTCCTGCCGTCTGAATGCTGCTGGTGGTAGAAGATTAGAGGCAGCAGGTGGTTGATGGAAACTCTCAAGTGGATCCCCCCCAAAACAGGCCACGGTGGCGACGTGGAGGTGCTGGGTTGTGCATACTGTATGTAAAAGTGGACGTAGTTTCCGGGTCTGAAAAATGAGGCAGATCCACCGCTCACTCCTCCCCAGCTCGTCCAAATATGGTCACTTCCGGCTCCGAAATAGCAAGATGGCGACGGTCAGAATACCGAACTCGAGGCTTCATAACAGCGGGCGACGCCACTGTCGGTTGCTGCTTGGTTGTGCAATAGCAGGTGTGAAAGACGGAGTGACAGAGTTCCTTATGAGCAGCATCCAAGGACCGATCATAGGTCAGTTACGGTGACATCAGAGTTGTGAATCAAGTGTCTCACACAACACAGGAAGTGACAGAGATGATAACAACGGGAAGAAATGTGAGAAATTCTACCGTTGAGGAACAAAGGGAGATTGTTAGAATAAAAGCTCTTCCTCACTCGGGCTTTCCCAAACTGCCCTTCTTTACTTGTTATCAGTCTGAAAAAGACTTGAAATTCAGGTCGGAGTTCACTCTTCTTTTAGCTCTCGGCTTGTCTCATAGGCTGCTGAATTCACCAGCTCTTTTGCCGACTTTTTGGAGACGAATTTCAGAATATTTTCGCCTTTGAACAGCTGCCTGCTCTCGTCGGAAGTCACGTGACTCGTTTTTAATGTAAAAATATTGATACCAGTGACGTTAATCCAAAAAAAAGAACATGATATACCCTGTCTGCTGGCAACAGGAAGAAATGAAGTACATTTACCCGCATATTAAACATCTGAAGTAATTCTACTTGAGCAATTCTCCTTCGGGGAACACGCTAACACGGCATTACATTTATCTGACCTCCTGCAGTTACTGGTTGCTCTAAAAACCTGTTAGCTCATGAGAAAGAAAAAAAAACCAACTTTCATTTGAATGTCAACTGACTCTTTTAATCTGCTACCTAAAGCAAGAAGCAAGCATTAAAACACTCAAAGGATTTCAACCTCTTCTACATTAGGATCTCCGTTTGATTTCTGTATTCCTGCAAAAAAAAAAATACAGCTCTTCTTCTGTTGAATTTTAAATGCAGCCGTTCAATCACAGGCGTGTTCCCTCAAAGACGTCGCCGCTTCCACACAAATAAAGCAAATTTTTCACTGCCACTCACAGCGGGGCCTTTTCCTCCACACTTATTTCACTGTCAGAATCCACCAGGAGAGACTTTTCAACAGCTTCGGTGATGAAAATTCGATAGCTGCTAAAAAGGGAGGAAGTCCCACCGCTCCCACGAAGAGTTCTTTTAAATGAACGGCTCGTCTCCGGTGAAACTCGCGGCTTTTTTTTTTTCTTGCGGCCTTTTTTTTGTGGGGGGGGGGGGTAGACGCAGAGGGACTTCATGTATTTACACATACAGTATGAACGCCGCAGACTTTAAAACATCACACCGAGCAGGAGGAAGGGAAGTGCAGAAGGGGGGGGGGGGGGGGGGGGACAAAGATCGGGGGAAGAAATAAGGGGGAGAAGAGCGTGGAATAAACACAGGAAGACAATAGGGGAGAAGTGAGAAGAGACAGAAAAACGAGGAGGAGGCGGTGGAAGAAGGCCCGAGTGGCGGGCGTTGGGGAGGGGGCTGCTGCTCGTTCCCGCTGAGCAGGCCGGGATAATCAGAGCAGGGAAATGAGCCGAGTCCCACGCAGTCCTCGCCAACCGCCCCGGAGCGACCGATGACAAGCCTGATGGATGACGGCGCACAGTGAGCACAGTCCTGTGGGAGACGGGGGAGGGAGGAGGAGGAGGAGGAGGGGGAGGAGGAGGGAGACGAGGGAAGGACCGGGGAGAGAGCTGCAGGTGGTCAGAGAGGTAGACGGAAATGCCACAAGATACTGAGGGTAAAAAGAAGGAGGAAATATACTTATTAATGACCACTGAGTGCCGACGGTGAAGTCAGACGAATGTATCGCGGAGGCGGAGCCGCTCTGGAGGCAGAAACCACCTCATTGGCTGAGCTGAGCCTCAGCAGCCTGGTTACAGACCTCTGAATTGACACCCACATCTCCATTTCTGTCTGCAAGCTGTTTCCTTGGTTGAAAAAAATAAAAATAAACTCAAATCATGTGGATTTGAAAACGGGGAGACGTCACCTTTTGGTTTGTGTGTTTCTTTGTAAGCAGACTTACAAAAACGATAAGTCTTTATTTGGTCAACACGATAAGTTATCCAACTGGACATTATGTCAGTCATACCGTATCAAGACTAAAATAACCTGTTTCGAGCAGTAAAAATAAAACATGACCTGAACACGATGTTGGACTGAAAACGTAGAGATAAAACAAGTACCACTATCAGCCTGAACTTTAAAGCATTTGTTGATAGCATGAATTGACTTATAATTACAACATGAAATAAAAATGACTTGTAAATACCCGCTAAGTATAATAAAACCTTTAGATCGGCACAGAAATTGTAGAGCTGACCTGCAGCACGAAGCCACAGGCGAGTGTGATGAAAGTGAACTTGTCTGGCATTTTCCTATTAACACTGATGACTCGATTGTGTTTTTCAGCAGCTGCCAAGAATTCTCACCGAGCCTGACTCTCTATTATGACTGCGTTTTTTTTTTGGTCCAACAATAAAAAGAGAGCAGTGATTTGGATGGATTATTTTACAAACCTCTCTGAGCCACCTGACAACTCTACAAGAGGCCCATGTTTGATATTCAAAATATATTTTCTCTTTCTTCCTTGCTATAAAAAAACCAAATTGTATCTGCTTGCAGAGCCGGAAAAAAAAAAAAAAAATCTAAAATTTGCCACAAACTGTGGTCCAGGGACCCTCAGGGGTCACTGATGTGGCTCCACAGGGTCTCCAAGTAAAGTATGGATTGGCCTCACCTCTCTACAATAGTGTATGAACGGGTTTCTCTTTCAGCACTGATGTCAGTGTTGACGGTTACACTCGACCTCCTGGGGATCCGAGTTTATATACTCGAGCATAATGAACGGGGAAAATGTCCAAAACTGGAAAACAGACGCGATACTTTTATGTTTTATTCACATTTTACACGTGTCCCGATGTGGCGTCCCCGGGTCGCTCTGGGTGAAACGACAAGACAGACGAGACGGTGTCGTGGGGAATCTGAGCCCCGCTTTCCAATTGGCTGGATGGCGTCCCGGCCTGAAGTGCACCTCGTGGGCTCGTTGCTGAGAGATCAGCAGCCAAGAGAAATAAACAAGGCAGTAAACACCAAATGCCAGGAGGGCGGCCAAAAGGGAGATCTTATTTTTTTTTTTTTCAATCGGCCCGAGAGGTTCGTCCAATCGCAATATGTCCAACTCCCCACAAAATCTCCCCGACCGGCTCACTCCAGGGTTTAAAGTGATTGGTGACAGATACGGCCGGTTGTATAAGTGCCACTCAGGCAGTTTAGAGCGGCAATAAGGTAGGTTTTTATGTGAAGCTACAACAATCTTATGAACCTAATTCATCTAATTGAACCTCCGGCAGTCTCAGTCCTCGAAGTCACAACGTTTGGCAGAAAATTCTGGTAGTCGCAACAACAAAAAAAACAACATTTAATAAACAGAAGATTATCATCTAGAATCAAGGAAACAGTTGTTTAGCAGAAAAATGCTAAATATTAGGGAGTTCCTACTTCTGAAATCGGAGGGGTTCTCTTGAGTTTCTCAGTTTTTATTTCATTTTGAAATGAAAAAAAACTTCTTTTTTTGGGGGGGGGGGGGTCTGTTTGATTGACAGTCCTGTGGTGCAGTCAGGTTTCTGCTAAAGGAGGGCGGGGCGTAGCTGAAGAGACGGATATCTCCCAAAGATGTTGGTGTCGACCAAAGCCAGAGCAAAAAAAAAAAAAAAAAAAGAGTGAATATTAGACTCATCATGGTACGCGTAAACATGACGCCCGATGAACGCTGACGTTCACCGCATCAATTTACAGGGTGATAATCTGTTCACGCTGTGTTTACACATCGCCATCGATAGCCACATCATTAGCTGATTCAGATAAGAATCGTTCATTTCCGCTCCCTGAGCTCGTTATTTGATATCGTCACGATCTCGACGCTACGATCTGCAGACCTGTCGGCGTGTGATGCGCTCGCGTCCGACAGCGCAGCGTGTGCGTGTGCGTGTGCGAAGACGACGTGTCAGGGCTGATGGGGAGCGACTGATGAGCATATCGGCGTCCAATTTAAATCCGCCGCCTAATAGACGCTGATGAATCAAGCCATCAGAAGTGTCGGCGGGAGCCAGCTGATACGGAGAAGGTGCATTAGCACATGTCACACACCGAGTAAAGAAAATAGTTTGTGACAAAGGACGCTGGACGAGACGCTTTGTCTCCAGGCAGACTGACAACGTGGCGGAGCTCCGTCTCAGTTGTTTTATTATTACTGACACTGATGGATGGCTTTAATTATTAATTCGCTGCAAAAATCTCCCATCTTCTCAAGTCACCTTTGTCTGTTATTGATTTCTTACAGCTGGATGTTGAGGTCTGTCCAAGCTGCCTCTTTGTTTTTGTTTTTAGACTCAGATGTCGTTTCTCTGTCTTGTTTTAAAGAAAATGTTCCAAACAGGCTGATTTAATTGGAAAGTTGGTTCAACATTTCAGGCAGATTTTGTTTTACTTCTTTTATGAAAAAGACAAAAACATGTACAAGAATATGAAGATTTAGTTTTGTGGTCAATTCTGCAGCTCACAATAACAAACTGTGGAAGATTCTGCATGACGAGAGAGTTAAGTTTTCCCGAAGTTTTCTTTCCACCGTCGACACATCTGCATGTCCTGTGTTCTTTCATCAACAAAGCAATCAGAGACGTGTGTGTGTGTGTGTGTGTGTGTGTGTGTGTGTGTGTGCGTGTGCGTGTGCATTCATTCCTGTGTGTCACTTTTTAAGTTCGGTCATGAATTATAGAGAGACGAGGCTGATTTCCTTTAGGGAATGCTCCAGAAATAGTTTGTGGAGATGCTAAAACTCCCGGGTACCTTATCTCTTTTTTTAAAGTTAAAAATAAGGACTGTTTTAAGTTACCGCTGAGAGAAATTCTGAGTTTGCACGCGAGTCTATTTCTGGCCGTTTCGGTGCTCCGGGCCGGTTATCCACTCGAGGTTTCGATGTTTTGTTTTTTTTGTGGCCAAAATTGACTTCAGTCTCTTTTGACTTTTCTTCTACGTTTGCAACCGTTTGCTAACGTGCCAGCTGGTATGTTTCCGTGAAGACGAGTACACTTGTGGCAGAAGTGGTACCGGTTGAGATGTTTAGCCGGTCGACCCTTCGGGTGTTATTACGCATTAATATGGAACTTTGTGCGTAAGTTAAAATCTGTAAATATGAGGGGTTTTTTTGCAGCCCAGTGCTCTTTTCGGTACAAGTTTGGTGTGCTGCAACAGTTTTCACGAATCAGCAGTGTCAGATTGTCGTGCGGATTTCTGATGCGGATAAAACGCCGTAAGATGTGACGACTAATGTGGTTTGTAAACTTGCCAGCATTAGCGTTCAAGCTACAGGGCTTTAGCTTTACTATTTCAAAATAACAGTGATTTTGCAGCAGACTGGAGTGCAGTGTGTGGACGGATTAATATTGCAGCAGCAACTGGTTTCATTTTATGACAAACGTTAGCTTTGGCTAAAATGCGAGCTGAAACGGCCGGTAATCACTTTAAGTATTGTTTTTGTTTTGTTTTTGGTTTTTTTTAGTTAAAGGAGCTGCTGCTGTCTCAGCTGATCAACTGACGTTACACAAACAACGAAAGAAAAATGGATATAAATGAAATATGAAAACAGGAAAATGAAGGCGGTGAAAGTAAAACAAGTCAATAAAAAGTTGAACTTTATTTTTCTTTTTGCCCTCGCTTTTAATTATTGAATTAACTCAGTTATTCATTGATGTATTCGGTTATATTTTAGAATTCAGTCGGTGGGAGTATTCATGAATAAATTGGATTGGTGGCCGCGGCTCTCGTGATGACGTGATGGCCTCCGTTGTCTGTGACACTCGCACCTGATTAAGCGCGACTGTGATCTTTACTGTGAACGGCAGCCGCGGCTTTTTAGCCGTCTTGAAATTTGTGAAACAGAAGCCACGCAGCGCTTTTGCAGCAACATCAGGATGACATATTCATTCGTTTATTTTGTATTTTTCAAACGCTAATTATCGTGCATTTCGAACGGCAATGCAAAGCAGATGAGCTTTAAACTACACAGCGAGGCATGAAAATGAATTGACGTGAGGATGAGAATACTAAATAATAACACCGTGGTGGTGCAATGCATGCGTATTTTTTTTTCCACCTGTACCCGGCGTGTAGCTCGAGCACACAGGGTACCGCTAAACGTGCCCGAGGTGGTGCAGATGGTATTTTGTATGCTGCGTGCGGGAAAAACGCTGCTTCCAGCTGCGTCTACCCTCCATTCAACCCGAGACCAACACCGACTGCAAGAGCGTGTGACGCCGCTATGTGTCTGTGCTAATAATACTCTTTGTTCCTTTTTTTTTTTTTTTTAACCGCAAAAATGTGACTTTCGCTTTTACTTTTCGTCACCTCACGAAACCATTATCTTTAGCGGCCGTTGCCGTGACATAAATCAGAGCCTAATGAGGCTATCTGTATGCTGCACGTATCAGCTGTGAGATTTTAACCGCTAAGATCGTCCGCACTGTGGCGTCTTCGGCATACCTCGGTGCAACAGTTAAACACTTTTCAGACGTAACGAGCACATGAAATCATTTAGGAGGCTTTTTTTTTTTTTTTAATTTGTTTTATTTGTTGAGGGGGAATAGTTTCCCTCCAGCTTGCGATGAGGCCGCTCAGCTGGGCTCCTTTTAGAAGCTCCGCTGACTGACTCTCTCTCAGCCTCCAGGTGGGTTAGATTTATATTAATGCCACTAAAATCAGCCGGCCGTCGCGTTCGCTCAGCCTTCAGCGGGTGCGGCGGTGTCAGTCAAGGGAAGAGGATGAAAGATGCACTTTTTGAGGGAGGTTACTCGAGGTTTTTAATTCTCACGAAGTTAAAGTTCCCTCATTGAAGTTGCCCTCGGGAGCAACACATGGAGACGCAACTATTGCAGCATTTTAAGACTAAAAAAAAAAACCCATCAAACTGGTCAGATAGTAACTTTATTCAGATCATATTTTAAAACTATATTTACATCATGCCTTTATATGAAGTCAATGTTTCTATCATACAAGGGCATAAAATGACAAAGGAGCTATTATTATACAGTGCGTTCTTATTATAATTTGAAACTGCAGGTCTCTTTGGGTTTATGGAGCTTTTTATTGGGTTTCAGTTCATTGTTTAACTGTCTGTCCGGCGAACTTCCTCTTTTGTTTCACCGGCAGTCTCATTAAACGGCAGAAGGACTCGGTTAGTGAAAACATAGTCGAGCATTTAGCGGCTAAAGAGACCGAAATGTCCCGCGGGTGTTGGTGGAAATTGAAAAACAGAGAGTATGCAACAGGTTGACAGACTTTAATGCGCGTTCAGTTAATTGTTTGGCGAACAAATAAATTGCTTGATAATGATTTTTCACGTCACATTCATCAAACACGAGCACCGATGGAACAAGCTTCTCAATTGCCGTCATTAACCGTCAGTTAATGACCGCACCAGGTTTTTTTTTTTTTTTTTGGAGGACCGGACTCGAGCTGAAATCATAATTAACAAATGCGTCGTCGCTGCCGGGGCCTCAAATCCAGACTTTTTATCTGAGCTGTCTACGTCTCATATTGGCTTTACATCGAGGCACCAAACACGTTGTGGTTATGGTTGGCGTGAGGTTTGTTGACTTTCGCTCCAGTCCGACACCGGTCTCCTGCGTGAAAGATGCTGAGTGTGTACTTTGTCACGTGACCGTTTTGGACCCGCCCTCGTCACGGTGCACAACGTACCTTATCTGTCGGACGGCAACGGCTGTGACAAAATGGTGACCGTGTTAACATTAGCTTGGTTTACCCTTTTAGTTTAGTGTTAGAGTGCTAACATGTGCAAATTAGCACTAAACACAGAGCGAAGTGATGGGATCGTGAATCTGTCACCGAGCTGGTGGCGCTTGAGGAAAAAAGTCTTTGGAATAATTTATCTCTTGATCACGAACATCTGCACCAAAGTGAAGTTAGACCAAAGTGGACCAGCCAACGAACCAACTGAAATTAAATCGATTAATTAGAAACAGAAACATTCATTAATCATTTAAAATAATTGCTGGCTGAAATGTCTTTTTTTTTTTTTTCTTTTCATGTTTCCCCTCTATAATGACGGCCTTAAAAGAAAAAGCAGAACGTAGACAGAAAACAGGATAATTCCGCAGCGGCAGATGATCTCCTCCATCCTCCCCCCCTGTTGCTTCCATCTCGGTTTCGCCACACAAACTCTGAGCCGCGCTGAGCTTTTTTTTTTTTTTTTTTTGCCACCTCGGGGACTGACAGCGGCTCGTAGCAGCGCTGCCGAGCTGGTACAGTAAGATAGGCACGCGATGTTGTTTGCTACTCCCAGCAGATAAAGCCCACTGAGAGAAAGCAGGCGAGTGGTTGAGTCTAGCACACTACAGGGGTCAGCGGCTCTATTATCTACCCTCTTCTGAGGCCCTCCATTGTTGCCGAGGGCCCCGTCTTATCTGCAGCCACTGGATCTCTGACACAAAATGAATAATTGCACCCCTTATCGCCACGTGGACTCAATCCATCCCGGGGATGCGGCGCTTCGTGGGAACAAGGGGGAGCGGCTTTTTAAAAAAAAAAAATTAATTTAATCTGTAGCGCTCGAGTATGACTGCTGCGAATCAGCGTGTGTAGAAAAGTATACGGAGGAGAGAAAAAAAAAAAAAGGGTCTTTCAGTGGGTCGGGGAGAGTCATGAGCTGCTGCCGGACATTTGTGAAGGTAATGGTAATGGGCCTCTGTGCCCTGCGCGGCACCCCACTGTAATTTCCTTGCTGGTCTTTTATTGACTGACTGTCATTGTGCTAGGCAGCCCTAAAGGACACCCATCTGTCATACATCTACTTGTACAGGACTTGAACCCGAACGCAATTCAGTTGTTTGCCCTCGGTAGACTCGCTTTAGATGTTTGCCAGCTGTGCAGGAGTTTTACAAGCGCTCTTTTACCTCCACTGTATTCTTTCAATTATCGCTTGTTGCCGATGCGTGTCATCAGATTGCAGTGTGTTAGAGTGCAAAAATGCACTGAACAGATCATACTCCCCCCTAATTATTTCTGCGTTCGGTCCATCTTGCTGCTTCAGACGCTCCGCAGTTCATTCAACACTGTTTTATTTTGCTCGACTGCTTTAATAAGACACATATATATATAAAAAAAAAAAAAAGAGGAAATAATTGTTTACTTTCACAATTGTTACACTTCGAGGGCGCAAAGACACAGCAAATAGGAGATAATAGAACCCCCCAATCATTCCCAACAACAAGGCACTCGGCAATCAGCAGGGTTTGTGATTTGGTGAGTCATTTTACCGTGGCAAATTATAGCTTTTAGAAAAAAAAAAAAAAAAAAAACCAACATGAGCGGGAAGTGTTTTTAGCTGGCAAACATATATCATGTATTACACTGAATAGTGAGCGCCTGTTGTGCAGTCTGTATGTCCTCCAGGTGATTGCATGAGTTCCTGTGGGAGCTTCCTTCCGACATGACTGGACATCCGTGTTAGGGAGCCTGCTGTGAATCCTCCGGGCGCCGGCCCGGGTGCCGCCATGTGACTGCCAACCGACCTTCAATATTTACAGTTAAATAAATCCCACGTTTTTCAGATTACAAACACATATTTCGCCCAAACATATGGGCTAGTCGGGGCCTTCTCAACCCAAGTGGGTTCAGGATAAACGACGCGCAGTGTATGACCGTTGGGCAGTACCAGCGGCAGGCGCGCCGGACCTTCATCGTCATGGTAAGAACAATAAAGACGTGGTTATCATTGCGACACGGTCGTAGTTTGGCCCGGTTGAGGGCAAGTCATGCTTTGGGTGAAAATTATGTTGCTTACTTGCGAAAGATGACAGTCAGATAACATTTGAATTAATAACATATTGTTGTAACTTTTGCAAAATTGGACTTAAATGGCTTATTTAGCCGTTTAATTTGGAGGGTTTGCTGTTTCCACGGCAGCATCTCCTCAGAAGCACCAGTCCCACTGGTGTTTGTTTAAATCGAAGTCTCTAACAGACGATGTAACCACAGTTTCCCCTCTGTCGTTAGAGAGATTGACCTTTGTCTTATAATGTGCGGGGAAAACAAACCGACAGTCATCTGTTACATTATTCATACAGCAGAAACACTTTTAAAAAGGAAAATCTGTCTATAATCACACAACTGACTCATGTTTTTCACATCATTCCTCCCGCCGAGCTTGAAAGTCAAATTTCTTCCTATATTTATACTAATGTGTGACCCTTTCTACATAAAACCTGCTCCTCACTTTGACCGCTCACAAATAAATAAATGAATTAAAAAAAAAAGATTTCTGCTTCTTGAAAGCGAGGCAGAAAGAGACGGACGTATCTGGACTGACAAAATCGAGCGACATGAAAAGGGCAAAGAGGCTTGTTGGATGAGACAGCAGAGGTGCAGAAGATAATCTGCCATAATGAAACTATTACCCTCACCAAAGTCCCGACGTGACAAAGACACGAAGCAATTATGCTGAAAGAGAAAGGTCAATTTGACCACATGCCGTTAACCCGGGAAACCTGCAAATAAAGGCATTGTTGATGTTGTTCGGTTTGCTGCTCAGCTAACTATGAAATGCGCTTTCTTGAAAACAAAAATTTAAAAAAAATTACCAGATCATTTAATTAAATGTTTGTCAACTTTTAAAGTTTCTTTTTCAAAAGCTCCATTGACGTGTTGTCAGCAGCCTGATCGCCGTAAACACCGAGTTTTGCCACTTCGTCATTATTTACCTCTGGATCAGACGTTTCCTGTCAACTCGCGTCACCAGCAGACAATTTGCAGCTCCTGATGGCTTTTAATTTGGTTGTGGCTTATTAAACCTCAATGTTTTTAATTTGATTACTTGTGTGTGTGTGTTGAAGTAAATCAACATCTGAAGAGACTGACACTTCCCAAACTTGTACTGGCACGCACAGTAAATGCTGCTGAATTACACAGCAGTAACTCAACAGAAGCTATTTATAATGCAGTGAAATGTGAAAAATGGGTCTGTTCATGTTCTAGACCAAAGTATTTTATACTTATTTACTATTTCAGATGAAAATTTGACCATGAAAGCACAGTATCTCCTGCTTATAAAAGAATCACATCTCAACTTTTCAGCTTTTGTCATGAAATACTCAAAACGGTAAGTCAGAGCCAATCAAAACGTGCCCCTTAAAGATCAATAGCGCCGTGACCTTAAATCTGCCGGATGGAAATAAACCTCAGCCGCTCGTTGCCGTCTGCTCGGGAAGAAACGGGCTCAACCGCGACACGAACTCCGCTGACCAAGCGAAGTATCGACATCGAGCTGCACATAAGCACTGAGCTCTGCAGAAACATTTCCTCGCCGTGCCCGTTGTGGTTTTACACACCGCCACGCTGTGTTTAGTCAAACGCTCTCGCAGCACCGAGCGATCGCGCGCAGATTACGGCTACTTTCACCCCATGTGCGTCGGTGGCCAGGTTGTCGGAAATGGGTGTTTGAAACGGTACGAGTGCAATTAACAAGCTGAGATCACACCGTGACCGACATTGTAGCCCGAGGAGGGGGAGGGGGGGAGGGGGTGGGGGCGGGGGCGGGGTGTTATTGTTTGTCCACTTTACGGGGTGTTTGTTCAGGGTCTTAAGGCAAATCAATGGCAACCGTGGTGGAAAAATCAAAGTATTGTCAAGCTGGAACGATTTCCTGTAGTTCTGAAACGCATTGATTCTGAAGGGATGGGGAGGGGTAGCACTGTTATATTTGTTGTTTGTTAGTTTTTTTTAGGTTGTCTGGATATTACGGTTATCATCCATCCATCCATCCATCCATCCATCCATCCATCCATCCACTTGGTAACCATGCCCTCTCATCTGCACCTCCAGTTGTGTGGGTACCACAAGGTTTTGTTGTGGGTCCTATTTTATTTACAATATATATCCTTGGCACATGATGAGTTTTTTAAGTGTATTTTGGGCCTTGGGCCTTTTATTTATACAGCAAAGTCGAGATAGACAGAAAATGTGGCGAGAGAGATGGGGGAAGGACATGCAGTAAAGGAACCGGGAACTCTGACTTTGAGGGCGTTTTAGCATATCTGGTATGCATCCTAAACATTTGGCCAACACATTGCCTCATACTAAGGAGTTTTTAAAAGTATATCTTATCACTGCGATGCCGATTTTATACATCATATATACACCTCTTTTGACTGGAAGGCCTTGGTTCATTTTTTTCATCTGTTAAATTCTCAGTTGGAAATCTTGGTGTCACGTTTGACCAGGCACCGAGCCAGGACCAACATATCAAGTGTTTGATTCCTGCCTTCCTTCAGGAATATTGCTCAACTCGTGTCATCACCGTGTCCTCCGATCGAGGTTTTTCCTCGATCCAGAACTGAAGGAGACTGTGCCTTTGAAGTCGTCGCTCCTAAACTTTACACATTTCTCTTGTTGGGCTTTAAGTGTTTTGTAAATTAAAAATTGAAGATTTGAGAAATATTAAAAATATAGAAATAACCAGTCTGAGGTTACAGATTTGTGTGGCTTTTTATTTTCAATATGATCAGATGTGAACATAATATCAAAAGCTTGTAGAATTATAAAATGCAAAGCAAGCAAAACAAACCACTCGACAAACCATTTTGTAATTGGAGAAATGTTTATTTTGTTTTAAAAGCTGTACACTGTAAACAACTCAAGTCTTTTGTATAGTTTGGTTTGGTGCAGCACATTCAATTGTGTTGCCATGGTGACCAAACCAGCACCAAGATTCAGGGTAATTATGGGAACATTACCTTCATTACCGAGTGTGGGAGTATAGTCATACTTGGTTGGGGTTGTGAGGATATAGAACTACCATTTATTTCATTTAAAATGGGGAACTGAGCGAAGTCTCGTAAATCTGCTGGTATGATGGATTTACATTGTTCATTGCTGTTGAGATTTTTTTAATATTTCTTTTAAATTGTGTTGAATTTTAATCCAATTATGGTTTATGGAGAGAGCAGCAGTGCATTGGCCCCACTAAATGTCGCAGGGAGTACATTTATGACTCCAAGAAGATGAAACTTTCCTGCTAGTCTCTTTCCCTTCTGTCCCCTTTTTATACCATTTGCGGCAGATTCCTTTGCAATTTATGAGCCTGTTAGGGTTCCTTAATTTGAGCTGCAGCCAGTCCTCCTGGCCGCAGCACAGTGCCTGTGGAGGAGGCCATTACGTCTCCGTTTAGGGTTTAGAGATGACCCGGGTCACGGATGACATCAGAAAAGACTCATTTCCCTTGCCAGAGACTTCCAAACTTCTGCACCGCAACGAGGTGGCGGAGCTGGCACAGTGTCTTCTCCTACCGCCGTTGTTTTCATCTCGGCTGAATTACTGCTTTCAAAGGCAATCTTTGAGCTCTCGCTTCACAGATAAAAACTTTGCCAAACGTAATTACAGATACAAGAAAAAAGGGAAAACACTACAAAAACATATATGAAAACTATTCTCTCGTGTATTTTAAAACTGTACAAAATGCCTGCAACAAATACGCCGAAACTCTTTGTTCCATCTTTGCGGCACGAAATTGAACTATGTTATCTTCGGTCGTCATTTGTCATGCTGCTTTAGAGAATTGACCGTCACAAGACAGACTGGGACAAGTTCAATCCCTGTGGTCAAATTGGGGATTGAGGCTCACCAGAACCTCATATTATCCTCCAGCGTGTTTCGCTGTACACACAAACACACACATCTTTGTACTTCTATACCTGTGAGGACCTCCGGTGACAGGCTCTAACCCTCAACTCATCCATCACAGCTAGATGTCTAACACCAACACTTATCCTCACCAGAACATGATGCTCAATCTGACCCTTAAAGGAATAGTTCAGCCTTTTTTTTTTTTTTTTGGAGGGAGTCCCACTTATTTATTTCTTTTCGTTTTGGCTAAAGTTAGATGAATTTGATTCTCAGCCTGCAGCAGTTGGCTTTACAAACCGATGAGAAACCGGTAGCCTGGTTAGATATGCACCATGTTGCAATTCATTTGCTTTGTGTTTACAAAATTTGCAGTGGAAAAACGAGAAGTTCTGATTTTAACGGTGGACATGTGTGGGTGCCAAATTTCAGCTGGCAACCTCACCGTCATAAAATCTCTCATTATTAAAAGTCAGTAGTTTACTTTATAGTGAGCAGTAAATTTATATTTTGGACACTTATGAACCATGCAACACACTGCATTATGGGATTTATAACAGAATGTAGTGCACATGTGATGGACACTACTCGAATTCATTTCATTTTGGGGAATGTTTGAGGGCATCAATTTCACACCTCAAATTTGGACACTCCAATAAATCAACGCAGCAAATGTTAAAATATAATTAGGAAATGTAGTTTTCTATCTAGTAGGAGGGTTAGATGTGAATATGGTGGAAGAGACCAACCAGCTGCTGGCTTCATATTTACATTAATCTTCTCATCTAATTGTCTGCATGCAGCTTAAATCTTATCTTAACCCTTTGGAACAAGTGAAATCGTGCCAAAAATATTCTTTTAACAAATTGGTCCTCACAATGATGACGCACGCACACGCACACGCACACACACACACACACACACACACACACACACACACACACACACACACACACACACACGCTATCATGTCCTGGCCTCTCCCATCCCCCGACAAAGCCCTTCTCATCACTCTCTATTACATCATGCAATTAAACTTTAACATAGGAACTTTGTATGGGCTTATTTCCAAACACAGTGTAGCTCAAAAATTGATTTCCCCTTAACACAACCCCGAGCTGGCATAAAAACAACCCGGTAGATTTTGCGATTAATGTTGCAGAGCGATGGAGCACACGAGATCAGGCGTCACGATCAAACGAGCCGCAGAGGTGATGAATTATGGGTAATTGTGGGTTTTCCCTCAGAGAGTGCGGAGAACACTTAGCATCAAATCTCTTTTTAAGAACTCTTTATGAATATTAATTGTTTGGTTTGTGAATCACAGGTTTGTAGGTGAAGGAATCATGAAGTGAAACGGATTTCCTGGAGGCAACAAAAAAACAAAAACGAAAAGTTAAATGGATGAAAGGTCAATGGGCAGAGCGAGACAACAATTGTGTGATTGCTCGAAAGAACCTTGCATCAAAGTTAATTCAGCTCGTGACCAAATGTGCACAACATCTCCAGCCACAAGACGGAGGAAATTATTACACTTTCATCAAACGTAAAATCAGGGAAGTAAAACTTCAAGGAAAGCTAGCAGCTGACCTACAACCATCAAAACCCTTTTATTGTGAAACGTTTGCAGGAACATGTTGTGCCTGAAATCGGACAATAACACTTTAGATGAGTAATCAGGAACAACCGTTGACAACAGCAGGATTTTATTGCTGATTTTACGAAATATCGAGGCGGCTTTATTGACTGTTTTATGTGAACTTGCTATCACAGCGGTTACACAACCTTAAAAAGGAGCCACAACTTCACAGTACTTTGAGTAATAGTACGACACACCCAGGGCAGGGTTTTAGGGAATAAAGTCGACTTTTTAGTTTTATAAGAAAGGAAATATATCCAGTGTTTTTATTTGATTAACGGGATGCACGCATCACACAGGGTACCTTTTAATCAGCTAAAATCTCTCATAAGTCATACTGGCATACAGTAGTCATATATGGGTCAATAGCAGCCTGTTGATTCTGTGTAGTCATAAATATAATTAACAAAATGTCTGCCAAAGGCTTTTAAAGCTAAGTCTTCTTTGTTTGCGGCTCGCTCCTTTTATAACACCGCATGTACTGCAGGATTTATCTCTGCGAGGTTCGAGGGTAGATGCAGCTGCATTGTAATGAAGTGAGACAGCACTTACTGATATAAAACAGTACAAGGACAAAGGAGCTCACAGCCCATATAACGCAGGAGTAGACAGTGCAAGACGCCCACTGGGGACGGTTCCTTGGCCAGTTCTCTCTTATCGGGACGGCTGAGTGAGCATGCGGACGCCCGGAGGGAAGAGGATGTTGAGATGGTGGGTGGTGCCGGACGGAGCGAGCCACTGCAGCGTGGCTCGGGATAGGTTTTTGAACGGCCTCGTTGGAGGTCATCCGGCAATTGACCTTTGCTTTTGTGTCGAAGGATGCTTCGGAGGATAAATCAAGGAGGTTAAACAGACGGCCATTTGACAGGAGGAATTTTCTGCAATCCAGTCGGGGAACAAAACCCGGAAAGTGTTCGTAAACTCGTGCACCACCGCTGCAGATACGCAGATAATGTCATGTCTGGATTAAACAACGACAGACGTGTTGGTAATCACCCCCCCACCCCCCACCTGCCCTCCCCCTCACAGACTCTGTGTGGACTGTGTCATTGACCCAACAAGCGTTTGGTGCACATGCTGCCCGTGATCAATGTCCCGTGTGCGCGAGTGTGACAATACCACCTTTGAGGCAACTGGCAGCGATCGCACGTGTCCACTACAAAAGCACAGAGAACGACGAACGTCCGTGCAGATCCGGTGGAAGCTCAACCTGGAGGTGGTGGTGTGAATAGAGAACGATGGGAAGTGGGACTGACACCTTTGGGAATCAGGATAAAAAAAAAAGACAAAAAAAAAAAAAAGGGATCAAATGATCGCGGATACTTTACATTACACTTCTTTTTTGCTTTTTTTTTTTTTTTTTTACGATCCGTGAATCTCTAATCCGATCACTTTCTAAACAAATCGTTCCCGATTAAGTTAAACACAAAACCAACAGACTATCAATAATATATGAGGTTTATTCTCCAGAGTAAAGAAGTGCATCAGTGTTAACAACTACGATTTAAGGTTGGATGATAATTCTCTATATAAATTCAAGATAAAAAAAAATAAAAAATACATTTTGGTTAGTAATATGTCATAGAGAATTGGTTTTCAAGGTTTTCTTTTATACAGATGAAATAATACTGGTTAATAATACAGAGAGTTTTATCCAACACTTTTTCTGTCCAAACACATTTATTTTGAGCAACTGGAGTTCGATGTCTCATGCAAGAGATTTTAGAGTCTTTTCATGAATATTGTGATATTGATTTCAGCTGTATTGGCCTCTTGGGAATACATTAAGTTAAGTAGAGCGTACTCAAAGACAAATATCTCCATCTCACATGAAATATGCTGGTGTAGAAATGATCATTGAGTTAAAGAGTAAGGTAACTTCATTTCATGTATTTAATCAAGAAGAAAAGGAATAGATCTGCTGGACTTTGCTGAATTTGAGTGTTTGCTGCTTGCCTGTGTTTACATTTTCATTTTAAATAGAAAATCGGACTGTTGGTCAGAAAAAAAACTATTGGGGCCAGCTCCTTGTGGCCCTCAGCGGTATTGCACTCTAATCTAGTTTTGGGCCTTATCCACTATTTTGACTAAATGATTGATTAATTAAAACAGTAAATAACAGGCTGATAAATAATGAAATGAAGTGTTAACCGCAACCTTAAAATGTGCCATTTATGTAAGAAAGACACATTAAGAGACTGCTGAATTGTGAGAATCATCACATTCAGACCAGATAGACATTTAAATCTGGATGAACGTTTGTATGTTATAATTGTAGCTAACTCAGGAGACTCGTAAACACCATCACTTCCAGTGGTCATGTTGACGTCTGCCTTTATTTTTACCAACTTCATACCAACAACACATTAGAAGCCGGTCTATTTGCACAGCAGTGTTTATAAAATCAGATGAAGTGCACCAAAGCCTCTCCCACAGAGGCTTTAAGCTGTTTAGAAACTACTTGTTCGCTTTTTTTATATACAAAATATTTTTCTCCTGAGTTTTCAGTCTGGAGCTTCTGGCGCTAAAGTTTTGATATATTTTGTTATTTTTTTTTCGAACTTGTTTGGACTCTCTCTGCTGTCTCTGTTGACTAACTTGCCGGTCGACCAGGCTCAATCTCAGTCAGAGCTCAGCCAAGCATGAGGCCGGTTCAAAAGACAACGGCCGCCCAGGATCCTGCATCCGTGATGTCACAGCCGGGCCTCACAGCGAGGCAGAAGCCCTTCATCTCCGGCTAACGAGCTCAATTACAGTAGCCGCGGCTACAGTAGCATGGCCTCGGGGTGGATGTGCCTGTCGTGCGCCCGGTAGTTGGTTGTAGTGGGGTTGTTTTCACCTCGCAGGGCTTTTTATTTGATCCCAGTATGGTGAGTAAGCAGGAAGTGGTGGTGGCGGATTAGATTGATATTTTATTCCAGTAATAACAGACATTCGTTCAAAACACATTTCTGGCTTCTCGGGTAACTTCAGGTAAAACGACCAAAATACAGATTTTCTCGTTTACCTTTAGTGCATTTGTTCTCCTTTACCCTTAATACATATTTTCTCATTTTGTATTTTTCCCATTACCATTTTCTCATTTCTCGGCTGTTGCCGGATAAATCTCACGGGATGCAATTAACAGGAAAAGACTGCAGAAGGAAATATAATTCTGAAACACATTCTGCAAAGTGTTCATAACCTCAACTTGTGACAAACATCAGCAAAATGAAATTGCTTTGTTTTTTCGGGTTTATGGCTAAAACTAGGAAAGATTTTAGTTTTTTTTTTTTTTTTTTTTTTTTTTGGGGGGGGGGGGGTTATCAGTGGACCATTTAGGCTTTAAAATGACAGAACATAGTTCAAAACTGCCTGTCACAATTTAATAAACCCTAAGGTGACATCTTGAAATCCCATTTATTGTCAGAAAGATAATGTGCAGTGATATTAAACAGAGAAAAGAGGAAATTCTTCACACATTTTTAAGCTGTAACCAGGCAATGTTTGGCGTTTGTACAAGATAATTAACGATTTAAACTATTAGATGATTAATTTTCTGTGGAAATAATCAATGAATGATTAATTTGTAAAGGTCAAAAGCCAAAAAGGTTGAGGACGACTGCTTTTAGTGTTGTGTAGCTATTCTATAGTCCTATTTGTCCACGTGGAATTTATATCATGGAGGTGAGTGGAATTTTATAATAAAAAAAATCAGCTGCAACGTCTCTTCCCAGAACGAGTCTACTCCGAGTAATCAATACGACATGTTGGAAAGACATTTCATATAAAGGGCCATTGTGTCTTTCAGAAAGTAGTTCAAATGGAAAGTGATTTTAAACACATGAACATAAGTTGTTGCCAAATCTTTCAACAAATTCCAAACATCTCGACTGTGTTATGGAGAAGACACAAATCTCAGTGACAAACAAAAAAACAAGCTATTTTATGGAGCTTTAAAAAAAAAAAAAAAAAAAAACCTGTTCTCCCCTTTTATCAGTCCCAGCTCAATGTTTTTTGTGTTTACTTTACCTTTAAAGCAGCGTGAACATCACCTATATTCCTTCCAATGTAATAAAACATGGCGGGGCAGACCCTATTCAATCCAGACTGTCACTATCTTCCTTCATACAGCATTTCAACAATAACACACTAATTTGTGATAGACAGATATATATACCACCTTTCCACCTTGTGCATTGATGATTTCGAATCACAGCCCCTTTGTTAATATGTTCCAAAATTGAAAAGAAATATTGTTTCTACCCTTTACTTACACCTATTTCATTTGGTTTGTTTTTAATTCTCAACACTTCCGAGGGATGAAGGCATGCTGGGAAATGCTAAGTCGTTTTTTTTCCCAATGACCTTGCTCCCTGTCTTTTTTGATTTGTCATGTGCGTGGGGCGTTCGGGGCGAAGGTAGCAAGAAAAATATTATCACTGGGGCCGCTCGTGATTATGTTACGCTGCAGATTCCACCGCTGCTGATGAGCACGAATCTAATATCTGGCGAAGTCTCCGCGGACACATCCTCGTCATATCGACGCCCTGATTCAAGCAGAAAGCTGCTGGCTTCGTTACTGCTCCAGCCTCGACCGAGGAGTGGAGGTTGCGCGAAGGTACAGTTGGGGGAAAATCTGCCAAATTCACTCATCAGCACCCCGTGTAAATCATTCTGTCAGCTTGTAAGGTTCGGTAAGGTCAGCCTGTCATTCTTTTGGTTTAAAAAAAAAAAAAAAAAAAAAAAAAAAAAAAAGACACAACTGCACACAGAAAGCCACAGGGGAGGCAGAAACACACTACCTACGGTTCAGCCGAGGTTTCTCTGGAAGCCACACTGCTGCTTATCTCACTCGGAGGGGCAGCGGACTGGCAGGAGCTCTGGGATTTAATCAAGGGTGATAAATTAGCATTTGTGTTTTGGTTCGCTGTTGTAGTTTATCACAAATTACAATCTTTTTTTTTTTTTTTTTTTTTACATTTTTGACTCAGTGGAGAGAGGAGGGAAACCACTGGGAGTCAGATAAAGCTCTCAGGCCAGATTCATCCTCTGGACAGCACATTTGCATGAATGAATACAAATCAGTGGAGTGTAAATGTTTCCTCAGCAACCAGCCACACGGTCCTATGAAAAATATATGAAAATGAATTACTCTTTGCGACAGAAAGAAATAATCCAAAATTCAAACCTCTACGGTACGATGACACGGTGTTGAAAAGATACCAACAGCTATTAAACTGATCTTCGTGTGAGACCGTTTCCTCATCTGCTAATTGCAGGGTCAAGAATGAGCTTTTCGGCAGTGTGAGGATTCGATTAAGTATTTATTGACGAGCAGCAAACGCTGTCAGGTAGGAAACGATTAGAAGGAAAAAGGCTGCTTTAGTATGCATTGATCAACGTATTGCCCCCGGCCTTGTCAGCAATATACCGCGTGTAATACCTTTATGTTTCCCCACTTATGTTAATGTGTGAAAAATTATCTTTTAACTTTTGCTTTTGTGTGTGCAGGAAGTTTATGATGCTTTAGTTGCTTGCATCAACCAATATATTGTAATTTATGCACAGTAGTCCAACTTGGGGTATTTTTCCCAATAAATAATACAAATTATTGCGCAGCATTTCCTCGTAATGTTGATATAATCCTCCGAAATATTTCTGCATGTATATAAATGTAATTTCCAGGAAACAGAGTTGACTCGCCCGCATTCTGAAACAAAAGCCGACACGCTCGCAACATAATAAATCGAAGATTGATATAATTTGAATGGCTTCTTTTTGGATATGTGCTTTTTCATGTACATGCGAGAGAAAAGACTTTTACTCGCAATGTGAAATGATCGAAAGGTTTGTGTTTTCACTTGCATTGTGTCGATTTGATGTCGGATGAAAACCTTTAGTCAAAACTTTGACTGACAGTTTGTTATTTAAATTAGAAAACACAATCTTACACACCTTCAATTCACCAGAAATCAGCTGCAATAACGCGGCGACACCGACATATTTCTAGACTTCGAACTTCAACCGCAGTGAGAGTAATTTTCACAGAAACCAACTCATCAAAGGATTTTTTTTTTTTTACCAGATCAAGGTCCAAACCAAAGTTCATGTTTTTCTTACACATACAAATTTTTGTGAGCGCACTGAAGAACTTTTCCTGACGTACCTTCGTCCCGTCGTCATCGCTGTGCTCGACATCGACACGATCGTAGATGGTTGTGCTTCTGACGCTAGCGTGTTGTCAAGTCGGCCTGTTGCCTTTTCTGTTTGACTGTAGAAAAATGAATGAACAGATTTCATTTCATTGCCACTGTACTGTGACTATAATGGCATTAAATACGTTTTCAGCGTCTTTGTGCATTGTTTTCCAAAGTTAACTTTTAATTTCTTCAGACCAAATTACAGTTTGTCTCTTCAGTTTTACTGACTCGGCACACAACGTCTACCTCGATGTCTAATCTCATTTGAAAAGCTCTCCATAGTTGCTCAACTTTTGCTTTGGGCCCCAGAGCTGTTAGATATGTTCTCCACTGGCTGTTTAAAGGGTATTATCTTCTGCAAATGGTGTAGAAACACGAAAGCAGAGAAAATATCTGTCATTATGTCGGTCCTCTTTCTCTGCGGTTCAGTTTCTATTACACAGGAGTAAGAAGAAGAATATTTTAGGCCTCATTGACTCAGTTGAAATGAGACAATCTCTCCGTACAGGTATAACCTTCTGATTCCTAACTCTGCACGGTTCGGCTGACCTCCTATAGCACACTTCCTACAAGCAAATCTTTGACCTTCAGCTGATTTATTAAGGTGCTTCCACACTGTTTCCATTTGTACTTAGTATTCAACTCTGCTCTCGGGCCTGTCTCCTCGGGTACTTTCTGCCTCCGCGGGGAGTCAAGTAAATGTCATTTTTTTTCTGGGAGATAATTGGACGTGGAAAACATAGCAGGAGGGATTTTCTACGTGCCTCACTCTTGACAGTCTGACATGGAGGTTAACGTCTGTTCACATCCACTACTGGAAATTTTGGGCTTGACACAGACGATCTGACATATCTGTGGAGTTGTTGGTTTTTCTTTTTTGAAGAAATGTGCTCTCCTTACCCTTTTCAGTCAGATTACTCATTAATATTCAGGGATATGAATATTACAGAGGTGAACTGATAAACATCCCTTTGGGACTTTCTTCTGAGGTAGCAGTTCATCTGACGGTCAAACATTTTGGCAGAGTTTAAGATAAGTGTGGTTTAAGTCGCTTCAGGAAGGTCGAAGACAGGCATACGAGGTGCGATCCAGAAGTTCAGAGACTGTTCCTGCTGCACATAAACGGAGCACAGCACGGTAACGCAGATAGAGCAGGAGGAAGCTTTAACCTTCGTGAGTAAGTTTTCAAAGTTACGTCCCTTGATTCGCCTCCGCACCTGAGTTACGCACGTTTTTGTGACCGCTGGAATGTGAACGTTTGCGATCTCACCATGCACCTGAAACGTGAGCGGAGAAACATCAAATTTGGTGTGAAAGTCATTGAGAAAATATTCAGCAGATTAATTAATAACGAAGTGTAATTAGGTAGTCAGTCGCCGCCCTCGTGTACTGACCAGTGAACATGCCTGAGAAGGGATCCTCTCAACATTAGCATGCGTGTTTTGCCGGAAATGTCAACAAGGACAGTTTGAGACTGAACACACGGCCTCCTGTTTGCTGCCAATGCAAAGTGTTCATGCTGAATATATAAACATAATGTCATATCGCTATTCACTGACATATGTGCTGCTTCTGGCAACAAAAGAACCAGTAATATATCCAGTATATTCGAACCGGTATACAAACTTCTCATACATTCGGCACCAGTGACATTTTCTTCCAAACATATCTGGCAATGCTAATTAATAAATCATGCCGTGTTTTATAAGAGTGGTTATGAAAATAGTCAAATTGATAAACATCGTCTTCATCAGGCTCAATTCATTTCAGTCAATTTTGACTCTTAAATTTGTGATATGAGCTTTGATTTACGAACGCTGATGCTGCTGCTGCTCTCCAGCCTGTTAGAATATTTTTTCAAAGATATTCGAGGCTCACGTCTGAAACGCGTAGATATAATCCTATAACTGTTTGCCTTTTCTAAAACTCCTTTCCTTCATGTGGCTTATTAAGTGAAATGAAGCTATTTAAATAACATGGCAAATAGTCATTCCCCAGCATAGCTACGTTTCCTCAAAGTTCAAGTCCTTTTTATGTGGTGATATTTCATTTTATTCTTCGTCATAATGACTTTACTCCAAAGGTGTCAGTGAAAGGAGTGTTGATGAACCTCGACGGCGTGTCTTTCTCTGTAGCACATTTTCTCCTCTACTCCCCCACATCATCTGACCGTTTGATTGACAGGCAGGCGTTCTTTTTATTTCAGTGGGTGGTGAGTTACATAAGGATGAGAGCTGATGGAGGGATGATTGCCCTCTGCACTGTTCCTTCCATACAGCCCTCCATTCAGCCCTGGACATCCAAGGGATGCCGGTCATCTGACCAGCACACAACATAGTAACACAAGGTTATTTTCAAAAGTACTTTACACGTGGTCAAGGTCATTGTAGAGCTCCAGTTCTGCACTTGTTATTGAATTAGAGTGTTGTTTTTTCTTGACAGTTTCTTGCCTCATTCTGCCTTGTTTAAAGAAGGTCAAATTTTGTCCTATGAATTGCTTGAAACAAGTGCATATCCACCATAAAAACATGGAAATAACTTTTTGAACTGGTCACTTTTTACACATTGTGGGCTCATTTTTCACTGCAGCAGTAATTCCTGCACCTCTATGTAAACATCACAGCCAGGGCTAGAAGCAGAGAATTGGCAGACAACACAGGTATAATGCCATCAATAATAGAAGAAGAAAAGAAAAAAAAGAGATGCCAGATACCATCCACGGATAGTGGAAAGACAAAAGAAGAAAGAAAATGAGCGGAGCACCGGTTGCCTATTTATTAAATTCTATTCATTTAAAAAATGTCGTATGTCCAATTTGCACCAAATTTAGCAATGCACATCCTCGGGTTCCCAGCAATACACGTACCAAGTTTGAAACAGATGGGACGAACGGTTGTCGAGATATTTCAAGGGACAAACATGCAAACAAAGATTATTTACTTGTTGACCACTGTTCTGTGCAGAGGTTTCATCATCTCACTTTAAGGTTCATTTTTTTAAAGCAGCATTTATAGGTGACAGACTGAACAGAGATCTAAAAAAGTTAAATAACTGATCCATTTTGAAGTTTTTTTTTTATTGCACTCCTGTCAGGATTTCCTGGTTGGTGATGATGGACTTCAGTATGGCCTCAATATTCATAAAATCCAAACTAGCGTCTATTCACGCATTACAGTATGTCCCCACAGCAGAAAACACACATTCTGCACTGCACTAAAAATAGAGAACCATTGAAAACTCTTGGAATCGTCCTCCAAGCATCTTTAAGAATCATTACTGCTTGAATTAGAAAAGTGGAATAATTCATTGACATGGTTCGGGCATTTCTTTGTCCAGATTATGAACAGTAATAGTTTCCTCGAGGGGCCCTGAATAGCAAATCAAGGCATCCGTCAGGCACTAATGCTTATGATATCATAGAATAGATAATTACCTCCAGGCCGTTTATGTGCCATCCAGTCGGAGCAATCCGTGAGTGAATTTCATCCAATGCTTTAAAGCCAGACACCCTTAGAATACAAGTTAAAACTTAAGCTTGCAATTTGTGTAATGAGACACATTCTCTGTTTTTTTTTTTTTTTTATTGATTACCAGAAAGATACAGAATTACCTATGTATTGCAATGATCCTACCATATCTGTCTGTGTTCTCAGCTGGATATAAGAGTGTAATCCCTGCTAACATAATCATCTCTCTCCTTCTTTTCCATGCTATTGGACCCGATCTCGCTGCTGTCCACTACAGGTAAGCTCCTTTGTGTTGCACCAACATCGGGCTTAGTGTGGTTTCTCAATTTTTCTTGCAGCGTAATGGTCCAGGCCACTCGCCAAGCATGAAAACAATTTACCGCAGCCTAACAAGTTGTGAAATTGGAATCTGTACATTTTCCAACTGTATTACAGCCACTGGATGTGCTGGCTTTATTTCATTGCTCTGATGCTGGCAGCATATAAAGCAAACACATTATTTTGTTAGTATCTTGTGTAACAGATTAGAGGAAGCAGAGAGAGAGAATATTTTTCTCTCCTTGTTTCTCTTTTAACAATTCGGTGTGTGCGACATCTCATTACTGGGCTGCAGCTGATTATTCCTTCTATTATGTTTTGTTCTTTTAACAGTCTAGGAAATGTGATATCTCATTACTAGCCTGTTTTTGCTGCTGGTTGGCCATTGCTTTTTTTATTTATTTTTTTTTAACTAGTATACTCTCAGGAGGTTTGATATTTCAAATCTGTGCTTCAGTGAAGCACTGCCACTACAGTTTCTGCTTCAAATCAAATTTCCTTCTTTACATCTCCATTTATTTGATGATTCATGTTTGTCAGTTTCTCTTTTATCTTCCGTCGTGTGTAACACTGTTTGTTTTGCTGTTGTACGATATTTTAATGGGTAGAATTGCTTCAGGCGAACAACCGAATATCTGTCCTTAATATTTCTACTGTAGCTCTGAACTTTCCGCAGCATTCGGTGCATGACCCGGTCTCATCAAAACAATCCGACCACCTCTGCTCGGTAAATGACAGAGATTTGAAAGGGTTGTGCACTTTAAGAAAACGATGGAGGTTGGCATTATTTGGTAATAGCTAACTGTGCATTTTAATTCTGATTTACAAACCACAAAATGCTCGTGGTGCCCTGCAGGTCTGCTTTGACATAAACCTTTCTGCATTAATTATATGGCTCGTCCAGCTGCGGACGCTCTTTAGTATTCTGGGGAAAACTTCTTTGATATCATGTTTGGCCCAAAAATTGTAGCCTACTGCAGCGTTACGCGTTACATTCGTCAATCGCTTTACCAAAAATTTACCAAGAAAAATGTTGCAAAGTTTATTATTTGGCAACACTTAATATCATGAATTTATTACTCACAATTTTAAGGCCAAGGAGCGTTAATCCTTCATGGGGGTTAGAGGTTATTTTAATTTTAAAAAAAATGAACCAAATTTGAGATAGTATTTGTATTGGTATTTGGGGAAGTTTACACTCATTATCTTACAGAGTGGTTATTCTTCATCCTAAATATATTTTCTAATCATTGTATCTTTGAAGAGGAATGAAGAACATCCCTGTTCCTTTATTTCCGTGTCTTTGACGTTGACCATGGTGGTCAGATGTAGCCTCACTCTTTTTTATTCCTGTAACAGCCTTGACCGCAGGCAGTTTGTTTTCTCATTGTCCGTCAGTCCCGTTCTTGTGAACACGATGTCTTAAGAAACGCTTTGAGGGAATTTCTTTCAATTTGGCGCAAATGATCACTTGTACTGGAGGATGATCCGGTTAGATTATTGGGGTCAACATCCCATTATTGTGGACACGATAACTAAGGAACACCTCGAGGGAATTTAGCGCAAATGTTCACTTGGACTCAAGGATGAACTTTTTGTTCTATTGGAATTAGTTTATTGGACAAGAACGTGAACACATAAGGAATCGTTCAAAGTCTTGACTCCACATATCTGGACCGACATGGATATAAACTACAACTTGACTGGTTAGCTGAAGCGTACAACCTCGAGGCAGTAATTTGAGTTGGATGACATCATGTATGAAGCCATCAAATGCATTTCTAAAACCACTTCCCGTTTTTTTGTTTTTTCATTTTAAAAATAATCCGTTGGAAACATTAAAAAGTGAAGCAACTCAACTCGAAACTACTTTCTCAGATATTTGTCTTTCTTCCTCATTATTGACATCAAATCGCATCGTCATTCACAGGAACCTTTGGGAAATCACGTGCTTGTAAAGTACATTGTTATCTAGCTGTAGCACATAGAGTTTAGTATGTTGATTTGGATGTTATAGCGTCTGTTTCAAACATTCGTTCTCCAGCTCGTGTCCCCTGTCAGGATTCCATTTAGCTGTTTTTGGATGCTGCTGTTGCTGTTTCAGTGGTCCATGTTTTTGCCTTAATGTTTCTTCCAGGAGGGATTTGTTGCTTTGATCCTGCAGCAATACTGTGCTCTGGCCACCATCCGAAATTATTGCCCACTGGGCTTCGAATGCAGGCAAAATTGGCTTTGGCGAGAAAATAAAAGGGGGTCACCAGCTAGTTGTGTGGTAATTTATTTCTGGAAATACTGCCAGGCTGAAATCGCTGTTTTCTCTGCTCTGACTGTGAGCTTATGCCGGAGAATTAATGTGAACCTTGTGTGGCTCTCTGAAAGACTGTGATGTGAGGGTGCAATGAGATAAAAACAAAGCAATTTAGTAAAATAAAAACAAAATGAAAAAAATGTTGGAACCAATCTAAAAGTTTTCAACAGAAGAAATCGCATGCTACAGATCAGGGGTCTCCAATCTCCTCCGAGCTCCCAAATGACTAGTTTTACTACGAGGTTCTGAGTAGATCACAGAAGTTTTAAAGAATAGACTTACTTGTGCAGCCCTGGTATATTTGTCCGAGAGACCGGCGCTATATCAACGCGATCAATCAATGAGTGGATAATCTCCCCTTGATATCCTTCACCTTTGTCTGCCCCGCTCCGCCTTTCATGAAGGTTTTGACTTAAGTGGCAGCGGTTCCCGATCGAAGGGGAAACACTGCATTTTCCTGGTTAAATCTTATATTAGAGCACTTTATTTGACATTTTTCAAACCAGTTTGGCCACACACGAGTTGGGTGCACCGGTATTTAGGGAACATCTGTGTAATTGTGAATACAGAAAACACCCCCCTCAATTGAAAACATAAAGAAATGCGTACAGAAAAAGCATGCACGTGCTGTTGAATTTATGCTGTTGCGATTCAAAATGTGTGTGTTCAGTATCAATCTGTTATTTTTCACATGTTCATAAATGTGACTAAACATGTAGCTTATGGACACTTTCATTTTATCAAAGTAGCTCTCGGAGGAAAAAAAGGATGGAGACCCCGGCTATAGATTTTGCTCTCACTGTGAAACGAGGTATGATGGAGCTGAATAGCCAGTAAAAAAAAAAAAATCTGTTGGGACAGTAAATTTCTCAGCTTCCCTGCCACCGACAGATTGGACAGAATATAAATTCTGGCTCCGTCTGACAGGCATCGTGCCCTGCAACAGGTGAGCGAGCATCAGACGGCTGAAATTAGCATGATGAATGCAGCCGGGCCTTTTCATCATAGCAAGAGCCTCTCTATCAGAGCGTAATTACCACTCTGCCAATGTTTGCTCTTCACACATGAAAAGGGAAAGGCACAGATTCACTGCCTTGAACTTTCCTTCAGGTTGTAAAACATGTTTTTTACAACATGTTTTTTACAACATGTGTTTCCTCGGCAGTCGAAAATGTCAGAGTATCTCGTGTGTTGCTTGGCATTTTACTGAAAGGAGGAATTTTCGCATTTTGTGAAATATGTCTGTAAAATATTCTCGACAACATGCCGCGAACAACATCATTCGCTTTATGTTTGTGACAGTTTGACTTCTCGCATGAATTTGCCTGAAATTGCTTTGCGGTTTTGAATGTTTGTGCAGGTGCACCGGTAACCGTAAGTGGTGCGAACGAGGCGCGGTCGATAAGTTCAGAGGATTTTGCTCGTGAACTTTTGAACAGAGAGCAAATTTGGTGTCCAATTTTTGAGGAACAGAAAGAAGTCGCGGGGAACAAAAGGTTGTGAGGCTCAAGCATTTTCAACATGCTGTGTGTGGCCGCGTTCCATGTTGTTGGAACCAAAAAGCCATCGCAACAGATCAGGTTGATTTGCAGCGAATGTTTTTATTTTCCCTCGGACGCCTCAGAGCGTCCGGGTAGAACTCGGTGTTGACAGTCTGACCCCGAGGGACGAGTTCACGGTGCAACGATCCCGACCTGAAGTGCCTCCTTCGTTCTTGGACAGCGAAGTTCTGCTCCTCTTGAAACATTAATGTTACTCAAAACACCTCGCCCGGCTCATTGCTTCGTTGCTGCAGGCTCTCCGAAAAAATTTCACCGTTCTCTGTTGACGATTTTTTTATTTTTGTTTAGTTTGACTCTAAATTTGATGCAGGTCCACGGAGAAATCACAAGTGGTCACAAAAACGCATTCAACAAAAAATATATATATGTACTGTACTGTATGTACTGTATATACTTTGCATTTTTATATTTAATAGCTTTTACTGTTATTTTATTGCTTTCCTGTATCTATAGATGCTGCTGTAGCGAAAAGATTTCCCCTTGGGGATTAATAAAGTAACTACCTACCTACCTACCTACCTACCTACCTACCTAACTCAGGTGCTGATGTGGATCAAGCGCAGCATTATTGTGCTGCACCTCGTTTGCGCTCAACAGGAACAGTCTGAACTTTTCTGAAGGTGTTTACTGTACCGACGTGAGAGCGGTGTTAATCGTCCAACTTCAGAAAAGAAAGATTCAGTGAATTTCCCAAGATGACAAACTCGAGAGTTCGCTGTCTGCTTTTTCATCCTTTTTTTGTTCAGTAACATAAAACGTCTTATCAGGATGCATGACAGCTGCCAGAGAGGGAACTTATCTGCTTAGGATGAGGAGGAAAAGTTGATCATACAGGACTTTTCTCACTCTGGCAGGTTACTTTTTTTTTCTTTTTTTTTTTGCTTGTTTAAGATATAAAATGTTTGTATTACTTCTTTGACATTTATTGGTAATCTCAAATTAACACTCATCATCATTCGCTATCTTTACACATTGCGCATGCTCAATATATTGTATTTCTGTCGAGTCGTAGTGTCATTCTGCAGCTTGGAGTGCATTTGGAAATATATAAGGAGAAGCAGAAAAAAAAAAGTCTGCTCCCTGTATGTTGTTGATGTATACAGTCGCTGTAGGAGGTGATAAATCATTGTTTTGCTCACTGGAAATGTGATATAGCTTTATGCCACCATAAATAAACCAACAATTGCACACAGTTTGCCTTTACCCTCTCCTCTCCTCTCCTCTCCTCTCCTCTCCTCTCCTCTCCTCTCCTCTCCTCTCCTCTCCTCTCCTCTCCTCTCCTCTCCTCTCCTCTCCTCTCTTCGTTCTTTCTCTCCGCTTCTAACCACACGGTGAAATCCGGTTAGTATTCATGCGGCGGCTGCCCTCTGACTTACGCATTTGTCATTTAAAGGGATATAATTAGCTAATGGAGTGTGTCTGACTCAGGTCAGTTAGTCTGAGGCAGAGCTCTAGTCAGAGGATTCAACCAGCCCCTCAATCCCATTTAGCTCCGATATGATTCAACTCGAGGGATGTTGGCTTGCTGTTGCTTTTTGCTTTTAAAGAGCTCTTTGAATAAGTGAGTGCCAAAGCGCACGGAGGGGCAACTGCTACAAATGATACAATGGAGAAGATGTAATACGCGTAAGACTTTACTCAGCTCGATGTTCTGAGGTCTAATTATGCAGGGAGAAAAAGTATGAAGTAAATCCTCAAGGTCAGCCGGTTTGAATAATCGCTGCAGAGCTGGGCTTCTCTCATTTCGTTATTTCCCCACCTGTTGACCTAAATTTTCCTCTCCAGAGTTTGTCTCCTTGCAGTGCAGCTCCACAGACCATAATGCTCTGCACTTGTAAACAAAGTTACATAACGCGTCAGGGCGCAACAGAGAGGAGCCAAAATTCTGCAGAGCATTTTCACCGAGCTCGGTGAATAATTCAGAGCCGCTGCCGTGAAGATGCACGAGCCGCCGCCGCCGCCCCACACACACACACACACACACACGCACACACGCACACACACACACACGCACGCACACACACACACACACACACACACACCTCGTCTTACATGTAGGCTGTCATGTTTTTTCTTGAAGGACAAGGGTACGCTGACCACCAGGTGTTCAGGGAGAGATCCCGCCACGCTAAGGTTGCACAGGTTTTTTTTTTTTATTTACTTTTTGGCTGTAGAGCAAAACAGACTTAATCAGCTGGATATTGTTGGATAGCTGCCTCCGGAGGGCCAGAGGGTGAAAGTCGTGGAGGGAACTTGAAATGGAAGGTTTTATGAACGTGCATAAAGGGTGTTTTTATTTGGCTCGTAAAGTGACTTGAACCTTTTTAACATCTCCTGTGGAATTGGAGGTTTATTTATGGAGGCTGTATTTCTATTAATGTAGTTGACATCAGCAATTTAGTCACCAAAGGCTCCTCCAAATGTTTCACAATAAAAGCCTTGTTAAGAAATGAAGAATTTCCTGTCGACTGAAAAGCTACTGTACGGACACTGTACATTGTAAAGAGAGCAGACAGCAAACGGTGACGCCGGTGTGACTCTCCTGTGTGCGTGTGAAGGCAGCGCTCCCAAGCCTCTACCGCTGACACCGAAACCTACTACACAGTCAGGTAATTACGGGGAGTTAGTACATTTAATGGCCTCGGTATCAAAAGTGGCATTTTATGTAATGACTCAGGAAGAAGCCGGTGCCTTCCCAGAATGCCCCTGTGGCCTCGGCGTGGCCCTGCGCCGGGCCGAGCTGTCAGCCTCCCTCACGTCAGCGGGGTGAGGCGAACTCAGCGGAGAGGTCACGGCTGGACAATCTACTGTCTGCACGTCTGACCGGCACTCCGCTTCGCTCTCGTAGCTGTCGGGGAAAAATATTAAGACGTATGTGCGTCGTTGCGTAAGTGCAAGCGACATTTAAACTCTAATTTAACCCGACTTTTACGTTTCTGCGGAACGATCTCGCGCTCGTGCTTCAGATTGTAAAGCTTCCTGTCGTGCTCCTCCTCGGTGAGGTGTCATTTCCTTGATAGTCGGTGACGTGCGGCCCCGGACGCAGAGGTCGCGTCCTCTGCAGTTGTTTTTGTCACGTCCGCTTCCATCTTGTTTTTTTGTTTGTTTTGTTTTTTTGCACGCTGCCGAGATTTAGCTCGAGCTTTTAAGGGTCGCACGCTCTTTATTTACTCCGATTCCAGCAGCAGTCGAAGACGGGGGCGTCACGGGCATTTCAAGCACAGGATATCCAGTTTGGTAATTCATACAGATTCTGATTTATTAGTCTGAGAGTGCATTTGCATGTGCAGTTTTCTAATATCAGCATACAATGCTGGTGAAGGCTTGTCGGGCCGCCCCCTCAGAGTCGATGACTCAAATCATCTGTCGGAGACTCCCACCAGTCAACCGAGTTACGCACACAAAACCTAGATCCCTACTGTACTGTAACGATAACCACCAGCCAACACATTAAATATACATGTAAATTTGGATCGACAGGGATTCATTGCCTCGCGTGTCTTTTTAGAGTAACGACCTAATGTTTGACCACCTTACAGACGTCATGGCACAAGTATTTATTACATAAATGGTAAAAAAAAAAAAAAAAAATAGTAATTTCATCTCGTCTCCCTCTGACCCAAAAACACACATAACTGTGACCTGAAACTGTAAAAGATTGTGACATGAATTCGAATTAGACTTCAAACGCCCACGTTGGATGTCGCTCTGAATGCATTCGTTAAGCTGCCTTGAGTCATGATACCAGCTGTCCTAAAGTGACAAGTATTCATGAGCAAACGGCATGATATACGTGGCGTTTGCAGGTCTCTGATCATTTAAATTAAGAGCGTTAGAACATTTTTGCTTTGAACAGAGTGCAGTTTTCAACCTATTTGAAGTCTTTTTAGTACTTTGCAAGGTTTTCTCCCATCTTTTTTTTTTTTAGATTGGTCAAAACATGAATGACTTGAATCTGCTTTATTTCACGTATCTGTAGTCAGACATGAGTCTCGTCCAGAACATCCAAATAAGTCAAACTGGTCATGATGGTAACTCAGGCGGTCGAAGCGCCGTATATTCTTGCCGCGTCTTTGTCGGGAGGCTGGCGACGGTCTGACCCCGGACCAATCATCGTTCACGTTTGTGGAAGAGGTTTCGTGTCGTCGTCTATCGTTGCCGTTGCTCACCGGCTATCGGTGGGCGGTTACGTCGTGTTGTCGGGTTACCAATCAGATCGAGTCAGATCCACCGCTCTCTCCTCCCCCGGCTCGTCCAAATATGGTCACTTCCTGCTCCAAACCACTCCGAACTAGCAGAGTTGGCGAGAGCACAAATTGCTTTTAATGGAGGTCGAGGACTGAGTGTTTATTCACTTTCACGCTAAACGATTGGCGTTTTTTTTTCCAGGTCACTGACAGTTGAAACATTTTCAACTTTTGCGTCAAACTCACAGTGAAGGAGGGGGCGGGACAAAACGCACCTAACCACCGAGGCCTGTTGCTGATTGGTCCGGCCTTCAGAGTGTCTGCGTAAACGCTAATACGAGCAGACAATAATCACCAAGTGAAGAAAACTGAAGCTGAAATCAATACTGATGGACAAACGCGAGCATATTATCCCTCTTGACTTACTTCTGTGCCCTCACAAGACCTCTCCTTCCTCCCCTGACGACATAAACCTTTCTGTCTTATCTCCATCCTCGTCCAATCTCTTAATTATCCTCTGTTGCTAAGGCAACTTCCCCCCCCCCCCCACTCTTCAGACAAGTGATCCAACAGATAAGGCAGCTGAGGGATAGAAGATCGATCGGAGTGAAGCGCTGCTGCAGGGGCTGAATTAGAATTTGTCGCAGTCCTTCCCTCGCTTTCACTTCGCAGCCGATCATGTGACACACACACACACACACACACACACACACACACACACACACACACACAGAAAGACACGCACATATCGGTGGTGGTGGTGGTGGTGGTGGAGGGGGGGGGGGGGGGGAGTTGAACAATCAAGTACAAGAGGAAAGAAAGAAGCTCATTTCCTCTTCTCGCTGTGTGAGCGTGTGAAACTTCGCTGATATGTTTCTTTAGAGGGCTGAGGGATCATTCTGTATTTGTGGGGCCGTAAATCAGGCGGCTGCGGTGCGTCCAGCAGACGTTATTAATCAGGAGTCACTGCCCCCTTGCTGGCTTCACTTGAGTCAGGATTGACTCTCCTGAAGGGGATCAATTGAATCAGCTGTGACTCACAAGGTCTCGCGTCGCAGCGATCGGTGAGCCGTCGTATAACTTGACTTTTTGGATTCAGAGGAGGGAGACGCTCAGAAAGGAGGCTGAGAAACCGCAGGACGGAGATGCAATTTTGTTTTCGCTGGATTTTTAAAAGACGTTCGGTTAAGCTCTCGTATTGATCTGGAAGAGGAGAAGAGAGGCTTTCATCGGTTTGGCGATGATCGCCAATCATTCAGTCCTTCGGCAACCACGTCTCTGAGCTGCCTTCCGTTGACCTCATCGATTATCTGAAGCCACTTTGTTCGGAAAGTGCGATGTTTTCAAATCATCTGCTGGCACGCTTTGCGCTGCCCGTTACCTCCTGTGCAGTGCAGGTTATCGATTGCATGGGCAGGTGATCCAAGGTGGATTCATCCCATCAGGCTACGTTTAAATCAGCTTGTGTCCAAAACGGGAATTCACCAAATTGTAATGTGTGTGTGTGTGTGTGTGTGTGTGTGTGTGTGTGTGTGTGTGTGTGTGTGTGTGCGTGTGCGACCTTGATTTTCATTGATCACATTGTGTCCCCAAAGTTGAACTAGATAAAACTTCGACCCTTAAATACACTGACTCACATTAGACATGCAGGGTTTCAATCAGGGTTATATACTACGATCCAACACGGTATCACGGCAAAGAGTCAAACAGACACGCTCGTCCACTACAGAAAAAAAAACGTGAGATAGCCACGCTTTCGTCCGTCTAGGCATAAAAGTTCCACGTTTTGTATGCGTGAAACTTACATGCATGTAAATGTCATGTAATGCGGGATCATGTGACCAAGGTACTGCTGCAGAGATTTTGAGGCCAAGTACAAATACAAATTTTTTTGGCAGCCTTAGGAGGGGTGACTTGGTGAGGTTCAAGTTCAGGAGGTGACAACGATTTTCTTTAGTTGTTTTTTGTTTCCTAACCCCAACGACGAGTTTCATTTTCCTGTAATTCACATGGAATCAAAGCACGCAGTAGGTTTCATTTTCCTCCGCGATGGGAAAACGTGTAACTTTCACGCCTAGACTGCCCTCAAAAGCGTGGCCATGTCACGTTTTGCTGTCGTGGACGTGCGTGTCTATTTCACACTTTGCTGTGATATCGGGTTACACGATCGTATCGGCACTTCAGCCATTTTAAACATGAAGATCGGTTGAGAGTTTCGTTTCAGTGAGTTTCACCCTGAACCTCCTGGATCTTTGGGTTTTGAACTATTCAAAGGACAAAACAAGCAGTTTGAAGACATCAGCTCGGAGCTCTGGGAGATTTATATTCTTACGCTCTGGCTGAGATAAAACAGTCGTCAGAAGCCTGTAATTGATTGATTAAGCTGCTATGAACTGAAAGTATTAACTTGTTAATCTGTTTTGACTTTTGACGGATGGAAACACACTTTGCCTTTCATGTTTCTACTGCTGAAACTTTAGTCAGCCTGAAACCCCTTATTGTGTATTATTCATGGAACTGGTTACACTATTTTCACAATTTATATTGCATTATCATCGAATTACATTATGGCTGTGTTCCAAATTACATACTTCCCTTTGTACATACTCTTGCATGTTTGTGCTTGAACTCGGACAGGGAAGTGTTGTCTCAACTTGCATGCTGCCGTTCTGCACTTACAGGAAATAACCGCCGCATTTGAAGGCATCACGTGCCAACATATCTGCCAGCTTTAATTATTTTACCCGGAAACTAATGTGTTTTCGTGCCCTCTGTTTGCACGCTCATTAAACACATCAATGGCTTCTATCCAACAGCATTTGAAAAATCTTTTCGTTGGTGGAACAAGATGGCGACCGTTGAGTGTGGAAAGTTTATACTCAATTGTTGGACCGTTTCAAGTGCAACAGTGTGAATGCACTTATCCTCTCAAAATAGTGAGTGTTAATGTGCGAGTACGTCATTGGGAAAAGCTCATGTGTCCGTGTGCTGGGGAGATATTAGAGTTCACAGGGTATGTTTTTCTTCATCTTTCAGACTGATTTTATTGATCGTAAACAGAAAAGAAACATTCACTGCATGTAATTTAAATTGTCATTACCGTCATATATTGACATGGAAGATATTCTATTGTCAGTTTCGGGCGACTTGTTTACAATAAAAGAAACCTATTTACACCTATTTACAACTTGAAACCCGTTTTACCCTCTCTTTTCACTGCATTATGTGACACAATACGAGCGCTGAGCGTCGCCACTAAATGGAAACCGTCTTTTGTAAATATGTTACATATAAACATAATTATTCAATATCACCTCGCCTTCCAGTCTACAATTAACCTGAGCTCGACCCAGCGGGCTGCAGCTCGCCGGATAATCACAAGTGAAAAATAGTCTTAGCAGTGGCCGCGGTGATGATGATGATGAGGAGGAGGAGGAGGAGGAGGATGAGGGATTATTGATTAGGAGCGGGTTGTGATGGCAAAAATCATTCAGCCCATCCAGCAGGAGTGGACACTGCCCGGAGGAAAACATACATTGATCTCACTGTACCACCACAACTCTGTTTTCAGAAAATATTATCTGTAAATCACACACAAACACTTTGTTTTTATGATGGAAAGTTTCACCAATAAACACACATGAACATTTTGAGAGGTAAAGCTCTGCAGTTAAAACGGGCTTCAGTGTATTTCTCCATCGAAGCTGTTATTATTGAGCCCTGATGAAGGCTATAATTTTGAATCTAACAAAAATATCTTGATCGGCGGTGCAATTAGAGCGAAGAATAAAGAACGACAATAAAAAGAGGAGTGCTCCCTCTTCTCAAGCTTTCAGTCCAGAAAAAAAACTACAGAGCAATTTTAGTTTTTGAAAGAAGGAACAGCGGATTTTGGCTCAAATGAAAACGCACAGGAAGTCGGCGTGTGATGCATCAGTGTCCGTTCGTCTGGTTTTTAGAGTCTTGTAATGCTCTCGGACAGAAGTCAAACTCGTCATGTAACATGCAGATATTCCATCTCAAAGTCTTCCTATCGAGACATTTTAGCCTGCCGTCGAGTCATTAAACTTTCACTTTGCTTTTGACAAGTCAGCTGTCTGTCACTGCAGTGCAGAACAACTTGTCTGAAGATCTGGCATCGTTCTTCTTTAATTCTGCATCGCCCACACGCCTCATGATCTCCATCTCATGATGATTTTAACAAACAGGCCCTCGTTTCTACAAAACCCTTGAAACAGTGATGTTTGTATTGGAAACAGGCGGAGCAGGACTCCACCCTGAACATCATATTGTTTACTTTCCACAGTGTAAAAAATACTCCATTACGAGTAGAAGTCCTTTAATAGGATAAACAATTCATCCTATTTTCTAAAATCGATGTTTTACAAGTAAAATAAAACCTTTTATTTGTAAAATAACCAGTAATTATGAATGGAAAATACTTAAAGTTGTATTTGAATACAGTTCGTGAGTAAATACACTTTCGACAAATTACATCATACAAGTGAAAATATGTGCAGTGCTTTCAGAATATTTCAACATTTTGAAATAAAAAACGAACTCGTTTCCCGGAGAGGTTTCATTAATCTTGATTGTAGAGACTTATGCATCCTTCAGATTCACTAATTTATCGAAAACATTCAAAACAAGTCGATTTATTTTGGAAGCAGTTTGCAGATTCGACCATTTTCCCCCCAAACATTGTGGTGAATGTCGAGAAATACACTGCAAATTAGTATCCCTGCTCCTTGGCTGGGCCTTCAGCTCCTCTGCCTTCCCCATCCTGCCTGGACGCCTCAGATCAGCCCGAGTCTTTATGAGCTGCGTGTGGCCTTTCCACCTCCCTTAATCTCACGGCAGCTATTAAACATCAGCAGCTCCTGCTGCTGGCGTCTGAAGGGACGAGGCCGACGGCGGCGAGACGCAGGAAAGAGACCGAAATCGGATTTTTGTGCTTTTGTTCTTTAAGGAAGAAAAATGCACTTTCGATGTGCACTTAGTGCTATTAACGTCACAGTCTTTCTCTTTCGGAAACATCCGACGTCTAAATGTGAACCTCCGACTCCTTCATTTAAATGTTCTTCCGTAATGTCAGTCGGTATTAAAAGACGAAACATAAATTTAAACTATAAAATGTCAAAACAATTACAGTTCATGTGAGGAAAATCTTGAATCTGTAGCGCTCCATGAATCTGGTCAGTGTGTGTTTGTGTGCGTGTGTGTTTATTGTATAGTGGGATTAGAAAAGCCCCCCCGCCCCTCCTAATCGGATTATTACACAAAAGCATGCTGGTGGAAATACCGAGCTCGGTAATTAGCAGCACTATTAAACATCCTTGTCAGTTTGTGTGGCGCGTCTTTGTGGAAGCGAATGGCACAAGACGTTGTGTTCGCGAGCCAAAACGCGTATTTTTTTATTATTTGTTATTTACAACGTTCAGCGGTCCTGAGAGCTCAACGCACCAAGTGATGAGTGTAAATATAGAAAAGCACAAACCCAATTAAAAAAAAATGGGACGCAACGACAGACATACTGCAAGTTCCACAGAAGAATATGTTTCCAGGTGACACTGATGAGGCAGTTGTCACGGTGATGGCTCGCGGAGTTAATGATTCTGTGGCTTTGCATCACACAGGCTTCATTAGTGTGTCTACGATATACACGCTGGTGCATATTGGAAGAAATGACCGAGTCCTCCAATCATAACGATGTTAAGCTTTAATTGTTTGCTAATTTTCCGACACCAAAACGTTTTTTTCTCAGCAGACTCTTCGGTACTTTTACAGCAGCGCAGGTGTAGATGAGAAAACTGAAAACTGGCTTGCTGGGACACGTACGAGTCTTCGTGAGCCTCGAGTTCACGAGTTGTGACGTGTTTGTTGACGTTTACGGAAGGGCAGAGGCCATTGAAGTTCATTTTTCGTTGGATGTTAAGCTGATATATTGTAATTTTACTAATGTAGAGTTTGACTTCATAATTTGGATAACAGTCTTCGTCTGAAGAAAAATGTTGATCTTCCCAACGGCCTCATTTTTTCTCTGTGTCTTTGCATTTCCTGCATTACGTTACCCGCCTGTTAGCTTTCTAGATTGTTAGCCTGTGTGGCTTCTAGACGCCGTCCATGTTGCCTAGCAACTTAATCGAACGCCAAGCATACGGTGCACACGGCTTCCCCATGTCGTAGCAGAAGTCTGTTGGCTGGTAGTTAACTTGTGTTGTTTATGTTTGCATTGAGTTTCAACATTCTGCCGAATATGTTTCTAAAATTTCCTGTTTTGTTTCCTTTCAGTGTTTTATTTTGTTTCTCCTGGGATAGTTGTGTGCTAAGTTGCAGTCTGTTGACCTTTCGAGGCCACTGTGTGTTTTTAGTCTTATGAAGCATAAAAGCACCAAATATACGCTTTAAATTTGAATTTAAATTGGATTTCACTGACTTTGAGGTGGATAATGTCCTCGTTTGCAGGTCTTAGAGCAGCACTGTGCTCAGTTTCAGGCAGGTGTCTCTCTGGGGTATCCTGAGCAGTTCTTACTGTAATGCTTTCTGCTCTGTAAAATGTCCACCATGACTTCACAGAGTCCAAGAATAAATCTGTAAATTGCTAGTTTTTCTTGGGAAACAGCCAAAAACCCAAAGATATTCAATTTGAATTGACGTTTGTGCCTATTTAAATGACATATAAGTATAATTGAATAGTAAATTGGTCTAGTAATCTCTGAATTGACTTGTTACTTTAGTGCTAATTCATCTAACTTAATTAACTTGCATGTGTTTGATTGGCAATTCTGCCATCTTGTTTGTGACTTTGAAACCTGTTGTTTGTCTCTGGTCATAAGTATGTGGCCACTGGGAAATACACCGAGCCAATTTTATTCAGCGTGCTTCCCGGACCAGGACCCGATGTGTTAAATTGTTCCCTCCTGAAAAATTAAAAACCAGCGGGATGTCATTGCGAGGCTCCGAGGAACAGGCCCGTCTCATTTCCCTCTCACGAGTGCGCCACACACACCGCAGGTTTGTTATCACTGTTATGCCGCGCCTGTCACCCCAACTGTTAATTATTCACGGTTAATAACCACCTGCACAAGCTTAATTTTGGCCTTGACATTTCATTAGCTAATATCAGATGCCTTCATTTGTTTTCTGGAATCACAATTCAGGATATTAAGTTGGATGACATTAACTTCGACGCTGAAAATGATCTGATGAACCTCGTAAATTGTAAAGGGTGTAATATTTCACGCACTGGAACGTGTGATTACAGGGACAGCTTTTATTGCTTTATACATATCTAGTCTCTGTGGTGAGATTTGCAACACTGATAATAATGACATTAAAAAAAGTCAATTTGAGCCATGCAAAGTCAGAATTGGATAATTTTTTTGGCCAAGTCATTGAATCTCTTGGAGTTTTGTTTATATTTTCGCTGCCATTTATCCAAATCCAATATTTTCCATGAAGTATTTTTGTGTATAGTGTTATTGAACTTGTTTCCTGAGTGGATTTAGCTCCTTCCCGCTTGTCAACAATCCTTTTCGTCAAGTTCTGCTTTATCCTGTAGCTGCTAATGAAAGCAGAAGTGCAGGAAAATAAAGATTTCAAGAGATTTTCCGACAAAAAAAAAAAATGACTTCATTGATTGGATGAGTAGACGACAAAAACAAAAAAGCTAAAAGTGAAGTTTGAAAAATTACTATTGATTTATTAAAGTCTGGCATAAATCATGCTGCCTCCATAAGTGCTGTGCTGCAGCCCAGAGGAGGCGAATCTTCTGGACATCCAGTCATTTTATTCCATTTAAGATGACATATTTTGCTCAGTTTGTTGTTGAAGCAGTTAAAAAAATATATATAAGTTTTGTCCTGAAAACACCTGTTAACTTTTAAATCCGCATCAGCACAAAGGTGGACTGTTTTTGTGGTCGTTACAGGTCGTGAAAATTCAACTTTTTAGTTAGTGGATGTCAGAGAATTTGACATTTGACCCAGAATAATTGTAAATTTAGGAGGTTATTATCATAAATATTTGTTCTTGTTGTGTTTATGTGAAGAAAACAAAGACAGAACATAGTATTATCAAGTATAGTAAATATCTATCTGGTAAAATAAAGCTCGCAAACTGCTGGGAATAAAATAATGTGGCTGGATTTTGCCTCATCAGCAAAATCCAGCCAAATTCAACTGAAGGTTGGACTTCGAGTGGGAACCCTGTCATAAATTCAGAGGTGATTTCATGTATTTTTCTGAGGTTTTTTTTGTTTGTTTTTTTAATGTCCGTGGACTCTTTGGGCTGCAGGTACACTGAGGAGGCAAACACAACAGAGAAAGAAACATGAGAATAAAGACGAGAAGACAAAGAAAAGAAAAGTGTTACTTAACGGAGAAAATTTGCATCTCCCAGTTGATCTTTAGCACCAAAGTCTTTTAAGGTGATCGGCCTCTTTCAACATCCGACAAGAAGATTGGCATCTCAAAAAAATTCTTTGTCGCCTCACTGCTTAACTACAAATTGAATCTCTCTTTGTTATTAGTGAAGACAGCTGCGCTTTATCAGTGTAAAAAGACAAAACACCAAAGGTTTCTGGCTTAATTGATTTCCGCTGTAAGAGAAACAAGCTTATGTGTACTGAGAGAAATCATCCGTTGCCCTTTAGATTTTATTCTCGTCTTTCTTTCTTTTCCATCAGTCAGTAAATTAAAGTTGCACATCACTGCCAGCCGTAGAAACATTTGCATTTTAAAACCCCGTTTCGACTCTTCATGCGTCTTTGGTGATCAGATACAGAAGCTGTCTGACATAAAAGTGCAACTAAAACGCATCGAGATGTACTGCAATCCCGACTTCCTCAAACTGCAGATCCAGCGGTGGAAGAAGTTCTCAGATCTGCTCATAAATCAAAGTACCACAGTGGAGAAATATTCAGTTATGAGTGACGTCGGGATCATTCAATTAATCATTTTTTTTAACTCCATTAAATGTAGTGAGGTGAAGTAAATCAAATTAAAAAAAAAAAAAAAGGAGCCACAACCTCTGCAAAAAAATCAGTCGCTTCACCATCAGAATTTGACCTATTTGGTTCGATAACATTTGGAAAACCTAGAAGAGCAGCATGATTGAACATTATCCTGATTAAAGTTGGCATCATATGTAAACTCAATCCAGACAGATTTATCTGCTGGTTGCAGCTTTAATCAGCATCGTGTGAACTTGTTTGGGAGACATTGAGACGTAGCAAACATTCATTGATACGTATGTCAAAGTCCCACGCTCTAGCTTTAATCAAACTCGGTGGACAGATCTGTCGAATCGGCATGATTTCAGTGTTGATCTTCTTCGCACAAATTGAGTATTTTAGCGCAGAAAGAAGGCGCCAGTCCCTCAAGATGAAGCCCCTGCGGTGAGTTGAACTGAACTCCTCCGCAGTGGATCGACTGTCCTCTCCTCCTCCTCCTCCTCTCTGTCCAGTAAGCATCGGTCAATAAAGACCCAATTCTGGCTGAACAAACACCGTCGCCGGTGCGGGAGGGCATCGCATCAATCTGCTCTTTCTGCGGCGCACGAGCCCCGCAGATCGCCTGCGGCATCGCTGCGCGTTTCCTGTCGGGCACGACACTCCGCTCTCGTGCGCCTTCAAAAAAACATAAGCGGGGAAGGACGCGTGCCTCCGATTAAAGCGAGGCCCCCTCCGAGCGGTGACCCGGGCCTGACCGTGGCGGCGCTCCAAGATCCGCTGGATGAGGATGCTCCGGCGAGGCGGCTCTCTCTCTCCCTCTCTCTCTCTCTCTCTCTCTCTCTCCCTCTCTCTCTCTCTCTCTCTCTCTCTCTCTCTCTCTCCCCCTCTCTCTCTCTCTCATCGGGGGGGATAGAGGAGGGTTTCTGTCGAAGGCTTGGCTTCTTTTGTCTGTAAACATTTTCCTCGTCAAGCGCCGGCCTCTAATTCACCTGGCAGCTCACTCGGCGTTATATAAGACATCCCAGTGTTTTTACTGTAAGAGCGAAAGCTGTAACCGGGAGCTCAGCGGCAGAAAGAGCAGCTCTGACTTCCAGGACAGCAACGTCCAGGAAGATCCTCCAACCAATAATTCACTGCACAAATAAATATCTGCAACGGTTGCACACGAAGGTCGACGACGTTCGACTTTGCTTGCAAGGAGAAAAAAAAAACAAGAAATATTTCTTTTAATTAGCAAACGAATTAATACATGATTCCAGATTGTCCTTGTCCTGTAATGTAATAACACGCATCACTACCTGCCAAATAATTCCTGCAGACTAATTTAGATTTGGCATTGGGGGACCTGTACTCAATTTTAAGATGAAAAAGTTTAGAAATTCCCCAGTGCAGTTTCAAAACTTTATTCGAGCTGCCGTGTTTTTCGTTTACGGCCCTGCGTGGCTGTCTGACCCGTAACTTAAGATGTTGTTTCTGGAAGTGTGCTACGTTACGGGGTCCGGATCCGTCACTCAGCGTTAGCTCGTAGACATAAACGGGAGGCGAAAAGGAAAACAATCGGAGCTGATTTAGAGGAGAAACAAGTGAAGTCATAGTTGGAGGGAACCCAGAAACAGATGGATCTCTTATGATGTAATAACCACTGCAAGCATAACATTATTCATTTCCACGCTTTATAGACCCAAGAGTAAGTGATAATACATGATGAGATGTTGTGAAAACTAACGGGCAAGGTGACGGTAAAGAAAGCTGTAGTGTGAAACGGCGCGTCTGTGGTTGCCTGTAGTTTGATGTATGGACCTTGTGCACCGAGCCGTACACGGTCCTGCCAGCCAGCCAAAAATGACTATTTCCAGTAGATTTGTCAAACTTGAGGTATCGCGTTCATCGCTTCCTTTTGTAAGTAACTCTTGCAGCTCGGAGGGGAAACGGCTGGAACCCGGCGGCAGATCGTGTTTTTGTTGAGCTCCGGTGGTTTTAATGTCTCACTTTGCTGCGGCGAAGCGTGTCAAGACACTGTAACATCAGCGCAGCAGCTACAGCTGCTCAAAGCTGTCCGGTCAGAGGTTAAACCACAGACTGGATATAACAGTGGATGAAGTCTCCGGGTCTGGAAAGTGAAGCCAATGTGCCGTGAAGTGCAATACCACTGAGGGCCACTAGGGGCTGGCTCCAAAAAAAAAAAAAAAAAAAACCTCTGACTCTCATTTAAGAAAACAACAACTTCTCATGAAATACAAATTTTTGTCCAATAATTCTTCTGGTGTCATTCGCTAAAATCACACGTTCTTATAGTTTCCTGGCGGTCCGTCTGAAAACATTCAAATCGTTAATTAAGATATTAGGCCTCAAAAAGCAGTAGGTTTGGGGGCGTGGCAGTTTGATTGACATGCCTGAGGTGCAATCATGTTTCCAGCACAGGTGGACGGGGCTTAGTGTCATGGACGTCATTGTGTTTTGAAGCTACTGACCTGTGTTTGACCTCACTGTTGTCGGTATTCTACATTTGTACAGCGGCTCTTGTAAAGCCGCAGTGCATTTTGCTATCTGAACAGCCGACCCGTTTGCTTTCCTGTCACCGTTTTGATCTGCTTCTTATCAGTTGGGATGGGAAGGCACTCAGGTAGGAGATAACAAAGACTTTCTAAGGAAGACATCCCGCCTGTGATCAGACACTTTTTGGGTTGTTTTTTTTTGGGCATGCCGAGCACACTGCGATGGGGGCAAAGAAAGGAGGAGCGAACGGGCCCCTACAGCTGCTGCTCGCTTCACTAAGGCCAATTTTATTAAAGGATATTAAAGGGTACAAGAGTACAGATGTAGATCAAACTCCCTGCTGGTCATCAGGAAACTCCTTTTTCTTATTTGGAGCTGACTCGGTTCATCCTTCTTCGGATCTGCTTTTCATTTTAGCTGGATTTGTAGGAATTGACTGAAGGTGGTTTTGATGAATTGTGTTGCAGCTGGTATGAAAACACTTGGAAAAAAAATATATCCCACAGTTTCAGTTGTTTATTGTGGATATATATTGCATGAATTTGGATTAAAATCATTCGCTGATGGGGTGATAATTAAAGAAAAGGTTGGACAAATCCAACGTTACCTTTTGCGAGCAGAGAAAAAAGCTGCAGACTGGTCTGGAAGGGTTATTCGGTTTATTCATTGGTTTTAGGGGTGTTTTGGTTTGTGAAGCCCACAGTGAGACCTTCCTCACTCTGCCGAAAAGAGCTGCCAGTACAGAAATCCATTTAAATTGGTTCCAATACTTCAATAAATGCTGTTTCAGGCGATTTTCCATCCATGACTACAGTTCAGGCGGGAAACACTTTTTTTTTTTTCGCCTCGCCAGCTGTTTCAGCTGTCAGTCAGCTGGTCCGTCTGAAGGAATTTTCCAACAGAAATTGATGTACCTTAAATTTAGCACGGACAACGATACTCCCAAGAATCCTGTCGGTCCACTGACCGTTCATCCAGCACCACCTACAGCTCAAAAGCGAACCCTTGTTGGCTCTTATAGTAACTTTTAAAACGACCAGATTCTCCTCAGCCTCAGTTTTAGATTAACACAACATGCTGTCAATGTTAGCATAAAAACACATGCATACTAAACCTTGTTACACCTAAAAGTTAAACATCATGTTCAAGTCTGAGCGATAAATGACTTATGAGATGTAGCCTACATGCTAATATGAGCACATATGCTAATGAATTTTATAATACCAGTTGGTATTGTCATTATGTTCAGCTCAAAGCACGCTATTTACTGAAATATAGCTCAACTTATTGTTCCTGGGAGTCTGTTGGTGGAAGTGATACAAAACTATTACAGACCACTCAAAACTATTACCCACACAATGAATTTAATAAGAAACCCATACGGGTAGGAAACCAACCGACGTGGTAACACGTTTGGTTTCATTTTGCTACTGTAGCTCATCTGGGATTTAATTGAAAACCATTAAAAACTCTCCTCTTCTATCTCTATTTCCTATTGCCCACAAGGGAATCCGACAATTTTGTCTCTAAAATGTGGAAGATTCAGGTCGCGTCGTGAGTAAATAAGCGGTAAAAGGGAACAGCACCCAATCGGAGTTTGACACCCTCAGAAATACTTTCTCTGTAAAAAAAAATATAAAAACACCTGTTTGAACAGCTCCAGGCACTTTTGATGAGTCCATTATTGCACTGGAAGGTATCTAGTGCAATAATGATTGCATCACCGGCGCTTAACGACACACTCCGCAAAGTCTTTCTCACTTATATCCACTGTGTTAAATTCCTGCTGAGGATTTTCTTTTACCGTAATGTGGAGGTGGGGTTCAGAAATCACTGGAGCGGTGATGAAAAGTGTAGAGAGGATCCGACTTGTCATTCTTCAACTCACACCATTCAGGATGAGTCTTTTTTTTTTTTTTTTTTTTTTTTTTGCAGGGGGGAGGTTCGGCTGGATTGATTCCAAAGAGCAGGAAGATTTTTCTCACTTTGCTCCCGTCGTCCTCTGACGGAGGAGAAAGACTTTTCAATTATTGGGCCAATTTAATCGAGTACATGCTAATCTGGATGGATTCTGACTTTAACCTTAATTAATCTGGCCGGTCGTATGGCTGTTCATCTGAAAGACATCTTGAAGGTCTCTTTTCATTTAGATGTAAGTTGCCTGATGTCAGTGTGTCAGATTTTGTTGTAACTGAGGGAAGTTACTACATACTGTACTGAGGTGTTTTCAACGTACTTGACTTGTTATTAGCCTGGTATCTACGGGTCTCTATATAAAAGTGGACGTAGCTTCCGGGTCTGAATAATGACGCCAATTCAGAAGCTGCAATACCACCAAAGGCCTCTAGGGGTTTCCCCCAAAACAGCCTCCAGCTCCATAGAATCCCATATAACTTGTCTCATGAAATATGAAGTCAAGACATTTTTCCAAATACGGTAACTGCCGGCTTCAAACCGCTCCGAACTAGCAAAGATGGCGACGGCCGATATCCAAACTCAAGGCTTCATAGCGGCCGTTCACGAACCAATGGGTCACCGATGGTTGCCACTTGGTCTGGCCACACTCCTTTGAAGATTCCAGTCGTTGCCTCCTAATGGCAGTCGACCTTGTGTTAACTTTTAAACGATTTCACGTCAGCAGAGATATTTTGAAGTATAAAACTTTGACGATGAGTTTCTCTGGAAAGACAATCTGGAAGAGAATGTATTTTAAAGTCAGTCTTAAGAGTTTTGTTGAAAACTCGAAACATGTCATTGTTGCTTTAAAGAAATCAGAAGGTGCAAAAATAAGTTTTAAGAAACCTCCATTCAAGCCGAGTGAGAACAAATTCAAACGACAAACCGTCATCGTTCACGTTAACAAAGCGACTTCATGGTCACTGTTTGACCCAGTTATGTCACATGGTGACGCACGCAGACGGCATTTTCCTGTGAAATGACGGACGATCATTTTAAGGTTTGCTCAGTGGTGGCTCACCTCCAAATAAAGTTTTGCATTGTTTACAACAGGTCCGATTCTCTAAGTGCTCGTGTTTCTTGGCTGAACAGACTTCCCAGATTTCAGCAAATACTTTAGTGAGCACAATGTTAACATGAACAAATGGAAATGATGAGCAAAGTACATAAATAAGTCAAAATAAACTTGGAATGATCCCTTAAAGGAGCAGTCTGTAGGACCTGGTGGTGAGGCTGTAGATTAACAGACAAATTAAAGTTTGAACCAGCTGCGTTACAAATAGTTCTCTCCGTTTTGAATCGATCCAGGTGCTACCTTATTTTTTGTTAATTTTTTTTGTTATTAGAAGTAAATTATATCAGGAAGTGAAGCACAACGACAGGAGGCTAACACGCTCATTAAAAATGAAGGGAGAAAATTACCACTTGAATCAACAAAGCAGATTCCAGGTGGTGTTCCTGAATGAGGCGCCTCACGGTTTGTTTAATACAATTGATCAACACGAAGACGCCGTGAAGAAAACATCCTTGTGAGAGTTACAACAATGGGTCGTTTCTGATTTGAGGAGCGCAGACAAACATGTACGACAAATCTCCAGGGTCTGTTATTCATTAGGGCTCAGACTGCCTTAAAGCGGCGTGCCAACAAATTGGATTAGTGCAGCATTTACAGAATTAAAACACATTCTGTGGAAAATTGATCTGGATGAAATGAGATACTTGAAAAGAGCCCAAACTGCTCACCGAACCTTGTCGCTTTCATCTCCGGCGCAGAGATTCACTCCCAGATAATTCACTCCCCGGAGGGACAGATCCGTATCTGAAAAATAATATCTCACCCCGACTGTTTGATATGTCTAATGTGCACAGATTTGCAAGACACACCTCGGCTTTACCCTTATGGATAGGTTTACATAAAAAAAACCTTTGTCAGTGGGGAGAAATGCTGTAGAGAGGAGCGTGAACACAGCTGGAGGTTCTTCTTCTTCTTCTTCTTCCTCTTCCTTCTCTTCTTCTTCTTCTTCTTCTTCTTCTTCTTCTTCTTCTTCTTCTTCTTCTTCTTCTTCTTCTCCTGCAGACTGATTAATGGCCGCCTCTGAAAATATACACCCCGTTTTTTGTTTTTTACACCAAAATACAATGACCCGGGTTATTTGAGGCATTTGTTCTATTCCGGCCAGCTGTGGTTTTATTTCTAGCTGCTTGAGTGTGTGTGTGTGTGTGTGTGTGTGTGTGTGTGTGTGTGTGTGTGTGTGTGTGTGTGTGTGTGTGTGTCTGTCTGTCTGTGTGTCTGTGTGTGTGTGTGTGTGTGTGTGTGTGTGTGTGTGTTTACAGAGAGAGAGTGGGTGTTATGTAAAGCCTCCACCCATTCGGGGTATGTCGGGGCAGTTCGGTAATAGCAGTGGATTTTAGGAGAGGAGTGTGCGATGCAGGATGAAGATCCTTCTGGAGCAAAGATGTTAAAACCCTTCAAAGTGAAATATTTATACTCCAGCCCAACAAATGGTGTCGCACCATTTGTTTTCATTTCCTGCTTGGAGTTTGGAGCCAAGTGGCAATATGTGTACAGCATCATTTAAAGGAGCTCTCAATAGAGGATTTGCACTGCATGCTTGTACAATATTGATGAGTGCGGCCTGTACTTTAACTTCAGGGACATCTGAAACATGTCGGAGCCATGCTGTACAGCAGGTGGCGGTGAAATACTATAACACCTCCTACAAATTAACAGGAAAAAAATGGTTGTGTTTTGGCACATTTGAGAAAAAATATACAATATTTTTTCAGTGTGCAGAGATTGAGAGAGTCTGTGGCTCATTAAAGGATGTACCTGTCTGCAGGTTCCTCCGGCAGTTCGGTGGGAATTTACTGTGTGCTCTTGTGAATAATGAGGGGAGGCGCTGCCAGTAAATTCATCTCGCCAGCAGCCAACAGCAATTTTAATGGAGCTTTTTGTTTCCCACCAAGATTTCTCTGACCTCAATAAAAAAAACAACTCAAGAAGTAAGTCGGGCCTCGGTTTTGAAGTCGCAATACATTGGCAAAGTAAAGAAAAACAAGGAAGGAGTTTCTTTTCTATTGTTTTTTTTGGAGGGGCATCTGCTGCAGTAAATGATTGTTAGAAGTGCTACAACAAAGAATTTACATGATTTGCTTCCTCCCGTAAAATCCATGTTGGGCTGCAGCTAAGGATTGTTGTCGTGTCTTCACGTTATCGTTTTCACATCAATTTCAATAAAATGTTATCAATAGAACCTCAGCAGCATTATCGAGAGAAACCCGACAATTCAACAATTCCCACTTGAGAGATAGCTGGAATGAAAAACTCCCTTTTAACAGAAGATAGTGAAAGAATTTTCCTGAAGCTTCTCACAGGAATTCCACAACTGAAAAAAATATTTTGTTTTTCAACTACATAGGACGGTGATTCCCAAGCAGTGGTGCCGGAGGTCCGTGAGGCGCCACCCGGTGGCACCAAGAGATTCGTTGAAAGGTTTCACGAAGGCACTCAAACTGCCCAGAAAACATTATTTCTCAAACTCTCGCAAAATTTCAGTTTAGTTGAATAATCCAGCAATAATATGTAATAATCACCCAAAAATCAACTCAAAATTCCTCTTTGTTTTGGGGGCTTCTTGGCTCTTCTCCTAGTTAACCCGGTATTGTATTGATTCATTGACCCAAATTGTGTTCATTTTGACCCGCAAAAAATGTCAGTGTGTACATCCTGGGCTGCACCTTCAGCTTGCTTACGAAAGTATTTCCCACCACCCCCTGCTAACTCCTTTTCCTTCCCTTTCAAAAAGCCACACGTTCGCCTTCCTCGCTGTGTATTTACGGACCATCTATGTATATCTCACACTAACCCAGAGGGTGAGGTCGGCCCCGCGACGCCAGCGCAGCGAGCCAGGCGGCCGGGGCCTTCCTGTCCTGCTCCTGCGGCTGGAAGTCTTGACTTGTGCCAGGCGCGCTGAGTCGCGATGGTCCTCCGAGTGAATAAAAAAAAAAAAAAAAAAAGGCCGGCCGCACCCTGAGAGGGAGCGCTGCTGCATGTGGACCAACCGGTCCTCCAGCCGACCCAGCATCTTAATTGGATGGCGTTACGTAAGCCGGACTCCCCCAGTGCACTTGAGGAAAAAAAAAAAAAAATGCAATGAGAGGCAGCGCAGTCCTTGAGTGCATGAAGTATGAAATGTGTGGCGGTTGTGGGGGGGGGGGGAGGGGGGGTAAGGCTAAAGATTCCATTCAGAGATTGCAGAAGAAAAACGGGTGGAAATTGTCTGTTTTTTTCCGCACCAACTGATAAATCTTGCGATGCCACTGTCAACGCAGGTCCTTAACTTTTGTTGTTTTGGAAGCGTCAAGCCCGATTGCATCTCACTTTTAATTGGCAGCAGCGTTTCCCTCGGCAGGCCAGTGGATGTGTGTCCTTGCCAGCAGCTCTGTGTTGCTGCGTTCTTGTCTCTTAACGTTTCCGAGGATTTCGCTGACAAACAGCAATGTGCAAAAAAAAACAAAAAAACTTTTGAATTTGAGCCGCTGATCGGATGCAGATCACCTTGACACTGCTGGAACGGTGACGGTAGGGAAATTAGTCATCGTAGAATTTATCTAACATTCTGCTACTAACACTTGATCTAACTGACTGCGGTGAGTCACAGAGCTTCTGCTTCTGTCTGCAGTACTGTGCAAGGTTTGAGGCACTAAAAGTAAAGTGAGCAATGAGCAAAGTGGTCATTTATATTTAACAATTATCCAAATACGAGGTGGAATAAGAGCCAGGGTACCCGGCAGGTATGAAGGATTTTTTTTTTTGAAGAACGTGCGGAGTTCTTTAGTGGACTCGGTCTGTCCCCGTGTCTTCTGTCTCGTAGGCCGACTCCCTGATGTTGAGGTCAATGCCGTGTTTCAAACTCTTCTGAGTGCATTAAGTGCGTTCACACTGTCGAGTACAGAAACATGCAGGGATCTACAAGTACCCGGATGATGCACTCAAAACGGTTAAAAAAAAAAAAAAGGCGTGTGAAACGCTGGACACTTTCCACCCTAAACGGTCGCCATCTTGGCTCCGAAGAGGAAAGGGGGCGGGGCCACCGAAGTAACGAATTTTCCAATTAAGGCGTCTGAGGAAACTGCAGCTGTTCCTTTTTTTTTTCCTCTACTGCTGCTGGACATAAGAACCAGTGTGTTTATTAATTTTCTTAAAACAGAGGGCACGAAAACACGTTGCTTTCTGGGTAAAATAATTAAAGCCGCAGATATTTTGGCGGGTGATGTGTTCACACGCTGCGGTTATTTCCAGCAAGTGCTGAACACCAGTGCGAGAAAATATAACGGCACTTGCTCTGTCAAAATTCCTGCACCAGAAGTAAGAGTCCTATCATGTAAGAGCACTATTTGTTAGCGCACCAAGGGAAGTACGTCATTTCAGAGTCCCTGTTCTTCTTTTCTTCATGCAGTTTGTAAAGTTTGCTGCAGAATATATCCAGGACTGATCAGACGTCTCCGCGACGGATAGAAAAACCTGCCCGTCTACAGTGCCCGGGACTTTTGCGCAGCCGTGTTACTCCCAATCAATTCTTAAGTAGCTCTGCTCTGTAGTTTTCATGTTGTCTTTGATTTCAGTTCATTCGTTTTGCCAGAATCCAGCAGCGCTTCCCACTCCGCTCAGAGCGCAGCGCTTTCCTCCGCTTCCTGTTTCATCTCACAAGAAGATATCAGGAAAGTCATCGCAGGGCTAATTTTAGTATAAGGTGATGTGTTTTACAGGCTGCAAAGTGCAGCTTGTTTAATACAACTCTGTTTGGAGAGTTAAGCCTGTTGAAATTAGTAATTACACGCGGCTGAATATCCCTTCGTCCAGCATGTCCTACAAATACTACGAATTATTTCTAAGCAGGTCTCAAAGTCGAGAGTTTGCAGAATACTCGCAGGACGAGAAAATGTTTTTTACTCTTAAACCTGCATTATTTTGGGCTACTGCGGTCCATAATATGTCCATAACGCTCGACTGTGTCCACCAGCTGGTTGTTAACTTTGTCTGGTTCGGTGCTGAGTAAGTCGATTTCTTTAGTGCTGCTGCCAAAAATGTTATTAGGAGAGCGGCGACGGTGAATCAGAGCAACGAAGTTGGGGGCAGGACGAGCCTGAACAATGAGCTGAACCTCTGTAAAGCTGAGGTGAGTTGCATGATTGAGGTGGTTCATCACTGCAAGAAACTTGTGATCTGTTATTAATATAAAAATATGAATTATAGCTGCTTTAAGTGAAACATTTTGGGTTTCTTTTTGTGAAATTTAATCGGCACTTTTCAACATCCAGGATAACAGTTCAAGTTTAGCATTTTCTGCTCTTACTATGATTTTTTTTTCTCGTGCATTGCCAAAAAACTATTTTTGTTTCACACAGATGTTGTAACCTTCAAGACGAGAGATTTCAGCATTAATATTCATCTAGTCATGTGTTTTTAGATTCTTATTTTAGGCTCCTGCAGAAGTCAGAAAATGACAATACAGTATTTTCTGCACTGCCGTTATTTACTTGTTTTTTTTATTTACCCTTAAACTTGCCGGCTTTGAAGGTACAAAAAAATAAATAAATAAAAAAAGCTTTGGAAAGTTTGCGCAAAGCTGCAGCTGTGTTGCAGGTGTCGGAGGGGGGATAAGAGGCTTTATTATGGTTTATGCTTTTGTGGCTAAATACTCTCTTTGATGGGCTCGTGAAGAATGGCAATAAGTGTCCAATTACGCCATCGGCTTTGTTGCTGGAAGACGCTCGAGTTCACGACGCCACCCGTGCAACATCTTAATCTGTTACACGAGTTTGAGGAAGTGTCTTCGGCTGCGCAGAAGCTGTCGGTATCACGAGTAAACAACGGCACAGGAAAGTAGCTTGAAGGATTATAAAGGATACAGACGGGGTGTTAAGACAGAAAGCGCTCCTTGATTTGTGGAGTTATTATCATAGCATGTGTTTACAATTCTTTGCTCTTCTCCGGCGTCTGGAAACCACTTCACTTAGTCGTGACTCTGCAGAAAGAGAGAGAGAAAAAAATTATTTCCCTTGTTACAAAAAAGAGACAGACAGCAATCAGGAAAACAAAACAAAAAAACAACCTCCCTGACTTTATTCCCTTTTTTCTAACCAAATGATGCATGGATTTTAAGGTTGAATAGAAACGCTTAGTAAATGACAACAAAGGTGAGTCGCCTGCTCGAGCGCCGCGGTAACATCCTTTTAGAGTCAAAGAGAAAGCGACGCCTTGGAAACGAAGGATATTGTGGCTCCGCGCTGAAAGGGAGATTATCCCCAATTGTTCCTTTCAGCTCGCCTATAAGCTGTCCTGATTTACTCTCAAATCAAATCATTCACTTTGCAGCCTCGTCGGCGCACTGTACACCTATACATCAGGGAAGAAGTGTCAGAAGCGGGAGTGTGGATTTCTCAAGTTGCAGCTTTAAAAGGCAGATTGTGCGGCAGCGGCTGACTGTAGCACTGCGTGTTAGGATTCAGTCGTAGAAAAGCTCCCGGCAGGCTCGTTTATTAGGAACCTACTTCTGATGGAATTACGGTGAGTGAAATAGGTCATCAGGTTTCATGCTTGGTAAACTCTTTTCATCTGGAGGCCGTGCACCCCCAAAAAGCAGGGAAAAACAATCATGGAAGGCTGCAGAGGTGGCTGCCGCATGGAGGGCGGCGTTATAACGAAACTGGAAAAAAACGAAACGGCTACTTCGATCAGCTGAAATAACGGACGGCGACCTCCGCGGAGTCAAATCTCAGCGTTACAAACTGAACAAATCGATCGCCTCAACCCATCCACAAAGAGTGGAGAGCCAACAGCATTTTTTTAAATTTTTTTAACCGTATACAGTACACTGCAGCGTTCAAGATTTTTTTAATTTACATAACCATGCTTTTAAAAACAGTAAAACCTTGATTCATACAATACATTTACTTAATTTTTATGATTTCACCAGGTAAAAAAATTTACTAACATACGAGACAAATAAATGGACCCTTATATATATTATCTATGCTAAAAGCTAGCCTTTTAATCTTTTGCAAGTACTTTCACAGGTGTGTTTTAATTTTAGATTACTAACTCATTGAAGGTTTTAGAAACAATCACCTGATCACAGCTTTGTGAAATGGATTAACAATCAATGTAAAGAGATAGCATGGATAGAATAAAAACACCACAGAACAGAGTAACTTCTAAATCAACATATTTCTTTAACATAAGAAACCTTTCATGCAGCAATTACCAAAGCTTTCTTGTGAATTTCCTTGAGAGGTAGGTTGCAGTTGAAATTCTGGGAAGTCCAGTTCAAAAGGAACACACTATAACAACAGGAAAATAATAATAATAGTGATTTTGTTGAACGGCAAACTTGCGAACATTGATTTAATTGCCTTTTTAAAAAAAATATGTTTCTTGATCGATCACATCTGAACAAACAGCTGCATTTTCTCTTTCCGTCTCTTAGCGCACTTCTTAATGATTTTCCTGAGAAACAAACTTAGTTGAGCATCATTAGGAGATGGATAACGGCATAGGTGACAGTTGTTTCTGTTGCCTTACCTGCTTCAGCTGGAAATAAATATTAATCGTGCTCATTACTTTCAGATTTAATGATGGAGTACGGCCATTATTTCCAAGATCTTGACAGTCTGGAGCGACCCGGATAATTAATGGGAATGTATTGACGATCGTACACCGTCGTGATGAACGTGTCTAATACGTATTAGAGAAGACAAGCCTGTGTTATTACAGAAGCTAAGTCAGCCCTCTCATATATATGCTAATGGAGGGGCAGGTAATGCAGCAGTCTTTATTTGAAAAGAACCATGAAATCAATCTGCGGTCGCGGCGACTGGCGACGCGTCGTGTTTTGAGATCGTGTTCAGAACAATCGAAACCCATCTGCTGTTGATAAAGCAGAAAATGATCCCGGCGAAGGGTTCCTTTCAGACGCGAGCGAGCCTCCGACAGCGGGGAAGAGAATACAAGAGGCCTAATAACCACAGCAGAATACAGTAACAGCGTTGTGGGACTGAAATCTCCCACCACGGTTGTCATATTGGATCTTCATAAAGTGCTGCGTATATTGTTTACCTGGGTTGTTATTAATAGCGATTCCATTCACCGCAGTGTTTGTGAGATTGGTTGCCTGCGCGGATTCCCCCCAGAGCTCCTGAAAGGCTCCGGGTCATTCACTTAACTTAACGTGTCAGTCCGCAAAAACAGCTAACCGTCTGCAGCAAGGCGACACAAAGGGATGACATTCACTCTTTGCTTTCTTTTTTTCTTCCGGTCGTGTTTTCGCTGCCGTCAGCTGACATGTGCAACGATTCGATTCCATTGCGTGCGTTAGCCAGTAAGTTGAGAATCGCAAACGTGCCCGTAACCAGCGCTCGCAAAAACACGTGCAGCTCGGGCGCTGAAGTCGATCGAGCGACGTAGCTTGGAATACTTACTCGTGAAGGTTGTAGCTTCCTCCCGCTCCGTTCGCATCGCGGTGCTGCGCTCCGTTCACGCGCAACAGGAACAGTTTCGAAACGTTTAAAAAAAAAAAAAAAAATTTAAAAAACTTGAATGCCAACAATGAGGGATCATCTATAAAATGTATGTTGGTCACGGTTCTTCAAAACCTGCATTAATCAGTCCCTTCAGGATTTTGAAGAGTGTTTTTGTAATTGTTGTGATCCAAAATTCTTAATTTTGCAGCAGCTTTTCTAAAAAGATTGTGACGGGGTTTGCTGAGTTTTTATGTGATTATTTTGGTGAAATTGTGGCAAAACCAAATTGCTAATCAGAGAAGAAAAATCGGATTGTTTTTTAACTACTTCCCAACAAAGTAAGAGTCGTATGTAATCACTTTTCTTTTATGACAATAATCATACTGCACAACACGGAAATAGATGGAAATAATTCAATCCTCATCTTTATTTTCTAAATTTAAAGAACCATCATGGGCTGAAAGTCATAAAAGTGACATACTTTTACAAAGCAGACAGTCTGTGACTGCTATAAAGAATATATGTTGTAAGCTACATCTTCAGTAAAATAAGTGCTTTAAATGCTTTTTAATTCAAGACATGAACCATGCACAAAATTAAAGTGCAATACACAACTGTAAGCTGTAATTTAACACGTACTGTACGATAAGACTGATGCCAGGAAGTGGGATAATTGGGGCCCCAATTCTCAATTTAAAACCACATTTCCCATAATCCCCATCACTTCCTGTTTTGCTTTTTTCCGATCACTCAGCATGCAGTTGATTTTGAAGATGAGATCAGAGGTTGAAGAGCCTTTTTGGCTCCAAATGAGGAGTTCTTTTTATTGTTAATGCCAATTGTGTTCGGAAAGACTTTGAGCTTTAATGTCTTCAGCAGAGCTTCTCCTGGGCAATTTCGATGCGGGGAAGTCACTAGAATTAAGCAATGTGGCAAGCTCTCGCAAATATGGCACAGATTGGTCAAATTTGCATTAATTATTGTGGTAATACGATCACAATATCCTGAAGGGACAGATGGATTAACTAACTTTTTGGACTGACTATCACTGTTTTTAACTTGGTAGCAAAACACTTACTGATAACACAGAGAAATGCCAACATTCGTTAGGAGTCATATTTGTGGCCACCTGTTGAATCCAAGTCCAACATTTACTCCTCATTCTGCTCTCTTTTTGGTTCGTGCACTGCAGGTAGCGACGCGCGTTTTGTTGCTCAGACAATGAGGACGCCGATGAAAGTGACTGAGACTAAACAGTGAATGTATAAAGTTTGGTGAGAGGAAAATCCTGCAGTTTCTGTGTTTCCTGGGGATGAAAGTTGTTGAAAATAAAAGGTTTTATTTGTTTTTTTCTATAATTTCCCCGCCGGCTTCCTCCTCGTCGAACATAAACAAGGCAGCTGTCACGCTGACTCTCATTGTTACCGGCTACTTCTGTAACAGAAAGCTGAAGAATGTTGACCAGTTTATATCCAGCTGAAGGCCTCTGCTGCCCAACTTAATGTCGCCACAGCTCCGAATAAAAGCAATCAGAAGAGACACAGAAACACAAATGTGTCGGATGCTTCCTCTTAAATATCTCTGGAGAGAGGATGGAAACACACATTTATACATATTTTATTCGGCTGAGATTTGGGTAATGATTGTAATTAGATCATCATTTTGTGTTATTGTCGAGCGGAAATTCCTCTTCCTAAGTTCAAAGCCAGATTTAGATATGGATTTCAACAATATGCCTTTTCTGTGTGTTTAAATTCGTCCGTCTTCGAGCTCCCCGTCTGTTTGTGTTTCATCTCCGGTTCGAAAAGAAAAACAACTTGACACACTTCTTCTTTCCCTCGTGGTAACGCAGTAGGTGTGGGTAGTGAAGTGGTCCTCGCATTGGCCCACAATGGCTCGCTGCACTTCTGCAGAGCCAGGTAACTAGGCAACAGCCCTTGCCGGTCGACGGAGGTGTTTTGTTTTTTTTGCAGAGGATGCTGCGGGGAAGCTGTGACTTTTCGAGATCCTCCTCTTACGTCACGCTCGCAGTCGAAAGATGCTCGCCGAGCGGGGAGGACGAGGGGGCTTTCTTTTTTTTTTCTTTTTTTTTTTTTTTTGCTTTGGAAAGGTTTAAAAAAAAAAAAAAAAAAGATGTTTATTTATACGGAGAAGGAATCTCCTCTACCTGCAGTTTATCAGGAAATCGACTGACAGGCTGAGGTTTGTCATTTTCTTGGCCGTCCCCGAACTCCCAGCTCGCTCCCATGGAGCCGGGCCGCCTGCCATATGGTGCCGGACACGGTTGAAGTGTGCTGAGGGAGTTTCTGCCCGGAACTGGGTCACTAAAATTGCTGGCTTATAATTAGGGATGATCAACTCTCTATTTACCTTCCTATATTCCACTATCTTTAGACTTTAGCGTTAATGAGGTAGATCCATCAGCTTAAAAAAAGACTTAAATTCACGTGTTTAATATGCAGAAAGGGTCTCCCACAGGCTGTGAATAATAGATTGTATTGGTTCCACTGGGGATTATTCACCATACGATGATTGCAGAGTGGGCGTAGTTTACGCACTTTTATGTGTGACATAGCGTGGAGTTGTTTTCCATCCATCTGTTTTGTTTGTGTGTTTGTTAGTTTTAATGAAACTTAAGTGAACGATCCATAAGTGCAGGTCAGAGTTATGCATTTTAATGAGCCGCCATGTTGCCATCATCGATGTTACTGTACGTCGCGGGGAGGCTGAGTTTGTTTTATTTCTATTCTGGTTGACCTGCCCGGGTTTCTGCATCACCCGTGGGCCGAGTGAGAAGTGAACTTTATTTATTTATTTTTTATTTGTTTTTACTTCTCAGTTTCCTCGCCACGGCTCCGGCTGTGCGCGCTCCCCGTCTTGTTTGTGTTTCTGAAGGTGTGTGTGTGTGTGCGTGCGTGCGTGCGTGCGTGCGTGCGTGTGTGTGTCTGTGTGTGTGTGTGTGTGTGTGTGTGTGTGTGTGTGTGTGTGTGTGTGCGTGTGCGTGTGTGTGTGTGTGTGTGCGTGTGCGTGCATGCGCGCGCTCAGAGTTCCTGGAATTGTCCGCATGTTTAATTCATGCAGGAGTTCATGTTTAAACCAGACTGTCTTTGTCAGGTCGACTCTTCCTCTTCCTCTTCCTCTTCCTCCGGCTCGCCCCGGAGCCCACGGCGTGGCAGGAAACGGGGCCCGGCGGGTCGGTTTGTGAGGATTTAAAGCGGAGCGCCTCGGTCGTGAAGCTTCACCCGATGCCTCCTCTGACTGCTCGTGACACATCTGTGCTGCTTCAAAACAGAAGCTCCGCCTCAAAGTCGCGCGAACAGACAAACTTTGCACTTAAGTGGCCCGGAGTGACGGAGACGGAGAGCTGTTTGACTTTTTTTTTTTTAACGTTTCAGAGATGTGGAGGCCGGAGTTTCGCTGCTGGAGTGATTATTCTGGGCGACAGAAATAGATCTGGGCACATTAGTGGCATCTGAAGCAGAGCAGATTGTAATTTAGGCTGATTGGATCTGTGAATATGAGAAAAAAAACACTTTTTTTCTTCACCTTTCAATCTTTCAAACAACGTTTGCCTGTAACTACGATACGGTTATCGTGACACAAATTATCTTCAAGTGGAGTTTAGGTTAACTCCTATCAAAGCATTTATCTTAAATCTAAAGGTGTCCAATACAAAGGTTAATTACAAAACTTTTCTTGAAAGAGTGACCAAACCGATCAACTAAACAATAATATAAAAGCCTATTTACACTCTCAGTCGAGTTTTTTCTGCTTTGCACACACGTTCGGACTGTCGAAGCAACACCGAGGACAAACTGCAGCCAAAAACATGACGCCCAAGTTTGCTCGTAAGGAAATAGATCATTAATGTGCTGATTCGTAAATCAGTTCACAGAAACTATTGATGATCTGTATCTTTAAATGACTAACTCGGCGCATGCAAATATTACAGTCAAATCATAATAGCACCTGTTTCGTCCATCTGTCTCCGCCGGTGTCCTCTGCAGCAGCTCTGCGCTCGACAGCGAACAGAAACAAAATGTAAATCCGGAGACAGATGAAGACAAATGAAGTCACGCTGCCCTTTTTGTGATTGTTTTTCTCTTTGTCAATTTGGAGATTCCGCGGTTGACAGCCGACGCACCTGCTACTGTGCAGTCACGAGCTGCCATTTCTGCTCCGTAATTGTCTAATTTTTTTTTTTTGTAATGCTGGTGAGCTAATCTGAGCTGGAAGCAGCAGGACGCTGACGCGGAGAAAAAAAAACAGAATAATTTGGTGAATAATTTGAGGCTGTTTTCCGTCTCTCGTTTCATAAGAGCACGTGTAGAGCCGTAGAGGCGGCGAGGGCTCTTTTCTTACCTGACGGTGGAGGTCAAAGGTGGCGGCAGAGACGCGGCTGACAAGCGAATCCTCCCCCTCCCTCCCCCCCGTCACCGGCGATCCTGCGGGCGGCGGTGACAGTAAATGGCAGCCGGAGACGGTGTCCTGATGTGACACCCGCTGGAGCTCTGACCCAGGTTGTTGGGCGCCCCCTCCTCCTCCTCCCTTCCCCTCCCCTCCCCCTCCCCCGGCCCCTCCGCGAGTCAGCACCACCCGTCACCATCCGCTGTCAGCCGAGAGCCGGACAGGCTGACAGGCTCCTTGTTGCTCTCCGGCTCCTTCGTACGGCCGAGTTACAGGACGATGCTGCCGTGTGGACGGCGGCTAAAATACAACAGCCTGAAGGTCTCGGATCATATCGGCGGTGCGATCCCTAAAAATATCCAGATTGTCCATCATCAGATGTCAGAAGGTAGACATGGATGGTGGATGAAGTAAATTTCACCATTAAAAAAAAAAAAGCAAAAACGTGAAGAGAAAAACATAATTTGTGTCTATTTATTCTGACACATTATATATATGATTACATCATCCACACAAGGCTGCAATACGTTTATTCATACATGAATTCATAGAAGAGGAAACGGGCTGTGAGATGTTATATCAAATTGTTGTGTTGTTATTTTGGTTGGCTATTTACACATCAAGCAGGGAAACGGGTGAATCACCGGTAACGTATGTCATTTCGAGCGGGCTCTCAACTTAGCGTCGCTTTCTGGGCAGAAACGATACGGCGTCCCGCGTCGGCGCCAACGGCATGGACAGGAAGTTGAGACGTGTCTCCAAACGTCTACTTTAAACTACTTAAATGAATAACGCTGCGCGGAAGAGTTGCTGCATGGCAACAGAAATGTCAGTCCTTGATTTGTTCCCCTGCCGTGTCATAAAAACGATCCCGATAACTGAGTTGACTTGCTTATCTTTGGGGCAATTTATTAACTAATTTAACTCTGGTGGTTCCTGGACGCGTCGGTCTGGTGTGCATTCGCTCTCTTTAAAGCTTTGGTTTGGTTTCCTGCCGGCTCTGAATCACTGATTTTTGTCTGTCTTCTGTTTGCTGATGAACGAGAATCATACAGTTGATTTATCAGACCTGTTTTTCACAGAAAATAATGGCATGAAGCTGCTTGACAGAGCACAGTTTTTAAAAAAACAAAAACAACGTGCTAAAAGATGCTAAAACGCTCCTTGGAGATACTTTAGAGAACCACTCAGTTCAGTGATAATTCTCAGGCATTAGTTATGAGATCCTTCAAAGTAAAAGACTCATTCATTAACGAACTCTGAAGTTAACAAAATAGAAATATGGAACTAAATTAAATGAACTCATTGAGCATTTCCCCCTGAATTTCAAGCCTGTAGTTCTTTGTTGTTTCCTGCAAAAGGAACCAGATAGTCTCTACCAACTGAGATCCGGGCTGGCAGTCTTATTAGCCTTCAGGTGGGAGCAGACAGGCAGCGATTCGGTGACCATGTAACTCCACTCCTCCCGTCATGTTCATGAAGAGCCGAAACCCGGCTTCAAGGCTCCGTCAGAGCCCAACGCTAAGCTCCTCATCTCTCCTTCCTCTGCCACCCATCAAGGATTTATCTCCTTTCAAACAGACCGCGAGCGGCGTGTCAGCGCTGCAAAGTCACGCAAGGGCAGCTGTCAGGAGGAGGAACGGGGAGCCGGTGCAAGTCTGATTCCTGATTTCAAAGCACAATATTCATGGCAAATAATCTACCTCTCCGCCTACCATGCTAATCTGACATGTGATACACTCGGGAGGGGCTTCTTCTTCTTCTTTTTTTTTTCTTTTTTTTTTTTTACTTAAACTAAATTCCCAAACCTTCCTCCAGTGAGACCAAGCTCAGCTTATAGAGGCTGCGAGGGAATAGACCTGACACACTCCAGCCTTCTTTGGGTATAATTACACCGCCAGGACTCAACCTCTCTGGCAGCCGGTTGTTCCGCATCTAGTCTCACCTGCTTTTAGTCGGTTCCTCTTCAAAGGGTGTTAAGAGGGGACTCGGGGTTACCGCCTGATTCCTGCAACTCAGGAGCGATAAGAAAGTCGCTGTGGAAAACAGGCTTACTGCTCTGCTTCAGTGGGTTTAACTTATTGAAGTCTGGCTGGCAGAAATTCAACTTGACAGTAAGAACATGTGGCTTTATATCACATAAACAGATCAATACGTGACCAGATTACAGTCTGTAAACATCAACAGTCACTCTTGACTAAACTGAGTGTTTATGTAACCTGAGCGTCACGTCTTGAACGGAGGGTACGAACACTGGTCTTGTTAAACTTTGTTCCCCCGACCATCCACCCCAACATCCTCTCTACAACTTCTGTGAAGTCTAAAAGTATTCAACGGCTGGAGGGAACATTGCAGAGCAGGCCGGTGTAACGGCCAAACGTGTAACACACCCGCAGAATTCACCAGCTCAGTCCGTGTCACATGAAAAGCACACGCATGTACGACCGAGGTCGAAAAGGGAGATCATGTGACGCAGGTCATGTTACATTACATTTCATTTAGCTGACGCTTTTATCCAAAGCGACTTACAATAATCATGTGTTGTAAAGAGTCTGAGTAGAGTCAACGTGGATTTCTTTTAAGTATCGTACACACATAATGTAACGTATTTAACTTCCGTAGGGTTACTGCCATAAATGTACTTATTCTAACCCAAATCATGATTTTTTTATTTTTTTTTCCAACTTAAAACACTTGGTTCTTGGTGCCTAAACCACATGCATGTACTTTTCAGGCCTGGGCGAGGAAAAACCACAGACTGTTTACAGTCATGGACGTGTCTTCTGGGTCTGAAACAAAAAATAAGTGCAGAAGTGCCATGAAGTGCAAAAAACAAGATGGTGGTGGTGAGAAATGACAGAATTCAGGCTTCAAAACGACAGCTCATAAACTGATGGGTGTCGTCATGATAGGATGCAATGTAGAAAATCTTGCAGTGGACTGACGTGTGTGTGACAAGCTTGTGTGAGACCAGGTGACAATGATCCAAACTAGAATGACATTTTCTACCAAAATAAGAGTTAAACTCCATCAACAACAAAAATCCAAAAAAGATCCAACTATTAGTTGTCTGGTTGAGACGAAATCTTATGAAGACTTTTTCAAACCAACTTCACATTGTTGGACAAAAGACAGATTCGAATGCCACAAATGCACCTGGCGGGATTTATTGAGGACTTATTGTCCACGACAGCTGGGCACATTCGAACATTACAGTTAAATATGATGTCCACAAATCAAACCAGCAGCTCGAAGCACCAACAAGAAACCCGACTGCTGCAGCATCTGGCGGCTGCAGCTGAGAATAATTGAACATAATTGAAGGGGAAAAAAAAAACGGAGCACGGCGACTGTCTGAAACTTTCAGCAATATGAGCATGTTCCTCACCGCAGGAAGTGAGGCGTAATAACACGACCCCACCTGAGTCCCTGAAGACAATGTGGGGGCGGAGGGCGGGGGGAGGAGGTGCTGCTGCGGTGATTTGTTTCTGCATGAAACCCACAGATGGAGAGAATGTACACTGCAGGACTTTCCACTTTTTTTTTCTGGAAAGAACCACGTTAGAAAAGTTTTCAAACTGTTTTTAACGAGTGGAAAATACCCCCAAAAAATGGGTGAAATAATTTCACTCTTTCTTTGGAAAAGTGAAGTAGATTCTTCTTTAATCAAACTGAAACATAATGATGCAGAGAGGTTTTTTTTAAATTTCTTTGTATCTGTTGATCCTCATATCAGTGAAATCTTTATTCTTCATATTAGACTTTTTTATTTTAACTCCATAAGTGATCAAATATAAGCAGTTCTGAAATTCTGTCACTTTATTGAATTATTACATAATTCATTGAAAGTTAGTAAAGAGCTTTTTTCCAATTCATAGCAACATAACTCATTTATTTATTAACCACAGAGCAATCTAACTACTCGATTTCAATATATTATTTTATCTTTTGCACAAAATTACATTTTAGATGCACAAATGCAAACGAGATGTTAATGAACCTGCTTTTATTTCGCTGTGATAAATGAGTCGGTCCACTGTGACACTGATTGGTTTGCGTGCCGCGTGTGCACAACCAGTAACCAAAATGCAATTAATAAAGGCTAAATTATTAATCAGATGGAGCAGCTGATTGTCTCGGAGATGAGTCATTAAGAACGTCTTCGTTGTCCGGACGTCAACGTGCGCTCTGTATGTGGGGAACTTTTCATCCGTCGCAGCGTGACTTCTGCACACGCCGAGATGCAAAAAAAAAAAAATCCGGCACAGCTTCGTTTCAGATTCCAGTCACTGCAGCCCTTGTTAACACAGATATTTTCTGTTTGTGTGCATCAGTGAGCTCATGTTTCCGCCCGTATTTGCGTGCGTGTGCGTGTGTGTGTGTGTGTGTGTGTGTGTGTGTGTGTGTGTGTGTGTGTGTGACAGACGTGATCAGACCTGCTGCCGGCCGTGACTCCTCCTCGGGGGTCGGTGCCTCTTCGGGGTGCACAGCAGTCAGACGGTGTCACTGATACAGTAATTGCAGTAAATGCAGCCAGCTCGTATTCGCGCACTCAGACATGCTTTGTCACGTTGCGCCGACATCTTCAGAAGATGCCGACTCCTTTCTTTGCAGCAGTCCCCCCACTCCCCCCGCCCCCTCCCCCACCTCCCACCCTCTTCGTTCCAACTAACGTTCCTGTGTCTGATGACCACGTTGCACATTTGAACTTGTTTCCTTCCACGTTAGACTTTAGTTGTTTTTTTTTACTTTTCAGGAGAATTCAATGGAGTTCATCTCAGCAGTTCGTCTCTGCATGTAGGTTGTTTTCTCTGTATGTTTTATATTCAGAGATCTCCTGCCCACCTGTTAACTTAATATGCTGAAGTGCTCTAATGTTGTTTTTTTTTTGCCTTTAAAAGCTCCAAAACACTGACCAGCAACATTTCCTGTAATTTTCCGTGCATTCATTTAAGTTAGCATGCGTTTGGTGCATTTGTATGCACGGATAAGAGTGGGCATCAAGTCACCGCGGTTCGTCATCCCTCTCATTTCCTGTCTGTTTCCACTTTTAGTATCAGATAAAGGCATACAAATCATCTTAAAAACATGATAATGATGTTTTTCTCACAGAGGACACACTCCACTTACTGTATTGTTGAGCTCGCAGGTCGTTCCGCCGTACATGGCCTTTAAAAGTTCCACAATAACAACGTGTCCTCATACCTTTCTGCCAACAGCCCCGCAATGCGGCGCGACGTATTTTTTTTTTTGTAGAAGCCTTTATGGCTATTCATCGGACTCAGCAGCTGTTCGTGCTGATGCAAAATAATGATGTCAGAAGTTTTCCTTTACGGCTCGCTGCAGTGAAGTGTTGTTATCAGGATCATTGAAACGGTTGCGCCGCGCAGGTGAAGTGAGGACAGGCAGAGTATTTCGTATCATTCATTTGGAAAAGAAAGTAAAGACGGTGTCTCCTCTTCCTGCTCTCATCCCTCACCTGTTAAGAGTTTCGTATGCGTCATGTCTTCTATGTCGTTTTAACGGGCATTTTGTTTGTGTTGACAGTTCCTCCTGAACTTAACCTCAGTCAGGGATGAAATGTTTTCATATCCGATAGAGCAGTTTTCTCCTCCAGGAGGCAGAAAAGTTTGTTTTCTCCCGGTGGAAACATTTATTTCAACAATGATTGAAATTACGCTGGTGTAAAACAACAAAAACGCACAGAAAGTGGTTTGTTTAGCGTCTTTCAGCTTGTCGTTTTGGTTGCGTTGCCCACAACTCAATAAACACAGAGATATCGGAGCATTTAGTAGCTAAAAACAGATACTTCCGTTGGTGGAGACCAAACGCAGAGCTGAAACCCCGATTTCCACAGCGGCCGGAAACGCGGCTGCAAATGAATACTTCGGGCTGCACTGTTTTCTTTCTTCACGTTATTTGCACGTTAATCACATGTAGCTGCTGCAGATGCTCCGTCAGACAGACGCACAGCAAACACCAGAGGGCCACGCGGGTAAACAAACCCCTTCCTCGGCCCCGTCTGCTCTCGTGTTCCCGGCCGGCTGTGTGCGGCGCCTGGACATATGGTGGCCATCTGGGTGAGCCCAGAGACGTCGGAGCATTGTGACTGGGTTGATGTTCGGGGGGGCGGGGGGGCCCGCGGCGTCACGTTAACCCTCTCGGCAGCGAGCGAGGGGGGAGAGGACAGACGAAACTGCGAAGAGGCTTTCACAGAAGAACTCTGTCCATCAGCCGTCCACAAACTGTCACACGTTGCACTTTCATTTCCGGGAATGGTCCAGGATTTTATCAGAGAGACGTCCGCAGCCCGAACGAATACGAGTCCGGGATCTCGTGATTGGTGCTCGTTTATGAGAGCAGCGTCTCCCCCGCAAGGACCTGGACATCGTTGTCTGTCATCTTGTGGAATCAGTAAATCAGCTGGAAAAGCCTCCGATGTTCTTACTATTTACTCCGTCTGCACTTCACTTTTTAAATGCCCTCTGAGATTAACGCGACACAATCACAAGAGCTTCTTTTTTTCTTTTTTCTTTTTTTTCGCATGGACATGGCAGTGGTGGTGTTTAGTAGTTATCTACACATAAAGTATATATGGCGCAACATTAAGCTGGTATTATACTTTATGTTTCTGCGGCTACGCTACGATACGCGTGACATAAATTGTATCATCCGAGCGTTTACGTATGAACGTCCACAAACTCTTTTTGATTGGAGTGCAACAAATGAAGCTGCTAGATGCTCCAACATTTCCTGTATTTATCAAGTTGTGTGAAAAAAAAAAAAAAAAAACTAGCTGAAAGAAGCTAAAAGAAACTAAGAGGAGCTGGGGGGATTCAGGGGACTGAAGTTTTTTTTTTTTTTTTTTTCCCCCACCAGGTTAATTTCAATCACTGTTGACATAAAGATAGTATTCAGAGTGGATTTAGGAGTATTGGTGGAAACAGTAATGTCAGCTGCACAACAACAATGGCGGAGAGTTTTGCAGAGAAGAAGACAGCGTGTTATCACCGGTGTCACTTCTGGAGGTTATTTGGCGCTGATAGACACATAAAGCGAAGTGAGTCACAGCTACTTCTGTGTGCATATAAGTTACTGGAATTTGGAGTTTAAAGGTTTATCAGCCGAATGACTTCAATTCAAAAGTCATTTTGACTTTGTGTTCAAAGTCGAGCGAGACTTAAAAAAACTTTTTTGCCACACGAGTCTTTGAATTTTTCACCAGAGCTCGTCACTTTGCTTCAGGCTAAGAAGAGACGGTGACTCCTCAGCAGGACGATCACTGCGAAGCTGCAATATATATAAAAGAAAAAAAAAAGGATTTCCTGGCCTTCTGTCTCTTTCCTGTGCTCACATCTTCCCCACACATCAATCACTTTTACATTTCCCCTTTTCTCTTTTTCTACACGTCTGTCCGTCTCTGCATCCTTCAGCTTCATTGTAGTTCGTCCCCATTGTTTTTTCACGGTCTCTTGATCGTCTGTGTCGCGCTCCCGCTCTTTCACCGTCGGGATCAGAGCTCCGCGGCACCGCCGGGACGTGTGAAACCATCGGAGGCCGACCCTCGGGTGGGAGTGGTGGTGGTGGTGGTGGTGGTGGTGATGGGGGGGGGGGCTCCGGCCGGTCGCAGCTGCGTAACCTCAGCCGCCTCCCAACCTTCCACGACTGACTCGCGCTGCCCTGCGGCCCCGGCGACCTGCGAGCGCGCCGCGTGGTCACGTCAACCATGTCGCTAACCTTAACATCAAGACCAAGTCATACCGCCCCCAAATATGAAGCTGCCAGTCCAAATCTGCACCGACTTTTTGACTCGCGTCACAGCTATTGTTTCAGCTCGCAGTAGATTTTCGTTTTTACAGATATGTCCAGAGGAGAGAGGACTGCTGCAGTCCATAGAATTTTTTTTTTTTTTTTTTTTAACTTCCCATGTGTAGCAGAGATGATAAGTTCTTCATCGCTTTATTATCTGGAAGTGCTTTTTTTCTTATTAATTTCTGTTGCGTGTAAAATGTATGTGTAAATGTAGTAGCTTGTGAGGCCGCAAAATAATCTAATTCTCTCCTTATTGTGGCTGTGAATTTACCATAATTCAATCAAAACCAATAACAAGTGTTTAATATTGTAAAAAAAAAAACTCGTACGCGGCGGTTAGCGGACACCGTGTCTCGCTTTAAACCGGAGAAACATTTTATATTCACTCCAACGCTCAAATTGCAGCCTGCGACACAAAGTTAGTTCGGCTTTCTGTGGTTTAGCCATTGAACAACATTAATAACCTCTTTATTATTTCAAAACTATTTCACATAAAGTGCCTGCAGCAGCAGGGGAGGAAACATTTCTCACCCAAAATTGAACGACTTCGTGATGCGTCGCACGATTGCGAATCTGCGCACAGGTGTTTTATTTTGAAAATGAACTGGATGCTCTTGGTTTTCCTCTATCTGACTTCCTGCCGGGCCGACCTGCTCAGTTCACGTAATAATACTGTTTCTTTGTTTTGTTGCCGTGGCTGTGGTTGTGGTTGTTCTGTTTTTGTTCATTTTTACGCCGCCTGTGTTGGCGTGAAGGTCAAACTGCTCTCACCTCTGCTTTCACTGCTCTCGATGGACCGAGCAGCTCGGCACTTTTTCTGAACGACACTTTTAAGTTGCAGTAAAAAGATGTTGACGACGGAGAAAAAAAAAAAAAAAACACTTCCGTACAATTTTAACATTTAACGTCCCGTTTCTGCACGCGCAGCTTTTTAATTACCCGCCCACGCATTCGTTTTCAGTACTCGTTCGGGGGAAGTTACCGTAGGAGGAGCGATGCTGCGGGGATTACATCATGTCAACAAGCTCTGTCAACAATTACAATGAATATCGGTGTAAATTCTCCCGCCGTGTCGAGTGCAACAGAACTAGCGGGAGAGAGAGAGAGCTGTCAATCAAACACAGTGTGTACACGCAAAAGCAAATGTCTTGAGAAGACGTCTAATGAGTTTCAATTTATTTCAGGGCCCTTGACACAGTAAAGTCCTCACAACAGAGGTTTACAAGATTATACAGAGGAACCCAACAACTCAGCAATTCCCGCATGAGAAGCTGGGAGGGAAAAACTCCCCTTTAGCAGGAAGAAACCTCTGAAAGTCGGAAGGAAAAAAATACCTTTTAACAGGAAGAAACCTCCGCCGCGCCGGGCTCAGAAGTGGACGGGTTCACAACCAGTTTCTGACTTTGTCCAAATAAATTGTCTCTTCTGTCTTCTAAATATTCAAACTGTTAAATAAATCAAGGAAGTTAAGCACATACGTTTGAATAGTACAAGCGTGTTCTTCAGTTAAAGCCCTCGACAGTAGTTCTGGGGGGTTTACACGAGAAGTTATTAAGCAGTAAATATAGGTTTGTGAAATCGGGCCCGAGCAGCTGCTGCAGAAAAGGGGTTAACTCACATCTCGGCGTCTCATAAACAACCTCCATCTGCTGAGAGAGGCTGAGAGAGGCAGCCCAAAAATGTGGAGAAATATTTGAGGTGGACATGAATTTCCTTTTCTTTTTTTTTTTTCTACTTTTTGTACGTTTACATGATGAAATTACTTGTAATCAGGCAGGTTGCTCGGTCCTGTTGTCAATTCTGTCTTCTGTCAGGCTGCTGGTGCTTTAGAGGAGATGAAAGGTGGGTTGAAACACTCGCGTCGTCCCGGCGGCTTTTGTAGGAACTTTGACAGATGCTTCTCTTATTCCTATAGATTCAATAAAAAGCCACAGACTATTTCCCTTCCTTTAGTTGTGCTGCAGAACCAGACATGCCGCGGGAGGTGGGGAGGGGGGGGGGGGGTGCGCGTCAGCTCTCGTGGCATTATTTTTTTGGAAGGATTATGCGATCGACAAGCCCTCCGATTTGTGTTTTTTTTTTTGGGGGGGGGACGGGACGGTTGTTTGACTTCCACCGACTGATGTGGCGCGAGAATCGCCCCGCTGAACACGGAGAACAGATCAGGTGTTGTACAGCAGGGCAGCATCCCTAATGTGAAGTCGTTACCCTTCCCGCGGGGCACGCCACCCAAATGTCAACATCGTTCCTCGCCAAATTAGAGACGTGTTCTATTTGGGTTCGCGTGGCGGCGGGGGGAAATGGAGGCTGCATGTATCGGTCCATCTCTTTACACCTGCTACACTGTGAAATGAAAAAATAAATATGAAAAACAAACAAAAAAAAACAGCACCAGAGGTGGATTCCCGCTGGGAAATCCCAGAGGAGAGAGAATCCTCCACGCTGTTAGAGAAGGTGTGAATGCGTGGCTTCCTTGAAGCTGACCATTAAATCAGTTTATAGCTGTAACGCAGTCCGCCTCTTTTGGGAGCGGGAGCAGGTGAGATGTTGAACACCGAACTTTTTTTATTTTTGGGATGAAAACAGTGGTTTGATTTTATTACGGAGTCCTTTCACCCCGTGGGAACTTTTATAAAAAAAATTTTTTTTTAAAAAGGACCTTAAAAAAACAGCTGATCTGCTCTCTGTGTTCAGCGGGATGTCGAATCGCTGCGTCGGTCTGTGTAATGGAAATTAAAATCCAATCCGTCCGCGGCGCCGTCGATCCGGTCATTCTTCTGAAATGCTGTTCGGTTGTAAACACTGTGAGGAAGCCTTGCGAGATTGGGAGTTTTTCCTTCCAACGAGCGCACATTTTTCAAAGCCGAATATCAATCATTCAACGCGCGGATTCCTGCTGTTGTTTTGCCTCCACGCCGGCGAAGGCTACAGCCATCCGGTTCTTGTGAACGCGGTATCTCAAGGATGCCTCGAGGTGAATTCTTCCAACCTGGCAAAAACATTCACTCAACACCTGGGATGAACTGAGTAGATTTTGAGGGGGGAAAGGTCAAAGGTCGAGGCCACCGTGACCTCGATTCTACACGTTCATTTGAACATGACATCTCAGGAACGACGGCGCAGAATTTCTTCGAATGTGACGCGGTCGTTCACTTGGCCTCAAGGATGAACTGGCTAGAGTTTGGTAGTCAAAGGTCAAAGTTCAAGGTCACTGTAACCCCGTGTCCCTCTCATCCGTCTGTCCCGTTATTGTGAACGCAATATGTCAAAAACGCTTCAAGGGAATTTCTTTAATCTTGGGGGGGGGGGGGGGATATTCACTTGGTACCAATGATGAACTGATTAGGTGTCGTGGTCAAAGGTCAAAGTTCAAGGTCTTCTCTCGTTGAGTTTGACCAAATGGAAAAAGAAGCCCGTTTTACACAAAGATCCCGGCGACTGCTGTAAAGAAGACCCATCGTCACACCGGCTTTTTCCATTTAAAAAAAAAGAAAATTGTTTACACTGGAACCAAACAAAGCTGGCGTAATGCTGCCTGAGTGTGTTGCTTTAGATAGCTTACCATGTCGAGGAGAGCCAGCACTGCAATGATTTGGCCGCGTGACCACCTCCACTGCCGGCTTAAGTGGCAAAACGACGAGGCTGAATCGCGCCAAAACAGTCCGTCCCCGCAGTTATTGTTTCCACCTGTTCAATACTGTAATAATCTCTTTCCTCCTGTGCCACATCGTTGTTGATCCCGTGCTCTTTGTTCCAGCGTTTTTCGAGGTGATCCGTGAATCCTCTTCGTGCGCTGACCTGTGGTTGTTTCCGGTACCGTTGCCCGTTATCTGCTCTTTTGGTTATTGGACTGTTTGGAAACAGGGTTTTTTTTTGGAGCCCTCTAGTTGATGCTTTTGCCCTTTTTTTGAGGGGGTGGTGGGGTGTTGTCCAGATACCTGAAACCGTGTCAGCAACACTCCCGCCTTGAACAGCCTGTAGAAAAGAGGTCTTCCCCTCCTATCAGAAATGTTGCTTCCCAAACGGGAAGATTTTTTTTTTTTGTAACTGGTTGTGTAACTTTTTATGGACTTTATTTTCCTCGCTCTTTTTGGAATATTCTGCTGAAGGCTGCACCTTAAAGTAAACTTCCCTCTAGAATATTTAAACAGTATAATCAGCTAAACCTGCTCCTGGATCATCAATAGTGTATTTAACAGTATTAAAAGAGAGAAAATTCTAAGTTTAAAGATGATTTTTTTTTTTTTAATTTTGTTGACGAACACTCTTTCTACTTCCTTTCTTTTTTCGTGTCTGTTTGAAGTACGACTTCAGGAACGCGTAGATGTTTGTGTGCTTGCGTTATCGTTTTCAGACCACTTCGTGCTGACCCTCTTTGACGGCACTTTTTTTTTCCCCCTCCTTGCCGTCCCCGGCTCGTTACACGCCGGCCTGATATATGTGCTTACGTCTGATCGCATTACGCCGCTGTGCGTCTCCTCGCCCCCGGTGATCGGGATGAGTCAGGCAGCTCCATTGAGAACGACCTCGCGTGGCGTCTCATCCGGGGGAATGCCGACCACCCGCTTTGAATATTTAACATCTGCACAAAGCAAACAGCCGGCCCACCGACCGACCGACTGACTGACTGACCGACCGACTGACTGACCGACTGACTGACGGACTGACGGACTGACAGACGGACGCCACCCGAGGCACAAAGAAAGTTGTGCGTTGGTTTAATTCGTGTCACGACAAACGCCGCATGTTTCAAGATGTAAATATAGTAAAGCATCTGGCGCGGCACCCGCAATCCATCTGGCTTGGCATGATAAAGGTGCCCGAACGATGAAGGATTTGTCTCCTCGTGATGATGCTGCGGCTTCATTAAGCAAAACAACCCACAAAAAACCGACACATCACATTCATGTTTTTTGGTTTTTTGGTTTTTTTGCAAGGGTGTAAATTATGATGCAGAACGTGTACATGTATCGTTGGCTCCAGTTTTTTTTTTCTGATGCTGCCGGGTGCTTTACTGGCAGCGGTTTCGGCACAGGACCAGAGAGCTGTTTCGGAAAGCCATCTGGTGCAGCACCTTCCCCCCCCCCCCCACCTCAAAAAAAAAAAAATATGTCTCTCGCGATCGGTAATTGCTGTCGCGCTACAAGTGAGGCAAATTAATATTCTGGTGGGAAAGTTTAGAGATCGTAGTCATCAGGGAGATACAGGAGTGGGGTAGGAGGGGGCGGGGGGGTGTCATCGCCCTTGTTAACCTGCAAACCTCTGTTCTCCGCTGCAGAGGGAGTGCAGAAGCAGACGGGTTGTTTATTGGAGAATGTTAGTCTGGTCTGCTTGACTCTGTGATCCTGTATCTGGCTGAGGTCTGACCCAGATCATTGTATTAATAAAGGAGCTCCCAGAAAGGCTTTCCCCTCTGTGTTCTTCTGTTGTCGGTAGTTGATTATTTCTTTTCAACAGCCAGCGGTGGAAAGTAACAGTGTTTGCCCAATAACCTATAAAGGTTAGGCAAGTTTAGTTGCATAGCACATTTCAACAACAGGGCAATTCAAAGGGCTTCGCCTAAAAACAGTAAAAGCATCAAAACATCACGCAAAAGAAAAAGACGTTTAAAAACAGTGATTAAAACATTAAAGTAAAAGGAACAAAGACGAGCTAAAATAGAATAAAAGTTACACTGCAGTGTAAGATATCAAAAGAATACAGAAATAAGTTGCAGCGTAGTGCAAGAAATTCATCAAGATCCTCAAATCTGGTTCAATGAAAATGGAAATATTCACATTTTGAAAGGCGCAGTTGCCATTTTTGCTCAAAAAGTGTTGAATCGATCATCAAAATCAATTTTCTTTTGGTCAGCTGATTGATTAATTGAATAAATTCTGCAGCTCCAGTGGTGACACCAGTACGGCTGCAGAAATGTAACACTTCAGAGAGGAGGACTGCAGTGATGCATCTCCGAATATGCAAATAAGTTGGCAGGAGAAAGTCTATAAACAAGCAGCGAGAGTCAGAGGAAGGAGGTTTTTTTTAACAAATGAGCAAACGCTGCAGAAATAATTCCGAGTGAAGACATCTGTATGTGTTTTCATGCTGGGTACATTTGTTTGTTGTGATTTATTAATGAAGATGTTTATTCACGTTAAATTGGAGGGACTGGATTTCTTTTTTTTTTTAATTTAAAATAGGTTCGTAGGAAAAAGAGTTGATCACTCGAATGCTAACGAAACGGATGAAACATCCATCGGGTCAGTGAGCAGCAGCCGAAGACTACGATTAAAAAAAAAATGTTTGAACTCACGAAAACATAGTTTGAAGTACAGTGCACTTAACCACCGACGCTGGTCCCTGATTGGTCCGTCCTCACGAGTGACTGAGCAATAGCTCGGTGGAGCCAGGCTCAGTTTTGATGACATCATAACAAAAACAATGCAAACGACGATAGAGGTTTGTAGTGAATTCAGACCCTGCCTCTGCACACGTTCAAACTGCAGATATGTAACTCCTCAAAAGCTGAGAGTACGTTAAAAATGTGTAACGATGAATTATTAAGCCTGAACACCGCGGCCATAAATACACAATGGGACTGCACACAATCTGGTTTTGTCCACTTTCCCTGCACTTCTGCCCTCACCGCTGTGAGCTTCCACCAACAGCTGGGTCACGGATCCATGAGTGACATTTGCAGTTAGCCAGTTGGGTCAACCATGAAATCATTTTGGCCATTTTACCGCTAATGTGGTGCGAGTCCCCAGTACATTCATTCATTATTGATGAGAGAATAAATCTCTGTGGTGTAGTAGTTGCAGCAGTTACCCGACTGAATCGGCCCCCTTCTGATGAGATGCTTTTTTTTTTTTGTTATACGCCTGGTCATTGGTGTGTGTGTGTGTGTGTGTGTGTGTGTGTGTGTGTGTGTGTGTGTGTGTGTGTGTGTGTGCGTGTGTGTGCGCGTGTGTGTGGGGCTCTGGGGCTTAAAAAAAAAAACAGTCACTGTCAAACACTCAGTTGCACAGTTTTTTTTTCTTGTGTATGTGCTTTCCTTACAGTAAACAAAAAAAACTAAAAAAAAAGGCTGCTTTTTCCAGCTCCGCCAATCCAAGCGCTGTTAGGCAGCAGTCGCCTGTTGCCATGGTAACTACCTGTTAATATTCCAGATGAGTTTTCTTGCTGACAGGAGGGGGAGACGGGGTGGTGGGTGGTGGTGGGTGGGGAGCACCGGCTTCTCGCTACAGGAAATCGATTGGACATTCCTGCAGAAAATGGAGGGGCGGGAGGGGGGACGGGAGGCTGAGACGTGCGGTCAGCACGAGGCCCGCGATACCTGGGATGTTTCGTACCTTCAAAGTGACCTCATCGACCTTGAAATGTCACTTAGAGGCTCAGTGCATGTCGCATATTGCAGATCAAATTGTCGTGATTGGGATAAAAGCTTTAGTTCTTGTGGCGCGATTGTTTTTTTTTTTTTTTTTTTCCTGAAAGTGGTTTTTTTTTTTCGAAAGGAGAGTGTTCAGAGGTCGAGCATTAAGCTATTTTAGGTTTCTTTGCTCCCGAGTGGAAAAAAAACAACCATTCAGGCAGCGATCAACTGTCTCATATAAAGGGATGGCATTGATCACGAATCCCATCATGCCCTGGACTTCATCTCAAACAGTCCAGACAATTCCGTTTTCCATTTCTCTCATTAAAGAACCTCTTTAAAAGAAAAAGAAAATAAAAAAAAATGGTGCTTTTCTCGTGGAAGAGGCAATAAAGTCTGAACAATGAGTTATTAATTACACACACAGGCTGGTGAAAATAAGACAATCAGTCGATCAATCAGTTGGCTGATCAAAAGAGAATAATTGGTAATTTTTCAACTATAGATGCCCAAAGTTTACCTTTTCTACCTTCTCAAATTTTGAGATCTTTTTCTTTTCTCTGCTTTATGTGATAATAAAACAGACAATCGTTAATTCGTGTGAAATTTATGATTCATTTTCTGTCTTTTTATCCTTTCCAACTGAAAGACCGAATGATTAATGCAGAAAATGATAATCGGAATAATTGATGATGATCGTTAGCTGAAGCATTACACATTTGCATAGCTGTAGTGCTGCCAATTTTGGGGGATTTTTTTTTCCGGTCTTTTTATCCGCTCTCGTTTTCACTTTTAGGATCACTGTATTACACCGTTAATACAAACTCTACACTTCCTGTATATGTTTCAAATTAAAAGCCCTCAAGAGGTTTAGTAGACTGAAACTTTGCACTTCTTTAACAAGGCTTTTATTTTTCTGAAACGTTTGCAGGAACGTGTTGTGACTGAAATCGCTCTAAATATTTATTTTGTTGACTTAATTCAATTAAAGCAATAGAAATATACACTATTAACTTATTGTATGTAAACTTGACCAGTTTACAGTATGCAACCTTACAAATGAAGCCGCAACTCAACGTTGTGTGTGAATGTATTTAAACAAAATAGCCCCACACCATATCTGGAGTTAATATCAGTATTCTGAGGATTTTTTTTTTATTATTATTTTTTGCAAAACAGAAGTCAGACAATATGAGTGTAACTTTTTTTTTACATGTCAAATAAAGTAGTATTTTTTTTTTACCAGAACTCAATAAAAAGGTGGAGTGAGGCATTGCCTCTGGCTCAGCGAGAAACCCTAACAGGGATAACAAGACCTTTTTGATTAATGCACAGATACAGAAATGTTTTCCCCCTGGTGTTTTCAGGGAACAAGTGTCTGCTGCAGAAAAATAGCTCCAATTCAAAATGTTAAGGTGTGCCATTAAACCAGCAGTTTTTTCTGAAAGCTCTGTGCAAAACACATCGTCACCTGTGAAAGCGGTACGGCGCCTCTGAAGTTCTAATAAAAAATCTGTTTGATGCCTGTTGGACTTCAAATTCATCTCCCTCTGTGGATGTAGTGGATTCAGAAGATCCTTGAGATGTCTGTCTCGGGTAGTCGGGCCTTTGAATCTGATGTCATGTGTCCCTTTCAGCCGAAAGCTGCGGCATGAAGTCTTTTTCAAAATCCTCTGAATAATATTTTATTGCTTTTCTATCATAAAGCGAAGAATCGGGCTTTTTCTTTTTTCCTGAGTTCTTTTCAGAGCCGGCGCTTTGAAAAGAAAAGAAGAAAAGGTTTTCAACTTTCAAAGACAAACCTGTCAGGTCATGCTTACATTCACCTCCATCAAGGTTCAGTAAACACCGTGTCATGATTTGTGAGAGGGTTTCCAGTGTCTGCTCCACTAAACTCTCACAGGACAACCCGCAGGGAGACTTCTGAATTTTTCTCGGAAATTTTAGAACAGGTAGATGTGAGATTTGGGGGTTTGCATAGTGGAAAGGGAGGTGCTTGAACTGTAGTTATCTAAGTAGTTTTTTGTTTCCGTTTTTATGTATAAATATATCATTTCTGAATGCTTTTGTGAGCCCATTAGCTAAATACAGAGTTAGGAGACTCTTAGCTGAGCATAAAGTCTTGAAATAGAGGGAAACATTTTACAAAGCGCTGTTTAAAGATGAAAAAATATGCCAACCAACACTTCTAAAACTTACACAAGAAATAATATGCTATTTATTAATTTTTTTTTAGGTTCGCCTTTTCCTGCGTCCTGCGGTCTGTATTCTGAGTTGAAATCATTTTAACTGTCTGCAGTCTTGAGCATCATATTTAACTCTCAGATTTAAGAGTGACATTGATTTAAAAAGGAAAACACATCCTTTTAAGCCAAACTATTTCTTCCGGGAGTGTCAAGTTGCAAATACTTCATAAAGTTGAAAAGAACGATCGGTTGTAGGCTAATATGAGCCAATTGTTGCTCTCAGCGTCCCAGAACACAGAGCTGAGTGGGAGCAGGACAAGAATTTTAGTTTTTCTTGTTGGACCATTGATCTACACATTTTCACAAACTATTTGGTTCTTGAAGCTTGTTGATGTAGTTAATACTCGCAGGGTTAGTTTGTAAGCGACCGTAGCTTACGTGGCTCATAGGTCATATTAGAGATGAATTAGTCCGGCACTTTATTCTGAGGACTATATTTAATAAAGACTTCCAAAAAAAAAAAAGGAATAAGATAGCGGTTTGACAACAGTGCGAAAGATCATTGGCTTAGCTCTGTGGCTAATGGGACAGCAAGTTTACACAGTTTATTCAAATGATATCCTCCATGGACCGGTTCACACTCCAACAGAGGAGGTTGGATCTCAAATGTGTGTGGTTTCTTCTTACTCAAATATTGGACTCCATCCTACTGAGCAAGATTCATTTATTGTACCAAAGTGACCATCGGAGTTACATTTCTTTCTTGAAATCCATTTTAAATTCACCAGGCTCATGTAAACATCAAAAATCTGGCTGAAAAGTCGCTTCATTACCACAGCAGCAGCTGTGCGCTTTAAAGCGGGATAATAAAAGACTTCAGGGTCTTTGTTCTGTATTTTCAAACTGTTTTGATCTCTGGGATTTCTTTTCTTTATGTTTATTCCTCTGCTTCTCTGCAAAATGACTTTTCTCAAACCTTTCTCTGGAGCGATTTCCTCCCATACAGACAGCTGTTGTGGCCCTTTACAGCTCAATATTCTCTACATTATTTATGATGACTTGCATGAGCGGCAGTATTTCTGCGGCGATGACTCGGGGGATTTCGGTAGCTTTAAAGTAGTCTTGTCCCCGTGACCCAGTCTCCTTCTTCATCTGCCCGACAGCGATAGAGATGAAGGAAGCCCCCAGAATAGAAAATGCAGGTCATATCTGTTTATCTGGGATTAGACTGTTTCTGGAGAATGCGTACGTGTACCGCTGAGCTCATCCAATTGCCTCGAGGTCACGGAAAGATGTGGTTGAAGTGACACAGAATTATGAGGTTATAAAAGACGCTTCAGACTCTCATGTTGCTTGTCATTTATTAACCAGACGGTCGTTTCGGCGTCCCTTCTTCCCTCCATCTTTTTGCCTTTTTTTTTTTGTCTGCTGGTCTCCATGGGACCAAGCTGGCTTCTTTCTCACCTCTGATATTTATTACACAAACATCACCCAGGATCAAATATTCCTACTTTTTTTTTCTTTTTTTTCTTCAATCCACAGAAACCAAGTGTTGGTGAGAGATAACATGTAACGTGAGTGGGAGGTGGGGAAATAAGAGAGAGCTGCAGACTTGTTTATATGTCTTGATCTGACAAGATGAATAATTCAGCGATGGCGCTCCAGGACTGTATTAAAAGAATAGTTTGGGCAGTGGGGAGAGACAAAAAATGGGAGGAGATGAAGTGCGGGCGACAATGAAGATGGGACGACTCGATAACGGAGAGAACTGTGAATTATTCAAACCCCCCCAACCCCAAAAATCTCCAGCGGAGGAAGGCGTGAATGCCAGTGTGGTTCAGGTGATTAGAGGACACCGGAGAGATTTCTCCGCTTCACTGTGGGACAGCAGATAGAGACGGACTGACAGCTTCCTTTTCACCCCGAGGCCCGAGGAATCCCTGCTTTTCTATTTGCCATCAGGCACTCTTGATTTATTCTTCCAGAACTTTTAACTTTCTTTTGGGCTTTGCTTTCCCCAGACATTTGCGGTGCCGAACAAATTGCAGCAGGGCAAAAGTGATATGCTGTTTACTCTGCACTGTCACAGACTCTTCAAAAATTGCCTGAGTCCCTCTTGATCCCAAATCCTTTGCTTAGAAAAACATGCAATTTAGCAATATAAAGTCCCGCGATCAGGTGTTGAATCATCTTTATTCAAGAGATTTTCTATACATAATCACTGCGAGAGATATAATTACAAACATTAAGCTGCTTTAATCAGCAGTTTTAAATCAACAAAAAGTATTTTTACGTAAAAGAAATCACTCTTCCAGTAGAAATCATCTAATCTTGTAGTTCCTCAATCTTTGAGCCCCTTTTAATTCATTGTTTTGGTTTTAAGGCCCACAGATGCAACAAGCAGCTGACTTCAGTGAAAAAACTTTCGACTAAATGTTCACCACCAAACAGGTTTTGAAACTATCTCAGTGGAGATTTAGCAGCCAGATGTTTTCCTCAGGAGTTGGTGGGTGGCAGCTTAAATTCACCAGGAGTCCAGGAACACAACTTCAAATCTATGCTGATGTAATCTTTTAAAAGCATCTGTTAGCAAACGAGTTCACAACATTTGATGTTTAGAGCTTGTTTCCGACTCATGTAATTTCAAAACTAATGCCGAACTCAAACCTTTGACATCACAGTATGCTGGAGAGAAACTAGGCTCTTTGAAATATCATTCGACTGCATTTAAAGGAGAAAGTGCTCGTCTGCACTTCTACAAAGTATCTGTATCATGGCTTTGCTTATCTGTTTTCATGAAATGTAAATGTCTTTTGTGTGTCTTTTCTAAACATAATGAACTGTACAAATGAGGCTGAGGGTGCACACCATTTCATAAATGGACACTGCTTTTGTGATGTCATCCGTAAGGTTTCCTGAACAGCAGCTTTGAAGCTGAGTTCCAGGTTATACGTACCTTTAGGCTTTAATACAACTCAAACGGGTAAGTTATCTAAAAATTCACAACCGTGAATGAGAAAAGAAACTGGAGACCAAAAACGTTTTTTGTATCAGGCTGTAAACATGTTTGTTTCTGCTCTAAAGTTGCATCTTAAAATCAGCGTCTTTGGGGATTGACTAGTTTTTAGAGCCTCAAATGGCCATTCGAGGAACTGCAGTTTTTGGCACTCGGCTTCATTTTTTTCAGCCGAACAGGTTGCTGCTTGGTGCACACTTGAAGGCATTCAAAGTTGCACGTAAAAATAAGCGACTGTAACAACTAAACTACAACTATTCACACTTTAACATGGTTGGATGACACATTTAAACGATGAGACAAGCTCTTCTTTTGGAGCTCAATGAGGCCCTTAGCCTTTAAACTGTTCTGGGTCAAATCCTAAACCAAAATCTGTTTAAAACCAGTAACCGAACCCTTTAAAAACACTGGCACCCTGTGAGATATCCTCCACTGGGACCACTGTGGTGGCCTTGGAGTTCAAGCACTGGCCGTGAAGCCCAGCATGAACCTTTTTTGCATGTCATTCCCCATCTGTCTCTCCTCGTGTCGACTATTAAAAGCACAGAAAAGTTTCTCCACAACACTTAAAACCAATCAAAAAACTGTCAGCACTGACTTGGGAATTTGCAGGTCAAAATGTACCTATGGAGCATTACTAATTAATGGCACTAAATGTGATGGAAAGTGAGTTTTCTTGGGGGGGGGGGGTGTCTGAGTTACGTAAAATCATTTCAAGAGCATTAAAATGACAGTAATTCAGTGTGAAGCAGCTCCTAACTACACCTTGAAATATACTCATTTAAATGCTGTTGAAATGGTAATTGCAATTATTTAAAATAAAAATAAAAAGTTCCCAAAGTGGTTTTCACTTCTCTGCAAATCATTAGTTTCTGGGGAATCTTTTTATTCCGGAGACCCAAACCAACCATTTTTTTTGTTTGAACACCACATATTTCACTGGAGGAATTTCATTTCTGGACACACCCTAAAAGCTCAGTGGTTAAACAGCAATGGGAAAAGTTGTTATGATAATTATTAGAGGCTCTAAAAAAAAAAAAAAAAATTGGGTCGACCTCCCCGGAAAGGCTGTGGGAAAAAGAGGGAAGCGAGACTTTGACGGGGGAATACAGGAATTCCTGGGCTGTACACTGTGGGAAGAGGACGTGGTGGGAGGAATCTGGAGCTGGACAACTCCCTGGCCTCCTTTTCCTACTGAGGGGAAAACTCCTCCAAAATGAGCCTGCTGCTCTGTGTCCACTGCATGGGTCTTTTGTCTTATGTGCTGGCAACCAAACACAGACAAATTGACCAAGTTCCTCTATGCTGTAATTACTGTTTGCTGAGTAATGGCGTATCCCACTGCGGCGTGTCATTAGGATTAGCGCTCGGCGCGGTGTCGCTCTCCATTCTTCTGTAGCAAAAAAAAACAAAAACAACAACAACTCAATATCCAATCTGTCACGAGTTACGCCACACAGCCAAACAAAGCCTGGCTGCAGTAACAGCACCTAAATGGATTAAGTCTCGCCAGCCAAACATAATCTGCTGCACCTTGTTTGCGGGGCGAAAAGAAAACCAGCGAACACACCTGCGATTATAACAAGATGTTATGTAAAAGGACAATGCACAAGCTCGCACTTTGGATTCATGACTTTGAAGTGGCTCGTTGCATAATTGGCTAAGTTATAGTTCAAGTTAGGAAGTCAAAAAAACAGAAGGAGAGGGAATTAGAAGAGGGCTCGATTTTCACTTCAGAGGAAATACATTTTAAAGATATGCAACTATGTTAAAATAATGTCCTCTGATTCATCTACCTTCACTGTTAAAAAGAAACCTTTGTGTGAAAGAACAAATTCATTAAAACATTCAATCTGGGTTTATTTTCATTACATCAGCTGCGATGTTTTCACCCAAAAAAAAAATGAAGATATAGTCATCTGTGACTCCATGTTTAATCATTTTATGTTTGCTGTTGCTGGTGAAATGAATGTGGGGTTTTATCATCCAGTTTACCAACCAACCAATATTGAGCTGAAAGTGCCGATTTGCATTTCTGGACTCTTTTCCAGTTTGCATTTTTCTGCTATTTCATGGTTTTTAATTAGAAATCAGCCACACAAAAAAAAAAAAAAAAAAAGTGAGGGGGCTGAAATGTTCTGCAGATTAAAACTTAGCGAAATATGATACATAAATGCCGCTTTTGACCTTTTTTGGGCTCTGTTCTGCCTGCAGGTGTGCTGAGCCTGCCGGAGAGTCTGAACCTGCACCGGGACCAGCAGCGCTCGGGGAGGGGCAGCGAGGGTCAAGGATACACCCAGGCCGAGCTGCGCACGCTGGAGCAGTCGCTGCTCGCTACCCGGGTGGGAAGCATCGCAGAGCTGAGTGAGTGTCATCTTTATACGGAACACACAGCGAGAACAGACTCCACAGAGGTTTAACCGGGTTGGAAGGAAATGAAACCGACTTAAATTATGCAATTTATCACTTCTAAAGCTGTAAAAAAAAATCTTTTAAGATTTCACAGTGTTTGTATTAATGATGAAATATTCCAAACCGAAGGTTAACTTACAAGCTTTTCCTGCGTTTCCTCCCATTGTTGTCTGTAAATTGAACTCGGTCAGGTGTCATCGTGCAACCTTAGTATGAAACTGTGGTCACATGACGTTTAAAATACAGACAGGTGATGAATTAAAGTAAGAACCTGAAGGTCAGAGCCCTGCAGCGAGGTGACTCGACGGCTCTCTGACGCTGTGGGGGGTTTTGATTTGGGACCACTTGTCCCCGCCAGAGGGAAGGGTCACCGCAAATCAATACAAGCTGTGCTGAAAGATCATCTTTATCCTTTGATGAAACGTTTCCACCCTGGAAACAGTGGTCTCCATCCACCTACGAGGTGTCACCGAATGGTATCGTGAAAATTTTGGGAGTCATATTCTGTGGCCTTCGCAGTCACCAGATCGCAACGTGTTCAGATGCCTCTTTCGACTACCATCATCTAAACACTGAGCGAGGGAAGTTATACGTGTCCAATTAACGCTCCCAAGAGAAGTTAGGACTGATGAGGGAATCTCTTTAAGTTTCCTCAACTGTCTCGATCCTCCTTCTAAAAATTCGCAAGTAGTTCTTCATGAAAATTGCCAACTCGAGAACCCTGAAGATCTCACGAGCGGACCCAGTCCAGAAAAACGTTGGCATTCAGCTGCTGTGGCCGCAGAAACACAAATATGTGCCACGACTTTGAAAAGCTGAAGAGATGCTCTAAAACTCTTTGTTCAGAGTCAGAAGGAAAACTCACGTGTCCATCCGCCGATCGACCGCAAAACAGCAGCGTGGTGCGCACGTTATGCAACAACCAGGCTGCAACGAGCACGTGATCGGTGATTACAGTATTAACTCGTGTGGTTAATAGCTGTCACTATTTAATTCAGACATAGGTATCAAAATAAAACAGAATAAATATTACATTTATGAGGCTACACGGAATATTACGTTGTTTAAAAAAAAATTGTGTATGTCACAGTGTCAATACCACCCATATATTTAAGGTTGCATTTTGCTTTTCTGCACTTCTAATTATACAATTCTGTAAATTGTATTATCTATTATGTTTAAAATGCCATGAAAATACTCGGATTTAATGATATTAAATGCCAACGTTAAATATTTGCATCTCAGGCCCAGAACTAAATGCTCGCTGAACAGAACTGCGTATAAAACCTCTAAGTTCAGCTCACAGTAAATGCGGCAGTAATTGTTCCGGACATTAAAACTGATCGTTTAAGGACTTATTTCCATGTCTATTTGCCAAAATAGCTCCATTTGTGTGAGGGAATGCACACTCCCAGTCCCCGCGGGCTGTCACGGAGGTCTAACCCGACCCGCCATCATTCCTCCGTCCCTCTCATCCGTCTCTCCTCCCTCAGCCGCCGACGCACTGCAGCCAGGAACTGTTCTATTACAGCTGCTCCGACACCTGTTTACGAGTCGCGCCCGGGGACCTTTAAATCCAAGGTCACCGCCTCAGAGGCTTTTAACCTCAACTTGAAAGGGAGCGCTCCACCTTTAACTCTGACGCCTCCCGCCCCCGTCCCCGTCCTTTTCACAGCCTCGCGTTAGATCATCCTGTCACCCGCAGACGTTTGCACGATGTGTGGCTGTGCGTTTTGTGTCCACGCACATTTGTCCTGGATGACTGTTGGCTTCGACCCGGTAGCACATTAGAAACCAGTAAATCACTGTGCATCATTGATTGAAGTAAGAATTCAAGGTCTTGTCCTCAGCCTGTGGGCAGTTTGTGGAGCAGGCCGTCCATCATCATCACCTATGCTGAAATAAAATCGACACAAGGGAAGAAAATGCTTTGACATCCACTGCACCTAATAATGAAACATAAGTAATATGATCTGCAGCCAGATATCACACCGAGGCACGTAATACACCAGTCAGTCCACTAGAGGGTACCGTTTTAGTGGCCTCGCCAAGGCGGAAAAACTATACGCATGTTTGATTAGTAACAAAGGAGGAGGTCATGTGACGAAGTACAAAGAGTGATAAAGTCAGAGGAGGTTGTGGGTGGTCGGATGGAATAAACAGAAATTTTACCTCGTCAACTGGTGCTCGAGTCCGTGAAAAGGCCAAAAATAACGTAGATTTCTTCTAAGTAACATACTGTACTGTTGTATTTTAAAATCTTTTTTCTGTTTGCCGTAGTTTTAGAAGAGAGACGAGGAAAATCTGTTCCTGGAAATGATGACATGCACACAGATTTAACAAGACGATGAAAAGTTGAAACCTTTTTATTGACGGCTCATTATAATTGCTGACAGGCTGCATGATAAGAGACAAAACCTTATATGAAAACTATAAACGTAAAAAGCAAAGAAAATGACATACTGCATGTAGGAGCTTTCCTTTGATGTCAATTCAAGGATTCCCAGCATGAACTGCGGTAGCAAAACTTACGTTTAGGATAAAAGCAAATAAGTGCGTTTACCTCCTGCAATTGCCGGTGAAAATGCCAATACGCAATAGAGAGCAACTGTTCTGTGGTTATTCTTGCTAATTTGAACATATCTGTCCAAAAGATGCTGTACTTGTATCGGAAGGCAGAACAAACAAAAAAAAGCAGAGACGGCTGCTTGTTTGATTCCTGTTTAATGCACCGTGTGCCGGACTCCCTCTGCTGCGCTGCCTCAGCTGGGCCTCCTCACCTCCGGGGTCGGCCACGCCATCGCTGCCAGAAGCTGACGTGGGGCTCGTAAATGCGGTCGCTGCCAACTGCTCTCGGTCATTTAGTGGATTTCAGTGGGTTACTGTGGCATGGTTTCCTCCCCGTGCTGCGCTATGTGAACAGATTGATCAACATTTCACAAATCGCTGAATAACAGCGAGTGTGAATCTGCTTATCGAGTGCACGATGACTGCAGTAAGGGTTCTACTTTAAACATGTTGCGCCATCTGCCTTCGCAAGGAACGTAAAGAGACGGCGTCTCTGGAGATTTAGCTTTTCATTTCAGACACATCTGCACATATATAGTTTATTCATCAAAACAGGTGCAACGAAGTCCAGGAGAAGTTTGCTTGTTATTTAAAGTGCAGCTTGCGTGCAATCAGCCACTCCGATGAATGATAATCTGTTTATTTCTTACAGTCGACAAATATTCAAAGCGTTTTCAAATCTGGATTTATTTATTTTTTCAATTAGCCACACAAAATTACTTTTTTATTGTAACATAATTTGGATGTTGGTAATCAAACAATCCGCCAAGTTGCAAAAAACATTCTGACAACATGCAGTAGTTCATTTCTATTCTGCCAAAATAGCCCGTCTTGTAATCTGTAGTGATCGTAGCATTGTTCAATTATTTTATGATGTTCAGGCACTGGAAGAACTGATGGTCCTTCTGTATCAGAAAACATCAGACACATTTATTGATTCGCATTGATCCACTGAAGCTCTCAGCAATGTAGTAAAATTTCAACCTGAAAAAAGTATAATCAGTCAGTAATAACTTTACAGCTGCAAGACCGAAATCATTTGGCTCTGTGGGTAGAAGATTTGCTGGAGAACTTTTAAAATAAAATAAGTCTCTTTGTTCTCATCATCTGAGGGAGAGTGAGATTTAAAAAACTCAAAACTGTAAATTACACAGCAAATAACAGCCTCGTAGCAACGAGTCAGTAAACATCGAAGTTATTAAACCTGCCCTAAAAATCCTCAACTGCAAATGTGCCAAATTTGATGCGAAGGAAATGAAGCACAACAAACGCTGCATCCATTTTAGTGACAGTAGGCAGCCTCTTCACTGAAGGCGACACGCTCGGCAACCTTCAAAAAATAAAGATTTATAGGAGGCGTTTAATAGCAGGTGGAAAGGGTGGACTAAAATCACAAAGTTTTCCTTTTGTTGCTTAACTCTAAACACAGATGGGAGTCAAGATTTTAGTCTTGTGTTTTGTGTACCGTCCCTCCACCCCGACCACCTCCCTGTATGTCAGTGCAGTTAATAAATGCAGAGCTTCGCTGACTCATAAAAAAGTTTCCTCTGACTGTAATCGAGTTAGCGTTTTTCAAGATAAGAGAGATAAGAGAGTTCATTGCATTTACAAATGTTTATCTATCTGGGGAAGGTTTGGCTGAACATACGTGTTCTTTTTACAGCAACTCCCTGTTCACATTTACAGCCAGAAAACATAAGATAACAAGAACAGTCATTAACAGAGCCGGAAATCAACCGTTAACAACAGTGTAGGCTGAATTAAAGCCGTCGCGGTAGGGTTTCGTGTTTCGTTGATTCTGCAGAGTATCCGGCGGGAATGCTGCAATAAAGATGGAGGAGTATTTTCTAATTCAGTTCAGCCACGTTGTTCCTGGGACATCAGTCTGCCTCTGGAGTGGGTGACGTTTGGGCCGGAGCAGCGAAGATGAGATATAAGATGGCAATTTTCCACCCAGAAGATTGTAGATAAATAAAAAAAACAGTGGTTATTACTGTAGAGCTCTCCGACAGATATAGTGTGGTTGTCTGTTTTATGTGGAAATGTGTCCTCTTCTTAGCACACATGATGAAAAAAATTTAAATAAAAAAAACATGGTCGATGAACATATTTTTAAAATAACCCAATGACACTCGAAAAAGTCTGCCGCAAACTGTGTCAGGGGAGAAATACAGTGAATCACTTCAAAACAAAAACAAATAACTTCATTATGGAAGAAAATATGTGCTTTATCTAAAAATAAAGGAACACAATATGAGCGTTTTCATAAGACCTAACAAAGAGAGGCCTTTCAGTCGTCTGCTCTGTGATTCCAGCGTGTGCAGAAAACATTTTAAAGCGAGCTTTGGGCTGCAGAATTGTATCGGGGGACATCAGACATATACACGTACGTCACCCCCCCCCCCCCCCCCCAAAAAAATATTTGTCCAAAAATTTGTCCAAAAAAATATTTGTCCAAAAATTTGGTTCATTACAAAATATCTGCAGAAATAGAGACATTGTCATCAGTCTCAGCCATGCTTTCTATTTGGTGTTAATGTTGACATGCTACCGTGCTAAACTAAGAACCAGTGACATTCCCATTAGCTTCAGTTGTACTTCCTGTTTAGTGCGCACGTTAGCACGCCAGCACTGAAATGGTGAGCATGATAAACATATGCTTGCGTAACATTGGCATGTCGGCATTGTCATTATGAGCTTTTTGGCATGCTGATGTTAGCATTTAGCTCAAAGCACCATTGCCATAGAGAACCATAGGCATTCTCATTTGAACTCCGAAACGTTTTAAATGTTTATTTCAATTATCATCACCAAATGCAGCTATTGTTGTTGTTGGGTTTTTTTTTTGCAAAGATGTTTCATGTTTAATAATGCAGCTGGAGGGCAGTTGTGTTCCTGTCCTGCCCCGTTAGTCTTAACAGATTGTGGCAAGAATAAAACAGAATCTTTTGGGACGTAAATCTATCCAGCTAGATTCCTGGAGAGTCCGAGGACACCAGGTTTGTCCTGTTTTTGTCGAATGGGAGAAACGAGGTCCTGCCAAAAGAATACGAGCATTTCTGAAGCGTATGTGAATTGTAGCACCCGTGGCATCAAACGCAGAGTAGAGTGGAGGCTGATGGAGGTTGCCAGTCATCTAAGTTGGGACCTGGTTGATTTGCGGTAATAAATCCAATGAAATAATGAGAAATCATGTGTTAATGATGTGAAAATGCGACACACACGAGTGTCGCAGCAAGAATGTGGAGCGGACCCACGACGGGGGAGCAGGTGTTTCGTTCTCAGACGCTCGCTCCACTCACGTATCGCACGTCAAATCCTCTCAGCACGTCTGAATTGTTTAAACTGAAATCAATTTGAACCTATTAGCTCAACAGCTGAACAATAAACAAAAATGACTTGAAAGTAAAGCGGCGGCGCAGAGCCGGTTTTCAGGGCAATTTCACACCTGACTTATTCTGTAATTAATTGATAATAAAAGAGGCCGTTAAAGAGCAACATTCATCACAACATTCATAATTTCATTCTCACAAGGTGGAAAAGTAAATCTTTTATTTCTGAGGTCGCCATTATCTCCCTGGTCATCCTGTACGCTCATATTTCACGTCTTTGTCTGAGCGAGGTGAGCGGATCGCCGACGGGTGTTTCTCTCTCTGTTTCCACTCCGCGTTTGTGTGGCAAAAAGGATCCATAGGCGCCGGACTGACATATTGTGACCGGGTGTGACAGAGAAAGAGGCCGTTCGTCTGTCAGCACGGCCGGCTGCCCTGTGGGTCGGACAGCAGCCATGAGGCAAATAAACGGTGTAATGTAATACAGTGCAGGCCTCTGACAAAGTGCCATATCAAGGTACCTGTCTGCCACAGAAAAGCAACTCGGTGTTCAGTGTCTTGCCTAAAAGCATATGGATTGGGCAATTAGTGGACAACCAACTATGTACTGTGCAGTTAAATTACTGTTTTTATCAAAGGAGTCTGGTGGCTTTCAAGAGAGCATAGTAGTGTCATACCGGTCTTGCTGTTACCCCCGGTAACCACCGGTGTCACCAGAAATCTGAAAGAATTTCAACTTCACGCATGATGGACCAAATCGTTGTTTCTTTCTATTTGACAACTAAATTGTCAACTTTTTTTGGGGGACTAATTGTCACATTTCTTCTTCTTTCTTTTTTTTTTCTTTTTTTTTTTTACGCCAATGGGTTTTGTCCACGGGGGGGGGGGGGGGTGTTAAACACCGGAGGCGCCGCTCGCTCTGTATTTTCCCTGGCTGACAACGGGCAGCTTGAAAAATGAGTCACGGTGTATTGTATTGTGCATAGGCAGAGAGGGAAAGTGCTTACTCTTCAGGGCTGAGTGGGTTTCACAAATGGAGGAATCCCTCTCTCCTTCCTCCTTCTGCAAAGCTGCAGGAGTTGTGCGCCGGTTTGAAAGGCTACAGCAAATTGCACTGCGATGGGATGTTATTGCTCTTTTTTTCTTTTTTTTTTTTTTTTCAGGAAGTGATTATTCTGCTTGCTGAATACCTGCCTGAGCATGATTGTTGGCTGCAGTGCACATTGAGCATTTTTTTTTATTTATTGTGTGACCACATGCTTTAAATTTCAACGGCCTTCACTCTCATGACAAATCATTATTGAAAAATCATACTTTTCCTTCTCTTTTTAACCCCCTACGTGTCATTAACATCTCTTCTCGCTTTTTAAAGCCGTGAGTCAGACATCCTTCCCGTCCTCTCCGCTCCATTATCCCTCACCCAGGATGAGAATACGGGATAATGGAATCGCTTCGCGCACACAGAGAGGTGTTACATTTCATCTCCAGCCCGTCCGTGCTATTCTCATTTTTCATTATATTACAGTTAAGCTACTTTCCCTACTTCGCCATGCATCATCATTCCTAATCTCTCACAGTCTGACCCATTTCCCAGCAGGTGATGGTAAAGAAGAAGGGGGGAAAAAAAGGAGACAAATGAGTCGATTAGGTTTCTCTTGAGTTGATAGAAGCTCATAAAAAAACATCACGCAGTTAGTAAACGGCGTGATAAGGTTGCATTTCTCTGTTTTTAAGCTTTTATCCATCAGACCTCTTCAGCTCCTGATGGTGATGTCAGCCTCACGTCCTTTTCAGGATCTGTCTAATGGATATGTCAGTATGCTGGTTGTCATTTTATGCCCTCCTCACTTCCTTTTCTGCTGTCGTCTCAGAGGTCCGCAGTGCCATTCATCACGTACTCTGTCCATCTTAGAGTCACCGTGGTTTCAAGAATATCTAAAAAAAAAAAAAAAAAAAAAAAGGGCTTTAAAGATGAGCCCGTCTCATTCAGTCACCGGAACAGGGTGCGGCCATTTTTTTCTTATCTGTCTCCCAGCACCTTTAGGAAAACAGCGAGGGCATGCTGACACAAACAACTCTCCTCACAATCGCTCTAAGCACACACACACACACACACACACACACACACACACACACACACACACACACACACACACACACACACACACAAAAGAGCCTCGTGCTGGAGAATCCTGTAGCCTCCTGCAGTAATTACGTGAGGCTGGCTTCATTATTGTATAATAGTTTAATGCCTCTGGATACCAACCACAGGATCCTGCTCGCTCACCGCAGCTCAGTGGAGAAGATTGAATGGAGATTAAAAAGACAGCTCGTGGAATAACTCTAGGATTTTTTTTTCTAAGAGAAGGTTTTCTGGGCTAAATTTCCCAGAAAAATGAGATCTTTCTCCGTTTGGATCCCTGTAACATAAAAACACGCTCTTGGTCATTTCAAGGACACCAGACATCAAGGTCAAAGCATCAACTCACTACCTAAGTGTGTACCGACAATCACCTTCACTTTGAACCATTTGAATGCAATGAAAGCAAAAATTACCTGTAGTATCACTTCAAAAGGAAAGCATTTAGGCAGATAGGAACTATATTTTGAACTTCCCAGTAAGAATGGCTTTGGTAATTAGCAAGTCAAATGATTTCTCTCAAACTTGAGTTAATAGACATTTTTAAAGATTTTAACTAACGAAGGGACATGATTTTCAAATATTTTAGTTTTCATTCAAATGTTAAAACTCTATTAGTAGATGTGACTATCGTTCTTCCTTAATTCCCCTTTTTTTTTATTGACAACTGGTTGTAATGCGCTCCCCCCCTCCCCCGTCAGAAGGTGGCGGTAATGCACCTAAAAGCTGTTTGCTAGCTGCCGTTAAACAACATAAGAAGCAGAAGAACGCGTTATTACGAGGCGCCGTAGCTTTGCAGGTAAAAATGTGTTGGTTAAGAGCGAATTTCGAATTGTAATTGTGCTTGAAGTGCCGTTCCCTTATTTTAACACGAGAAGGGAAAATCAGACACATCAGGTTAGCGTTGGAGACTTGAAAGCGCGTTGGGTGTTTAAGTTAATACGTCTTTAAGGTTATGCACCCTTCGTTGTCATGACAACACTAAAACACGGTTTTATAGAAAAAAAAAAAAAGTCCCAACTAATTTTTGGAAATGGAAATTTCCGCGGTAGCAGCACGTGACTTAAACGCATTTAGTGCCACCTTGGGCCTCTCTTCAGAAACATGAGCGGGTGCTCTTTCGTCCTCTGTAACCCATCGACAACATTTTCAAAAGTTGATGCACGAGCCCAGAATGCGAAGGAAGAGCCAGGACAGACCGCGGGTAAAGATCTCAGCAGTTTACTTGCCAAATGAATATGCATCACATGGCGACTTGCCGGCAGCAGCGAATGGGGAAGAAAAAACAAAAAAAACAAAAACAAACAAGCGGAGCCAGAGATTCACTTAAAGAATGACCCATCACGCCCCGAACAACCGTGCGCTCCGTTCCTACAGACCCGTAGTGGGCAGCGAAGTGAAGGTGATGCAAGTGATTACACAACATCAAACACAGGACCAATTTCAAACCGTAATGAGGCTTTTTCGTCTCCGGGTTCTCGAGATGTTTTTGTCCCGCAAGGACACAAACAGCGACTGAGGGCTCTTGAATTTAATAACCATCGGCTCGCTGGCGCCGGAGATTAAACTGGGATTACTTACTTTCCTGTTCGTGTACAAGGTCAGCAGCGTGCGTTTTAAGTCTCCCGTCTGAGCGGCTGGTCGACGCACAGAGTGTTGGAGTCTAATTAAAGTCTATTGAAGGTGCTGCGTTTTCCAACGATGGCGGAAGCATGCGCGCAGTCTGTAAACCAGCGTGAGCGTTGGAATGCGCGTCACCTCTCCGCAGAGGTAGCCCACGACACCCGCAGGCAGATGTTCCTCATTAATGATTATTACCCGTCAGCCCGACACGCGAGAGCCGAGGCCCGCTCGACATCGCCTCACTCAGCTCTCTGTGACTTCAGTGGCTGAGGGACGGGCTGAAGTTATCTGTGCTTAACGTCCGCTCCGCGACCGAGTCCTGCCGCAATGAGACGGACGTTTCACCGCAGACTGTTTCCCCCTTTCGCAGCGGTGCTGCTGGGAGATAATGCAGCCCCACTAATTGAGTGTTTTGGAGGGAGCCAAAAGGGCTAATAGAAGTTTGGAGGTAATAAGGCGGTGAATTGAACAGGCTGCTCTTCGCTCTCACCTCGCCATTTCCAGAAAAAAAAAAAAAGGAATAAAAAAAGAAAGAGAGAGGCCAGACAACTGTTTGGAGACAAATAATGGCAGCTGGAGGCGACAAAGCTTTGATGAAAGGACACTTTAAGAAAGGGTGCTGATAGCTGGTGGTGTTTTGACTGGACTTTTTTTTTCCATCGAGAACCTCGCCGGTTTCACACATAAACAGTTCATCAATGACTCGTCTTTTATTCATATAAAATGAATTACCCTCTGGAGCATTATCGCAGGTTACATTAAGACTTGTTGAGGTTCAGTGAAGGCCGGTGGAGGTTTCTGAGTAACAGAGCAGAAGGAATAAGTGTAAAGGATCCAAGACAAGTATCACAAGTATGATTTTACTGTGGTTCCACACATCGAGAGGCTGGACTGTTTTCCCAAAGTGTTGTTTCTACAAAAGACTTTTTGTTCACGGCTTTTCTTCAGGATATTATTTTGAGAGTGTCAATCATGATGACACCTTTTCTTTTTTTTTTACAATTTTTGAAAAAATATCCGGTAAATTATATGACAAAGGACAGCAGTTTGTAAAGGAGTTGCCTCTAATTAGACCTGTGGTTTTCAAATGATTCGAATAATAAATATTTCTGTTAAATACTCATTGTTGGTGACACAGTCCATGTAAGAGAAAATTGTACAAGAGATTGTTAGAAAAGATGCAGTGAATGTTTCATGGCTTTAAGACTGGCTGCCAGTCGGTCCACCACTTTAGTCTAGACGGAAGTAGCTCAACAAACTTTGGATGAATTTCCAAGAAACTTTCTACAAGTAGCCACGGTACCCCCCGAGGATAAATTCTAATGACTTTGACGAGCCCATCACTTTTCTTCCCGTGTCACCATGAGGCTGACATTCAGGGTTGTTTTTGTGAAATGCCTTGACATGTTTGGTACGCACGTTCGCGAACCGCTCAAAGTGAATTAAAACATCTTTGATGATCCCTTTTTGTTTCTATCGCCATCATCATGTCAAAACATGTTGGTTTATGACCAAACCTACTGACATTACGATTAGCGTCTTAACTTGCGAGGCGGCGGGATGGGCGAGATCGCTCAATCACACGAGAATCCGGCTCGTCAGGTTTCAGCATCCCGTGAGGATCTCCAGATAGCTCCGGATAGATCTCCAGGTACCATTGTGGTTTAAATGTAACGACAAGAAAAAGCCACTGCCGAGTATTTTTCTTTTTTTTTAAGCACTGGTTAGCAGTTTTTGAAGACGACCTTTCAGGTCGTTCATGAGGCCAGTTTAATTAGCCACACGTGTAGTTAAATGTTTAGGGTGAATTAACAAATGTTGGCATGTTAACATTCTAAGCTGGAGTAGTAAACATGGTAAAAATTCTACCTGCTAAAAAAATTACCACGTTAGCATGCAGACAGCATTTCTGAAAGCATCACTGTGCCTGCAGACTCAGTGTGACTGTGGACTATTTGTCTGGTTAAATGCAGTCTACTATAAATTAGAATTGTATTGTTATCACTGCTTATTTACTTTGCCTGAACTATTTTCTCGACATGACTGCTGCAGTGCAGTGCACACAGACATAAACATCCTTTCGATTTGATTTGTTGCTGTGCTTCGGTAAACAGCTGGACAAGTCATTTTTGACCCAACTGTAATTTTGAAGCTCATCTTTAAAAAGGGAACCAAAAAAAAAAAAAGCCCTCAACTGAAATATGAATGGTGCAGAACGATTTAAGATCATTTGACACAGTGGATAATAAAGACCACACATAAGAAAGGTATTTATTATACAGTGCCGCAGTCTGCAGTTTTGCTTCTGCCGATCTTCATAGAAGAGCCATTAAAGTCCCTAAAAGAGCCATTAGAAAGAATAAAGTGGCATCCATTTAGAAGTCCCCTCCTGCGAGTTGCATAAAAGATGATGACAATAGGACAAGAGAGATAGTATGTGTAATCTACTGCTCCATTTCCGCAGCCGGGAAATATCTGGAAAAACTTAGATAAGATGAGACGAAATTAAGCTACGGTTCAGAAGCCTCTTTAGAATAAAAGAAGTCGTTATCGAGAAGGCTTTTGTATTATTTTCCCCAGGTTTGTAGTCGTTGTTAATGAACAGGATTGTTTCAGGGATCCCTGCGACTTTTACAAATGAGCCGTCACATCTTTTTTGTTTTTTTCTCTGGCTTTTCTGCTGTTGTTTCGTCGCTTTCGGTCACAGTCACAGTCTGAATATGCCTTAATGGCCAGAAAAAAAGTAATCATGTTGGTCTCTGCAGAGCCGATATTATCCGATAAGATATAGACACAGATAAACACTTAACCTTCCTAAACACAGATTTCATAATGTTTTGCAGCATCTTGCATCATGGGACCCTCATTAATCCATTTTGGTCAAAGTTTCCTCCAGGGAGGAAAAACAGCTTCCCTGGAGATTTGACCCTTCCTGGGCCCGCTGCTCCTCAAATGGACGTATGAAGAAGTTAACAGAGATCTTACTTTCTATTTTGATTATTTCATTTGTAATTAAAAACTAAATATTTCAATATCTCATTTATTCTGTGCCCCATCATCTCTGGATCCTGGTGTAAAACAGATGGTATCAAGCTGCTGCTTGCCTGCAGATATGTTAAAAATGTTATTTTTTTTCGGTGCAGTGGCTGGATAGAAAGTGCACATTTGGTTAGGTCTAATTCGTTTAGCAATAAAGTTGAAAGACACCTGAATGTCAGAGAAACATTTAAAGGTGTATGAATTGATTTTTAGCCTCTAGGGGGCAGAAGAACTGTAAACCAAGCAGGTGTTTATTACTTTACTTCAATTATTGCAAACTAACCTTTTGGCCCCAAATTTCAGAGGACATATTGTGAAACATGAGTACGCACATTAAATCCTTGAATCTTGAAGTCGTGGCTAGCATGTACATCAAGCTGAGGCGGAGTAAATGAGTATTTATTTATTTCTAATTTTTCTGGTCACCGATCTAATGATATTTTCCTTTAAAGTCTGGTGTAATCGCCACCTAAAAAAAACAAAAAACGATCGTTAGCTCCTACTTCACCATTTATCTTCGCTTGATAGCAGCTAACCTTGTTTTATCTTTGTCTTCCTGCCATACGGTGCTGAGCGGGCAGGGCGCCTGAAATGCCAAACTTTACATTAAATGAAGCCAAAACAACATGCTAAAAGAGGCTAAAATGGCACGTAGAGCTTCAGAATTTGGTGCTAAAACTCCAGGGACCATTTTGTTACACATGCAGTCGTTCGATGCAGTGTTAATGTAAAAGTATTGATTAATAGAGCGCCAACATTTTGATCATTAAATAATCTTCAGTCAGATGGGGATTTACAGCGTTTATAGATTCTCGATTTCAGCAAAACTCCTTTTATTGTCTGTCATCGTGACCAGTTTTATACTCGCTGCCTTGGTCAGTGTGATATTTTCAGCAGCAGTTCAGGCCCGCACTATATCTTGGACAGCAAGCATTGATGCCCAGTGCTTCAGAATGAATGGATCATTGTGTAGCATTTGTAGCAAGACACTTTATTGTTGTTCTCTCTTAGGCTGTTTTCTTTCAGGCCAACCTTGGCAGTTAGTATCCCCACCGCTTTTCCATTTATCAACACAAAGTGTCGTATTAGAGTGAGTTCGGTTTCTGAAAAGACGGATTATGAGATGGTTCAGTCATCCCTCTCTTCCTCCTTTGAAGCCTCTGTCCCAGTAGAAAAAAACAAAAATTTGGATATATTTTTTTTTTTTACCCTTTTGTGTCATTCCTCGTTGGCTCGTCACAGTTTCTCAGGTCAGCTAAACTCCTGTGACTCCAGATGGTCGCCAAACCTCCGACTGCACCCTCACCAGGTCGCTCTAAAAGTGTGATTTTGCTTTATTAAACCGGCAAGTTGGGAGCAGTAATATGTGTAAAAAGCAGCTACCGCGCCGCTGCTTGTATCAACGGATCCCTTGTCTATTCAAATAGTGACCTTCCTTCACGTGCCCCATATTAAATGTGTCTGCTGGTGATTAATTTCCACTTGAGCACCGCTGGTAAAAGTATCTGCTAGTTCTGTGTTGATGATGACATCTCCTATAATTGACTGTGATTAATAGTTGCCATGGAATTGCTAATGTGCCCCATAGGCAGAGCTGCGAGCCGTTCGTATTACCGAGCGATGATTAAATGTCCTCAGTCGGCTCCCCGGGGAGCTATAGGCCATGACAGTGTGTCAGAGGACAGCAGAGGAATCTTCCATCTCAGTCCTCCATTAGGGAGCACAACAGTCGTCTCGCTGTGATAATCTTGGGTCACATTTGATAAGAAGTTGGCTCATGTCACTTTGTCGGCTTGAATTATGCACTTGTTTGCTCTTTTTTCTTTTTTTTTATTGGGGTGAACTGCATTCAGACACTTGAATCACATCAGGTCAAGTGTCTGTTCAATTAGTCGTAATACATGTCCGAATTTTTGTATTTCTGGCAAACAGCTTTACTGTGTTGGTTCAGTCTCACTGCCTTCATAGTTGCTGCTGTTTTTCTACAGCCGTCAGCACGCAAACAGAGCGAGCTGGTGAACACACTGCAGCCTTTAGCACATAAAAAGACAGATATTTCCCTTCATGGGATGGTGGAGACCAAAAACTGAGCAAAAATTCAACAGCCACTCCAAATAAATAAAAGTGTTTACACCTCCCCCAAATAAGCAAAACATCAGGTTTTTTTACCCTCTAGTGGACAGACATGTGTATTACATGCTTTTCCATGATACCTGATTGGTAGATTGGTTAGATAATTTCTAAGTTGGCTTACCCTATAACTATTAATTACTAATAACATTAAGACCTTATTTGATGTAGGAATAGGATGGGATAGAAACATCCTGTGGTGCATCCTAATAAATTCTGATTTAGAGACCACTCTCAAATAATTATATCCAGATACAAAAAAAGCGTAATGCAACTCTTTAGTATACTTTCCCTGACTTGTTTTAGCCCTGCTGAAAGATAAAATGACATCAAGGGCAGCCATGCATCTCATCCATCTCATTATCATTAAAACATTTTGCTCTGTTGATGGATGTAAGCTAGTTCCTTCCCAGAAGGGCCTCCATGCTGAGTAGCTGCAGGAGATGAATCCTGAATTTGCCCTCAAAATATATAAGAACTCTCATCAATAATTTCCACTGCATCCTTGTCAACTTTACACCGAGAAGAGGAAGGAAAAAGTTTGCGAAAAAACAGCTCGTCTACTGAATCTACACCCAAATAAACCTCATTAATAATTTCCACTGCATGCCCTCTAATTTTTCACCAATAAAAAACACAAAAAGGTTGGTGAAAACTAATGGATACCTGCTACAGCTCAAAGTCTACATTGGGCAAAATGCAATTTACACAGATAGGTTATTACGAAGATAAAAAAAAATATGTCTGAAAAAATCTCGATAAAATGAAATAACCTTTACAGATCCTCCACATCAAATATACGCTAACCAGAAAATTAACATTTACAGCATGACTTCTTATTAAAATCTTATGAAGAATTGAAACTGTAAACAACTCCCTTATGAAGGAAAACAGGACCAATGAAACTATGTTGATGTTCTTGGCAGTAGAGATTGCACAAGCGTGCTGACATTATGAATTATGCTGTTTTATTTTTTGGTAGAAATCCGCCTGAACATTTAAACTTCACTCAAAAAAACATCTTTGAAATATCTTAATGTGCTTTTACTAACAGGAGGTATTACTGCCAATATTGCTTTCCTAATATAAACTATAATATGATCACATTCATGACAAACATATTAATATAATCACATTTATTACAAACATATTATTGGACTCGTACTGTAATTACTTTGTAAAGAGAAGAAAACGACTGCAGAAGAAAACCTTGTCGCATTTAAATGACTCTACGTCAAAGTAAACACGCTGTTCCAAGTACCATAACTCAAAGCACATTCCCTGCGGCTTCTCGTTATGAGAGCATAATTGCATCGGGCTTTATTGTACCTGGTGAGGGGAAAAAAAGCTGTGAAGTAAAGCTATTTTAAACCTTGACAAAGAAAACTTCATATGGTCCATGTACTTCAAGTAGGGAAAATAACCATTAAAGTTGGCATTAAAAAGCTTCTGTTGTTGAGTTGTCATCATGAAGAAAGTGCAGCTCGGGTGAAACAGTTTGTGAGTCTGTACTCTTCGATGCCAGGAGGTCTTCATTAGGAAGTCTGGTGTCTGAAGTGCCTGCTATATTTGAACTTTGTCTGAGACGGAGGTGAAAAGATTTTTAGCTTGAATGACTTGTCAGATGGGAATTATTAGCCATGTGAAAACATCAAACCTAAAACTCACATTATACCTCATGCGTGCACCACCTGAAGAAGACAGGGTAATTACAGCTTTTGTGGCGGCTCTTTGACAGAATTTAAAGTGCTGACATTTCATTACAGTTGGTCCTCTTCCCTTTATAATGCAACGAGAATATCAAACTGAAATGTCTCAACAATTATTGGATGGATTACCATGAATCTTTCATGTCTTCGCAACGAATTGTAATAACTTAGGTGACCCCACTTCTCCTCATCTGGTGCATCTGCGGGTCACACTTTTTCACTTATGGTTAGAAATATCTCAACATCTACACAACGCATTGGGACAAACTTTGGTAGGAATATCAACGGTGCCCACAAGATGTTTCTCAAACACGATGCTATGAACTCTATGCTACTGTGATTGGTTGTTTCACTGTCAATCAACTGGTCCTTAAACCTAATCTTTACCCTAATCCTAACGCTGACCATCCCACAACTCAGCAACCAATCACAGGCAAGGCGGCCCTCCTGCTGATCCAATCTACTACCAGCCAAATACACCCTCACAGAGAGACACTAGAGTGGCTGTGAACTCTTGTTATGTTTCTGTAGAGTCACAGATGAAAGGAGTTATTTTCACCTCTAATAACGTTTTACATGAAAATTATGAGCTCTGTGAAAACAGTGAAGCTAAACATTAGTCGACTGCAATGTATCATTAGGAGAAAACAGCGTTTTGTAGCCGCTGTGTGACAGAATTTAAAGTATTTGTGACATTTCATTATAGCAGGACATTTTTGCTCTATGCTGCTTTGTCATTTTTATTTTTTTTCCACAGGGGAACAGAGAACAAAGTTTTGTTCTGTAATGAGTCCTTCCAAGAGGGAAGGACTTGGCTAGGAGAAAGGAAGACACTAAGCTGTCCCCTATGATTAATTCAAATGAGATGAAGCATGAACCCCATAGGAGTGTTGCTTAGATAATTACAGCAAAGGAGATGGGAGCAAATGTTGTCCTGCTGACAAAACCAAAGTCACAGGAACAATTAATGATGGCGAAGAAAGCTTGATTATCGGCTGCCGCGCTGGTTTCAGCTCAGAGGGACAGCGGTGGTTGAGCGGTTTGCCTCTAATGTTAGTTGTGGTAAAAAAAAGAAACCTCAATGTGGTCTGTTATTTATGGACGTGGTGTGGTTATAGAGTTCTGTTTTTACTCAGCAAGCCCTGCAAACCCCAGGGGAGAGCTGTCAGTTCTGGGAGTTAGTGCTTCTCCGTTGTCTCTTTTATGGGTTTCTCACATTGTATTCCCGTCGAGCCGAAGTGTTTCGTAATGTAAATACACATTTCAGTCATCTTTGTTTTGTCTCCCTGATGTTTATTAATGTCTCTCTTAATATTCAGGCCAGTAGCACGCCGCACACACACACACACACACACACACCGAGCAGCTCGAGGACCTCCTGGGTACCTGGAGTGGAGAGGTTTTCTATGCTCGGTTTACTTCACCAGCTAAATGCTACTGAGCACCAAACACGCTTAGCAAACAGTCTGCACACATCAAGTACAGAAATTTCATAGAGCTGCAAGTGGTGACTGTTTTCTGTAATAGTTTATGGGCTATATTTTTAACATCCTCAGGTCAGGCTGCTTGTCTTGTTAGCAGTTTCAGAAAATGTATAATTTCTCACATTTGATTAGTTTGAACAAGGGAATATTCGTTATTTATGTTTGATAAAGTATCAAAATTGTGGCTTAATCAATTAAACATTTCAGCGTCCTTGTAACTGTGGTGACGGGCAGTTTCAAGACATCATAGAAACTTCAAATTAAAGGGCAAAATGCGGAGTTTGGACAAAGAAAAGACACAAATATGCGTTTTCTGACGTGATGCGCCGCAAAAGCAGAATATCACAAATAAAAATCAATTGTTGTAGTTGGGTTTGGTCAGTTTTAGGCATGCATATGCCTTGGTTAATATCGTGATTGTGGTCATAGTTAAAAGAAACCACCACGGATGTTTTGTTGACCCCTCCAACCACCCCAACCACATCAGTCTGAGAGCAGATCCAACTATGACTTCTTGGATTTGCAAACTTCAAAAGCTGCCCCTGCTGCATGTCAATCATATCTAACATGTAAAATCAAACAAATCAAAACAAAGTACCAGTTGAATACAATCATGGAAACAGCATGTCTGCCTTTGTGTTCAATCATCTATCGATGTATCTAATTGTTTCCTCGACCGTCTATGAGGCTCCGTGCAGAACGTGCTTGGAGCTCCGAGCTCTGTTTGTGTCTGTCTGCCTGTGATCTCTGTCGGAGGCCTTTAGTTTGACAGATGGAGAACCTTGGGCTCAGACTCACCGCGTCACTGTGTCTAAGGAAGGCGGTTTCAAGACAGGCCAGCTTTTCCCTCCGACCGGGTATTTTTGGAACAAACAATCAGAGAATGAAAGTGCGTTGACTGCTGCACTGCAGCTCAGAGCTCCAAACTTTCACACATATTGTTATATTTGCATATTACTTCCAGTAAGAGAGTGCATAATGTTTTTCCGTCTCAACTCAGTGTCCATGTTCCTCTGTAACCTCCAGCGTTGCAGTAAAGTGAGTAAATAATTAGATCAATAGGGGGATACACTGTTGTTAGAAATCAACCCTGCAGATTCACGCTGCAGTGTTTTTCCCTCTCGGAGCAACGTCGTTATTCTGAACCGCATCACTAATGACCTCAATGATGAACTGCAGTGATGCAGTCTAAATCAGAGGATTATAACTCTCTAAATGTCAACGCTAAATATCTGCCACTGTCCTGCACATGTATTAAATATCACAATTTGAAAGGGGGCGTCCTGTTAGCCGAGTAGTTGGGGCACGAATCACGTGGGCGTTAATGCTGACAGCAGCGAGGACCCGGTTTGATGGCTGGCTGGACCTTTACTGCATGTCATCTACATCTAGACCTTTCCTGTCGGCACCGTCTGCTTTATAAAGGCAGGGAAAATGCCCAAAAAAGAATAAAGAAAAGAAAAAAAGAGATTTTGAAATTCATACCTCCCCTGGTGTTAAAAATTATTGGAGCTGTAACATTTCTTCTGACTTTCATTTGTTCTGTGCTCCCGCTGCGCACAGACACAGCTTGAAACAGATCACACTGAAAGGAATGGACCATATTTATCAAGAAAATAGCTGGAAATGTACTCTGTTGTCCAGAAAAAAAGCTTTACTTAATCTCTGAGGCTCGGGTTTTTTTTCTTTCTTTTAATTAATTTTATTGCGAGTCCTCAGGAACTTGGAAAAGATGTTACATGATTTGCTCACTCATGAATGAAGTGAAGTCATGCTGTAGCCCTCCAGACCTCTAATCATCGCCCACATTCAAACACATCTGGTGCTGTTCCCATCCACAGCTGTGTACACGGGAGAAAAGTACAATAACTCTACAAAACAGTGGAATACTTTGATTTCTATTTTTATTCAGGACATTACGGGTGGGCTCACTCTCCATTCAGGTTAGAGCTAAACTTGTTTTGCAGCAGTCAAATGAAATGACTTGTATCTCCTGTGCACGCCATAAAAACGAGGCCATACCACCAGAGGTTGTCTCCAAAAAGCTTCTGGCTCCATTGACTCCCATTCCATTTGTCTCATAAAATTCTCAGTCAATAAAATTTCTCCACGAGTTATCTGTGTTGTTAGCTAAAGTCGCTCCTTCTTAGTCGTTTTCTGGCCGTCGATCTGAAAATATTCCTGTCGTTAATTAGAAAATAAACAATCTCAAAAAGATGTGTTTTTGGGGGCGTGTCTGTTTGATTGACAGGCATGTAGTGCAGTCAGGTTACAGCTATCTGTGAGCGGGACGTTGAATCGCCGGATTTCCGATCAGATCAAGTGAGATCCACCGCTCGCTCCTCCCCCAGGCTCGTCCAAATATGGTCACATCCTGCTCCAAACCGCTCCGGACTAGCAAGGTGGCGCCGGCCAAATTCCGAACTCAAGGCTTTAAAACGGCCGTTCACAAACCAACAGGTGACGTCACTGCCGGTTGCCGCCTGGTACATACCCAAAAATAAGAATAAACTGTTCATATACGACCTGTCTGACTTTTCATGTTTTACCGCTCATGACTCATGGACGTTCTCTGTCTCATCCTACAGTCGTGTTTCTCAGAGCAGGAAATTCACAGGGTTTTAAAATGCTTTACATATTCATTCCACACACACGCTCACCCACTCAGACATTGTAGATTCCCTGCGACTCTCTCGGTGGTCACACGAGACATCGCGGGGGAATAAAAGAGAAAACGAAGAACTAGAGATGAAATGGGGGCAGAATATGAGCTTCACACGTCTGAGTGCTTCGCTGAAAAAGACCCGATATGCGTAAGATTCATTTCAAGGCAGCAGTTTCCCACTCAGGACTGTGTGGGCATATGTGTCTGACTAAATGCAGGGTGAATCAGAGGGTGTGTGAATGAAGCCGTGCATCGCTACAGAAGTGCTGCGAGTACTCGTGTGTCAAAAGAGTAGGAAATGGGTTTGAGAGTAATGCGTAGGACTTCCTTATAATGACTGGATCTGTTGTCGGTGGAGGACACGTTGTTATTGTTTCATCTTCATGGAATTTGTGTCCTTTTTTTTTTTGTTGGTAAAATACATGTACAGTTCTCATCTATTAAAAAATGTCCTGCAGGTGATTTGGTAACCCGGGCCATGCACCACCTCCAGCCGCTGCACATCAAGAACCCCAGCAACGGGACCCCGGTCCACCAGAAGACCAACAGCACGGTGCACTGGGAGCCCGAGGCCCTCTACACCCTGTGCTACTTCATGCACTGCCCGCAGATGGAGTGGGAGAACCCCAACGTCGAGCCCTCCAAAGTCACCTTACAGACTGAGAGGTGAGTCGAGCGGTGGCTTCACGCGCCCTGTTCAGACCTGAGGTTAGCATCCGTCCTGGGTGATCCTCGCTTTGCCGTTCTGGATGCAAACGAACACGTAAATGAGCACATCAATAAACACGTGAACATGCACAAAAAACTAAGTCAAAGCAGCAGGCGTTTCACAAAATAAGATGTCCTTGCTAAATGGAGCCTCATTTTAATGCACCGTCAATTTGATATTCATGTCCTTTTTCTGAACAAAAAGTTTGTAATTTACAAACTGAACCGTCAGGCTTGACCTGATCGATTGAGAGGGTCGGGCTCTGCCCTGCGGTCGATAAATGAACTGTTTGATGGGGCGAGGCCTCTTCCACAGCTGTGGGTCTGATGTGTGTCAGAAATTACAGGGAAGGTAAACAACAACAAAAAACTAAATAAGGTCTGGTAGGAATCATCTTCAGGTAGTCAGCCTGTTTTGATTCAGTTAGCAAATAAGATAATTGGTGGCATTTTTAAAATTGTTTGCAGGAAAAGAGGAGCGATAATACACAAAACATGTTTTCCTAGTAAAGAAGCAAAACACCCATGTTTGTGGCCTGGTTAGATGATTTTATTACAATCAGTTGTGCTTATGTGCCTCCTCCCACTCTCCCTGTCTCTCTCTCTGCATAACCTCTGTAGTTTGTCTGGGAAAAAAAAGAAAAAAGAAAGGGCAGCGTCGTATTTGCCAGCAATGGGGGCAGACGGCTGAGGCAGGGTTAGGAATGAAGACGCTGAGACGCTTTTGGACTCAGGACACAGGATATGATTTTACCAGCGTGAGTCACTCGTTTGAGCAATTGCAATGCAGATATTTCTCACAGAGCTCCTCAGAAATAATCTTAATTGTTTGGCTTAAACCTCAGTTGGTGGAGATAAAAGCCTTGACCCAATTCAATGGATGGGTCCTCCCAGAATGAAATGATCTACCCTCAAACAGATCAAAACTACCGATGCATTTAAATTGCTTTACAATAACTCAAAGTAAAGATAATAATGCCCAAGTTTATCACAAAACATTTATCTAAAAAATTGGTAACAGTTGGAAAATGCTTTTGATATCCAAGATTTGAGTGGTGACGGTTCACCTCAGCAACAATAGAAAACTGGGCCAAGGTTAATATAAGGTATCCCTTTATAACTTCCATTTTTCTTCCATTTTCGCCCATTTTCACACATTGAACACCCTGTGATTTATCTGTCCACACCACGTTTTATTACTGTCCTCCATTATTTACATCTATTCTCCAGAGATTGGTGTTCATCTGAATGAAGACTTCATATAGCTTGCTGTATTTCATCCTTTTTAAAGCAACTAATTATTGAAAGAAGACCAATGGCTTTTTAAAAAAATGGCAAAAGAAATTTTAATTTCTCAGAGGTCTTAAAAAGGAAGAAGTCTTGTTGACCACTTTGCTTTTGAAATTTAGACTTGAGAGTGTTTTGTTCAATTTGGGATACAATAAAATGGTCAAAAATGGGCCATTTGATTACGATTACTTTGCCATTCAGTTAAGTCAATTAACCAGCTCATTGAGGTTTAAATCAAGCTGTAAGATGATTTATGTCACAGAGAAATGTTTGTGTGAGTCGGTATAAAAGCGCTACGCTCAAAATGCAGGTACGTTTATCCGTTCTGACACATTGCCGTGTTCAGTTAGTGGCATTCCAGTTCGTGCAGATATTCCTACTTTCTTGCACAAGTTTTTTGCCCCACCAGCGATCTGGTAAGAAGCTGCGTGGGCTGGTCAGCGCTGACACTTCCTTATATGAGCAGATTGATGGGAACCAGGGGGACTTCACTTTGGATAGATGGACGGACAGATATTCCAACATCTTTCCTGCACTCTGAAGAGATAAAACTCCATCCCGACCACCTTGGGGAGCGCGAGGATTGTCAGGCGGAGTGACATGTCAGCAGGCTCTCGGGCCCCCTGGAGAGAAAAATCCTCTATTTAGCATTCTGCTGAAAGGTTGAAGACGAGTAAAAAAAAAAAAAAAGGGCCTGAATAACACAGTTATGGGACGAGAGGGAGACAGATTAAATTAGATTAAACAATCTTTTACGATTGTTTTGTGAACTCTCAGTGACGTGAACAATTGCTGAGATGAGCTTTGAATGTCTACCACAACGTTAAATCAGCTTCAGAAGCAGAAAAAGTGGTTTGTCACTACAACTTTTGAACTTTTACAAGAAAGATAAAGAAGCCGGAGGGAATTAGAGTTGTAAAAGAGCTGCAGCAGGTTCCTTGATATATTCAGTGTTTTGGGCCAGACGTTTACTCTTTTAACACTGGCAGTTCTGGGAGTTGGTTGTCGCTGCAGGCCCGCTGTCTGCATGGATGGATAACATTACCCCTCAGTGTTTTTCATTCCTAGCTGGGCCTCCCTCTTCTTCAAACCCTCAACTGTAAATATGTCTTTCGGAGAAGCAGGCACCAGTTAAAACAGCGAGAGAAAAAAGGGAGGAGGTCCTAATTGTCACATCGGTCAGCCAACTGCTAAACAGAAGAGAAGCCTTTTTTCTTTCTTTTTTTAAGTCTTGCCAGAGTTCAAATTCCTGGCAGGCTGAAGGTGCAAAGACTGCGGTTACATCTAAAAGCTGCTGTCTTGATTAAACATGTGCTTACAGCAAATTTACAGAAGGGCCGGGCAGCTGCATAAACAGCAAACATACCGGTCCCAAATGGTTTCTCTGGGTTGGTTAAGGGGTTGTATTTAAAATCATTTTTTTGAGAAATGATGGTTGCCAGAGGGTCATAAGGGAGAAAAAGTTCCAAAGGGACCTTCACTGATGGTTTCGTAATACAATTTAACATGAAATCAACCCATTTAATTTCATGTTTTAAGGTCTTCTAATGTGCATTTGAGACCACTTAATGGTTTTAAACACCTTAAAGGAAAATACTGTTTTATTATCTTCTAAACTGGAATATGCAGTCACAATTACTCTTAACTAATCATAAGTAATGATTTCTCGTGGATGAGCTATATTTGTTGTTATAAATATCCTTAGAAGCCGAGTTCATAAAAAGAGCACATCAGGACGGGTGAAAGAAATGAAGCTTTATATTTTCCCTAATGAGAACCTCATCCAGCTGTTTTGTCCAGAAATTACCTGCACCCTGCAAAAAGAAACGTTAGCGTGCGCTGTCCTGTTTGTCATCAGTTCACTAATGTAGAGCAGACAAAAGAGGGGATCGTTACCACAAATAAGCGGGATAATTATTCTGAAAATATAGTCAAATGCTAATGGCCATCAAGCTTGTTAGCGCAGCTCGCCCGCTAATGGGACAAAAGATATTCTAGCATTATCGCTTATTGAATAATTTTCTCACTTGTTTTGGCAAAAAAAGGTAATCCAGCTATATTTTGTATTCTTTCATATTATGCCTCACGATACTTAAGAGCGGGTCATTTTACCGATGTTGCACAGTAACAGTGATGCCAAAGCTAACGTTGGTTAACAAGGTAGGAGGCAGAAAGAAAGGATTTATTTTTCTAAATGAAGCAAGTAGATGACATTTTAAAAAAAAAATACGGGAAAAAGTTGCATGCTCAGTTAATTTGTATGGGATATTTGATTCACATTATAAAACACTTAAGATAACCTAGGATCATTGCGTCACGTCTGACAACTTGTATTAACTTTTTTTTAACCGCGAGGATGTATTTCAAACACAGCTCGTCAAAACACATCTTTGTTCAGTCCCATTTTTTTTTCTTGCAGAAAAGGCTGAATAAAGTATGCATTAGCTTCAGCTCAGAAATACATTTTTGCCATTAGAATAAAACCCTTTTGAACATTAAAAAAAAAAAAAAAGTAATTTCACATTTCCTCTGAGTGGTTTTATTCTTGTGAAGAGACGGCTGAACAGGATAAAAAAAAAAAAAAACATCTCTACCAGTTTTCTCTTTCGAGGTTTTTCTTTCCACGGTTCAGTGAGTGGTCACATTGTGGTGTGAAATCAATGTGACTGACTAGATATCCAAGAGAACCACCAACTTACTGAGCACTTTGCCTTCTGAGATTTATCCAAAATGTAATTTCATGATATAACTTGCACCTCGCACTTATCATAAATACCTGACTTCGGGTTTTTTTCGTCAGGGTTTTTTTTTGTTTTGTTTTGTTTTTGGCAGCCGGAGCTGTCAGTTGGCCGGCGGAGTGCGGTGCTGATCGCTGGGAGATGCGAGGCTTTTGTAATCCTGTCCTCCGAGGATGGAATAAGCCACTTGCACAGGCACAGTATACAGCGGGACTGAAGCTCTGAATTCGTAATACAGTCTCTGGGTGGTGGGATCTGAAGTCTCCGGGGACCTGTCGTAACTGCAGAGTTTTCAGAGAAAAAAACTATCTGAAAATACAACAAAAAAAAAAGGATGCAAAGAAGGTTATGTTTTGGATTTGTTTTCATTATCATAACACCAGGACTAAGCACAGTGCTCTTTCTTTATTCCCACAATTTCAGATTTTTTTGTTTTTGTTTTTTGCATGGGATATAATGTGGGCTACTATCATGTTTGTAGCCATCAAGCGCATATTTAAAAAAAAAAAAAAAAAAAAAAAATTCACGTTTTTTTTCAGTCAGCCAGAGACAGCATGTTTCAACCAACTCATGAAGCTAAATCTTAGCTTTATTTCCTAGCCAGCTGCCAACAACAGCTCTCATTCAGCAGAATGAATCACGTTTTATTTTATTTTAAGTATAAAATCAACCTGCAACATGGTACGAGAACACTTTACAATCACAAAATAGCAGCCAGCTAAGAAACAAATAATAAAAAAAAGAAAAAAAAGAAACGATGGTTCAGGGTCAACTGAAAAACAAAAAATAGGAAAGTTTGAATCCAAATCTTAAAAGTAAAGAAACTGTCCGCTTCCCGAACCTAAACTGGGAGTCAAAGGTCAATGAGAGAGCTACTCTTCCTGCGTTACCTCACTCACCCACTAGCTGGCTAAATTGGTTAGGTTAGGTTAGGTTAGGTTAGGTTAGGTTAGGTTAGGTAGTTACTTTATTAATCCCCAAGGGGATTTTTATTTTTTTTATTTGAAATTGTTAACCTCTGTGGCTCCTATGTTGCTGTTGCCTAGCAATGGCGTTCTCACAACAAAACAAATGGGTACCAGTAAATAGTACATTTTAGAGGTGTTATGTTATAGAAGTGTTAGGTAGGTGTGAAGGTGTCGTTTTGAGCTTTAAGAGTGGTATTGATACAACTTTTAGCACAAAAAAACCCCCAAAAAATGTAATAACTTTTTCTCTCGTGTGTGACATATGTATTTATTTATTTATAAATTAAGATTATAAAGAGTTAGAACATCAACGTTTATTCCAATTTTTCATATGTGTCTCTAATTTCTGGCGAGTTCGTAAAACCTGACAAAAACAAAACAAGTCATCGTGATGGTGAAGGTGACGTTAAAGGGGTTGACTGTGTGACGAATGACTGACCTGAATTTGGCTGCCGTTTCTCTGCGGGGGGAAAAAGATGAATGGCAGACAAAACAACACGGGAGTGGATGTGAGAGAGAGACGGATTAAACAAACACACACACTCACAGACTCGCACACTCATCCAGGAAATAAATGATGAAATATGAACATGTCACGCAGGCAAGACCCATTACTGATTTTGATTAAAGAAGGTAATAATTACTGATTTTGATTAAAGAAGGTGAAAACAGCATTTAGGGGGGAGGGAGGGTTGCAGCATCTAAATCTCCTTCTGCTCCGGACCAATTATCGATATTGATTTAGCGTAGCGGCCTTTCCAGATATCTGTGAGAGCATCTTTAATTAGAAAGTTTGTGGACTGGAGTCTTTATTAAGGGATTTTATTTGAAAGGTGAATAAAGCACACGGATCATTATGAAACGCAGCCAACTGGTGATATTATCAGTTTGAAAAATTCATTTTGACACATAAAGGTCACATTAACAATATTATTGCATATGATGCAACATTGATGGCGTGTGTTATATCTACATTTGTAAATGGAAATAATTGAGGAGAGAATGAATTTTTTTTTTTTTTTTTTTTTTTTTACATTCGGAGCCACATTTATAAATCATGATCACGTCGTAAAAAAAAAAAAAAAAAAACGTTCTCCATGTATGTCTAATTTTTTTTTACTTGCAAAGCATTCGAGTTTCCCTGGTGAAATACTGAAAGGTCCTTTTTTTTTCTCGTGCAATGTATATCATAGAAATTGCTGTTTTATATTTGTTTTTTGGATTTCTTGGTGGCGCCCCCTTGTGTTGCAGTAAATCAATGGAGGACCTCGTCTCCAAAGGCAGGGACATTATTCTGATACAGAATACGTGTAAAAAAAAAATCAGTAACGTTTGCGCAGTATCACAAACAGCAGACGGCCGACAGCAGCTGCAACAACTACCCACTTTAGCCTCCCTGCAAAAGTCTCCTCCTTCTCCAATTTATAACCATGAACACACATCTTAATCTGCACCTTAAAGTTTTCAATGCATCGCCAAACAAACACAAATTCCCAAAAGTGCACCGCCACCATCACTTTGCAAGCTAAATACTTAAATAGCTGTTCAGCTGCAGCATGATAATCCTTAAATGGACACCAGTGAAGCACTCAGCTCAACTATTTTATTTAACGATGCTCTGGAGTCAAAATAACAAAAATGATAAAAAAAAAAAAAAAACGTTATCTTAACAAAAAGAAAAAAGTGTACGTTTTTGGAATAAACGGTGTAATGGATGAAAATGACAAAATCACATTTATCTGATGACGGCAGGGTTGTCTCACCGTTTGGATGCCTGAACCAGACTTTGTATAAAAGTGGTCAAAGTCTCCGGGTCGGAAAACTGAAGCCAATGCTAATGTGCAATACCACGGAGGGCCACTAGGGGCTGGCCCCAAACAACCTCTAGCTCCAATAGACTCCCATTCAACTTCTCTCATGAAATACACCATCAGATTATTTTATTGCGGTGGTATGTTTTTACTGGTTTGATTGACATACCTGGTTGGTCGGGTTTTTGGTACGGGTGGGCGGGGCATAGCGTCACCGGTTCTCATTCAGCTCCGCCCCTCGTTCCTCCCCAGCTCATCTAAATATGGTCACTTGTAGCTCCAAAAAGATCACTTATGTGCAATTTGTGTGTTCTAACAGCCGATGGAGACTCAACAACAACAACAACAACAACAACAACACTGATTACCCATGTAGCTCTGTTTCCTTCCTTTAAATAATACAAAACTAAATGTGATTTTAGTTGGACGTTAAAGTTTAAAACTCAAAAGTGAATCCTGTCTTTGCTCCGCAGGCCGTTCCTGGTGCTGCCGCCGCTGATGGAGTGGATCCGGGTGGCGGTCGCCCACACCGAGCATCGACGAAGCTTCTCCGTGGACAGCGACGACGTGCGGCAGGCGGCCAGGCTGCTGCTGCCCGGCGTGGACTGTGAGCCGCGGCAAATAAAGTAAGACGGCTACTTAACAACAAAGTTTACTGGAAAAAAAAAAAAAAAAAAAAAAAAAAAAACAAGTATGGCTTTGGCGTTTAGCTTCGCGGTAGCCGCACAGAGTTGCTGAACATAAAATGGGGTCTCAGTTTCTAATTTAAAAGCTTGTTCATGAGATTGGGCAGTTGGTAAATGGAGTGCGTTTGTCTTTCTTTCCTGGACAACAGTAAGCAATCAATCTTGTCTCTGTATATACCCACCGCCTCCTGTTTCCCGCTTCCTCTTCCTCATTCACAAACACTCCTAATCACTCAGAAAATGTGTTGGTTTTTTTTGTTTGTTTTATGTCACGGAGTCAGTGGGTTTAAGAGTGTTTTCACATTTAAAATATTTGCAGAGAAATAATGAATAGCACGAGAGAGAGCGAGAGAGAGAGGTGTGTGGTTAATTAACAATCTCCTGACATGTCGCGCACAATAGTCGTGAAAAATTAAGAGAAACACGGTGAAAAGGTTTCTCCGTGACGCGGTGGAAACTTCAGCTGTGACAGCTGCTCACAGCTCGGATTAAGAGGCTTTACGGGAAACATGACTGAGTCACAATGAGTCATAGCAGAATCCTCACCTGCAGAAAAGGAAGCTACTTTCCAAAAAACGAGGAAAATAGCGAACCAAGAAGCGAGCAAAGAAAAATGGTGACAAATTGAGATCTTGGCAAACAGCTCGATGCGCACAGCTCGTTTTTGTAACACCGAGTCGGTGGAGATGCATGTCCACCGATCTCCAAATCCATTTCGGAGATAAGCTCCGTCTCAATCAAAAGTAATGGATCTGCCGATGTCCGTCCGCAGAGCGGAGGATTGTTTCTGTGCCACCAGGAAGCTGGACGCCGCCTCCACCGAGGCCAAGTTCCTGCAGGACCTCGGCTTCAGGATGCTCAACTGCGGCCGGACGGACCTGGTCAAGCAGGCGGTGAACCTGCTGGGACCCGACGGCATTAACAGCATGAGCGAGCAGGTCTGGCGCTTCTCACACGCACACACACACACACACACACACACACACACACACACACACACACACACACACACACACCAACTCCTACACGCTGTACTGTACGCGGCGTTAACATCCGCACACCTACGCAACCGCGGCGGAGTGATGCGCAATCAATTGTGGATTTCAAATGAGTATTACAGTCCGTCGCAGTTCAAACGCACGCACACACACACACACACACGCACACACACACGCACACACACACACACACACACACACACGCACACACGCACACACACACGCACACGCCGGGAGCAGACGGCTCCCTATGAGTAATGCACCGATGAATACAAGGCAGTGATGCAAAGGAGAAGAGTTCACATTATTATCGAGACGCCCTCGTTGTTGTTGTTTTCTTCGCGTGTCAGCGTCGATATCTGCTGTGATATTCATCACCGGATCAGCTGATCCCCGACGTCCGGCAGGGAAGTCATATAGGAAGAAACTCCTTGTAACGTCAGACATCGGCTCGTGGTAGAGCTCGTGATCACTATTGGAAATATTGCAGATTATTTTCTTAAAGGTCGTACCAAATCAAAGCCCCGAGAGGTGGTCATCGGATTTACCCCCAAACACTCAAACCAATACTCCGTTTATTACCACACACGGCAGCAAAAGCAGCAGACCCTCACAATTACTAAAGTGGGACTTAAGTAGGCAATTTTCCTTGAAACATTATTAATTATTACAATTAATTATTATAATTGCTGCTTGTTTTTCTGGAAATTGATTAAGTGTTTCACTTCTAGCTCATAATCATAATTTGATACTGAAAAGCTTTATGGAAATTAGTCTACAGATTGCTGTCGATTGAGTTCAAACAGGAACTAATGCTGCCAAAATAAAACGTTCCAAAATGTAAGCTGTAAAACACTTTTCTTTTCTTTTTTTTATATTTATATATATATATATATTTTGTACAAAAAATATTTCGTGGGCAGCGTATATGAACTTCATGCATGAAACCAAACACCGATATGAATCCAGATGTTTTTGTCAGACGAACATCTGCAGACCGCAGCTCCGCCCTGCTCTGTTATTCAAAAAGAAAGGACGTGTATGTTCGTTACCTGATACTGCAGCACTTGTCCTGACAGGCCGGGTCGATATCTCACTCCTAACGTCATTTGGGAATCTCTAACTTTCCCCGGTCAGTGGAAATATCGGTTATTCATTGAGCTGCTAAGTGGAAGCTAATCGTGAAATCTAATTTTCCGTGGTTGGACAGCGCCGCGCCCGGTTGGGTTCAATTAGGATATCTCTGGCAGTTCTCCACTCAGACACACAAAAAACCTCCAGATCCGAAGGATGTTTGTACAAAGCCCCTTTTTCGATGTGTCTTAAAAAAGCGTCTTCTGGTGTCTCTTGATTCATAAACCCGAAGACAATCCGACTGAAACCGCATTTCCAGGTCCTTGTTAATATGACGAATTGGTACTGACTGACACCTTTTCCTCCTCACGTAGACGACGCTTGACATACAGGCTTTTATCTCCTTGTTAAAGCGGCCAAATGGAGCAAAGGCACTGGCCGGCGTTACAAGGAGCAATAAAGTGAAAGCTGCTGTCTGTCAGCTCGACGTTTTTGAGCTCATCGTGGTGATCATCGGGGTCCGCCTTCCCTCGCTCTTTAGCGAACCTGCTGATTAAGTAGATCGGTGTCCAAGAAATATTAAACATAAAGACTGTGTTATGAAGGAGTCGTAAAAAAAAAAAAAAAAAGCCCCTGTTGAACTCATCGGCCTCCGAGCAGACGCACGATTGACGTTTTATGGAAAATCATCCGAAACACTTTAGAAAGTCTGATAGATGGGAAAGAAACTCGCCGTTAACTCGTTCACACTCAAACACCTCTTACACCAAGCTTCGCCCTGCAGCTCGAAGTGCAGTGTGTGTGTGTGTGTGTGTGTGTGTGTGTGTGTGTGTGTGTGTGTGTGCGTGTGTGTGTGCGTGTGTGTGTGTGTGTGTGTGTGCGTGCGTGTGTGTGTGTGTGTGTGTGTGTGCGTGTGTGTGTGTGTGTGTGTGTGCGTGTGCGTGTGTGTGTGTGTGTGTGTGTGTGTGTGTGTGTGTGTGGGCGTCTGAGGCCGGAGAGTGCTCTGCGCATATGGAGAGATGTGAGATGATATGTTTCAGCCCTCCGACGCTCTCGTCGGTTATTTTAAGGCACCGATAATAATATCCTGAATATTAGATGCAGCGAGTGCTGCTAACATGCACATATGGCACTTGTGAAAATAATGATTTAATGAACATTTTTGAGCGTTAAACAGCTGCTCGTGAGCTCCATTGGAAAAAAAAATAAAAATAAAAAATGCACAAATCCAGGTATTTATAAATGGTGTATTTACCGTCGTCTCCATGCTGGAAGGACTCTCCACCTCCGTGGAAGAGATTCAGACGAACAAGAATTTCCATAAAAGCTGATTATTATTTTTTTTTTACATAAATCATGTTAAAGTTTGCTTTGGAGTCTGATTGGAAGTAAACACTGAAATTGCCCGTAACGACCGCTCCGCTGACGGCACGCCGAGCCGCTTCTCGTTGAGTTATCGTTTATCCGCGGAGCCACAACAGCCACATTAACGGGAAGAGCAGCGGGTTGAAATAACCCGAAATGATCCTTTAAGAGCTTTGTTGATGGCACTTAAAAAAAATAAAAAATAAAATAAAAAAAAAATGTTCATGGTGCAGTTGAGAGAAATTACAGAGAAATATGTCTTTCAATTTTATGTGTGCTTCGTTAAGAGGTGCTCACCTCCGACAGGCGAGCGCATTCGCTGAATGATGAGCAGCAAATCATAAAGTGAAGCTGGAGAAAACATCCCTGGAAGTTTCTTTTGAAGGCGTGTCTTGCATCTAACTTAAGATAAATATAAATTTGTTGGGATAACTTAGCCCTCCGTGCGGCGCTCCTTTCGGAAACCTTTTGGTCGACCCTCGTACGTTGCGACCTCTTCTTCTGGATCAAAAATACAACGATAATATCAAATGTTTTCATATTTACGTGAGAGGAATTCTTTGCTTCCGAGTACGCCTGAGGCTAAATGTACTGTATATTTTTTTTTCCTTCTCCGGTGTGCTGTAAGAAATAAAGCAGTAAAAGTTTTCCACCACTCAACGCCTCTCCTTCACACACATCCTCCCCCACCCCCCCGCACCCCCACACCCTCCCCTCCCCACACCCCCCACACCCCCGCACCCTCTCCTGCAGGGAATGACCCCTCTCATGTACGCCTGCGTCCGCGGTGACGAGGCCATGGTCCAGATGCTGCTGGACGCCGGAGCCGACATCAACAGCGAGGTCAGTGTCGCCTGTCGGCCGCCCGTCGTGCCGCACAATGATTCCACGTTTTGTTTTTGTTGTTGTTGTTGTTGTTGTTTATTTTGTTTAACATTCACATCTGTGTTTCTGTGTACCTGTGACAACGATGAACCCGCTTTGTGTCTCCACCCCCCGCCCCCCTCCCCTCCTATCTATTGTCATTGTCTCACCTGCTCTCGGCATGCCCTCCGTTCTCTCCCGGCAGCTCATTACACGAAGTGCACCGATAAGCAAGAAACGAGTATCGTTTTTTTTTTTTTTTTTTTTCTGCACAGGAACAACGGCGCTCTGTCTGCGCGCCGACACAGAATAATAATCCGCTGATAGTCCCTCAGCGCAGGCGAGTTACTTCATTACGTTTGACACTGCAGACATCCAGCAGCGGTTTGCTTTATACCGCATCAATAATGCATCACCGTTGTACAAGTATGTGCACTTAGTGTAACTGGCGACCACGGACTCCACACAAAGCATGAACCTCTTTGCACTTATTTGCCGTCTAGAAAAGTAAATACTTGAAGTAAAAGTGAGGCTTTGCTTTTAAAAGAAAAACCTGCTTTTGTCTCTGCAGTGTGTCCTGTGTGTGTGTGTGTGTGTGTGTGTGTGTGTGTGTGTGTGTGTGTGTGTGTGTGTGTGTGCGTGTGCGTGCGTGTGCGTGCGTGTGGCCGCTTTAATTGTAGTTTTCAATTAGAGTACGCAGAGATAAAAAAAAATGTTTTTGTAAAAATGCTCATGGGCTCTCCTCCGCCGTGGTGACCTCATCGTGATCGCTCCATCGGTTCAATGCCTGTGTGTGTTCAGTGCGGTGTTGACTCAAAAGCAGCGTGCCGACTCAGTGAATCATCCTTTATTGATTGATAAATGTGTGATAAAGGCTTTGTTTACCCAAGTTCAAACAACAACAACCAAACAAATAAATCTCGTGCAGGTGGTTTCACCCGCACGAGGAAGTCTGGAGATGGTTTCAACCGTCGAACCGATATAACGGAGGCATGTGGAGCCTTGTTTGTTCCCAAAAAACAACATTTCCGGTTGAACTAGTTCATCTGTGTAAGGCGTCGGGGTCAGGTAGGGCAGTTCGGATCCCAACTAACCTAAGGTCACATAAAAACAACATTTTATGATTTACTTTGGGACATAGAGGTACGCAAGTGCTTTAACACGAGACGTTTCTTCATCTTAAGGGTTCACAAGCCCCCCAAAAAAAAAAAAAAAAAAAAAAAAAAAGGTGTCGAACACCGACCTGAAAAAAAATCCCCAGATTACAGTTTTATGGCGGCAGATTTTTTTTTTTTTTTTTGGAGCTACGATTAAAAACTTCTCAGATGCGTCCTGTGTTTGTACTTTGGGTGAACTAAGCCTTCAAAGTGAAGTAAAAAGCAGCTGACGTTGCATATCGCTGAAACGTGCGCCGATCGAAAACATTTTGTTACGCTTCCTCTCCGCAGACGCGACATTTGAAAACACCGCAGGCGGCGATTTTCTCCGTTTCTTGCTGGAACTTCCTGTTATTCTGAAGTAATTAATAATTCATCCCCGTGAACACAAATAATCCACTAGCAGTCCCACTGCTGTTTAGCACCGCAGCTCAAATGTAATGTGGCATGTTATTAAACATCTGCTTTTCCTGCGGGCGACATTTAGAAATCATTTCTGTAATTTACTCGATGAAAGGGGGGGGAAAAAATTAATAAATAAATAAAAAGCTGCTGAAAACATCAGGCGGTTTAATTTCGCTCTGTCGCTGCTTTGTTGCTGAGTCAGCACCAGCCGTCTTATCGGTGTTTTGTAGTCGTTGCCGATGTTTTTTTTTTGTTGGTTTTTTTTTTGTGCTCTGGTTTTATTTCCCTGTTGAAACTTTTTGAAAGGCAGGCAGATTACAACAGGTCAGTGAGCACTCGTCCGGCCAGATGTATACACAAACTCTGCCTCACGTCTTAGAGGCCGGATTCGCGCTGCTAAACATTTTTCTCTGAAGCTCAAAGAGAGAAAAAAAAAAAAAAAAATCCCCCTCTGCCATCTTTGCCCTCCTCTGCTTCTACTTCTCCTCCTGCATACTGCTTCTCACACTCCTCTTCCCTCCTTTTCTCTAACCCCACCCCGTCTCCCCGTCCTGAGCTGTGAATGTTAATGGCTGTGTATACACATATAAATATATATATATATATACATATATATCTCTCTCCCTGAACTTCACCTATGACTTCCCAGGTGCCAAGCACAGTAAACAAGCACCCCTCAGTTTATCCTGAAACGCGCCAGGGGACGCCACTCACTTTCGCCGTGTTACACGGACACGTCCCTGTCGTTCAGGTAGTGACATTCACATTAACCTGTGGCCCTTGCCCTGTCCTTTGTACCAAAATAATAATAATAATAATAATAATGATGATTTTGAATATTATAATGATGCATCATGCTAAAAATGATGCCAAGTGTCCTTCTTTTTTTTTAATTTTTTTTTTTTTTCTTTAACTTCTCCTACTTGATCCTAATCTGTGCAGCTGTTATGTGGAGACGACTTGTTCGACTTGTTTTGATTTATGTATGCTCTTAAAGATGTGTAGAAGTGACCCAGGTCCCCCCACCCCACCCCCTCCCCCTCCCTCCTACCTCCCCCACATGGTTTCACCCGGACTGAGTCTTAAAATGGGTCCCTTCAGCAGAGGCGAGCTAAAACAGAGCAGAGCTGACACACAGCCGCAGGGGATGCCAGATTTCACTGTTTTCTTGTCATTTTTAAAAAATATATATATTTTTTTTATGTATAATACATTTGGTTGCTGTAGTTACTGTTTGAGCTGATGAACACCGCCGCCCTCATCATTTTTATTAAATTTTTAATATGCACGAAAATTATTATTTGATTTATTCAGCCTCCCCCCTCCCCCCCAGACAGAAGCTAATGAGGATGAGTAGTGTCCAGAGTTGGGGACAGTCGAGGTTTTCTCCCCTTTCTTGCCGAGCCTGACTCTAACACCACATCTTCCCCCTTGCCTGTTTTTCCTCCTCCGTATTCTCCCCTCTGGTTTGTATCCCCATCCCTCCCCATCCCTCCTCATCCCTCCCCATCCCTCCCCCTCCCTCTCCACCTCCTCTGCCTCGCAGTTGCTGCTGGATAACAGAGCGAATGTGGAGGGCGCCCTGCAGGATGGGACGGAGAACTACACGGAGACCCCGCTCCAGCTGGCCGCCGCTGCAGGTAAAATCTCAGACGTGCAGCGAGGACGATTGGGTTTTTTTTTTTCCCGGATTTCAGATGTGCACGCTTGACCCGAAGCATTCTTATCCCCGACTCAGCGTATAAGGGATTAGTCACGACATGTTCAACTCTGAGCGCACCAGAAGGCATTCTCACTCTGCTTTAATCATCCAATTAATTTATCGCTTTCAATTACTATCTGGGATTCAGCAATGCAGTGAATCTGAAATTCTGCCTCTCGTGACTGCGTGGAAGAAGCTGCAGTGTTTTTTTTTGTTTTTTTTGTTTTTTTATTCAAGCAAAATGAGCTCCGAACTGACTGGAAATATGTGTCAAAACAGAACTACGAGCATTTAAAGGGATTGTTTGACATTTGGGAAAGCTTAGTTGCTTTCTCGGTGTTAGACAAGGAAAGTTGATGCCACTCTCATATCAGTCTGTTCAATATGAAGCTGCTGCCAGTTAGCTTAGCTTAGAATAAAGCAGAACCCTCCAGGGTTTTGCTGAGCTTTCTGTGATTGTTGTGATGAAAAATGTTTGATTTTGAGGCAGTTTTTCTCAAAAGTAGCAGTCCAAGAAAGAGATTGTTTTTTTTACTACTATCTAAGTCATATTTCATCATTTCCTGCAGATATAAGCATACAGCAGGCCACAAAAATTGCTGGAAATATTTTTGTTCTCACCTATTTATTTTCTGAACTGAAAAAAAGACATGGACTTAAACTTACAAAACAAGTCCTGAGTTTTAAAAGTGACACAGCTTTACAAAACGCACAAAACTAATTCATCCTGATCACAAGTTGAAATAGAGTAGTCGGTGTTTCCGGGGTTCACCGTGTGGGAGGAGGTGTGGGCATCCGCGTTGCCACGGCAACAAGTGATTAAAACACACGGCCGCAGATAATGAACACTTATTAACATGCTACTCATTAAATGATAAATAATGCAGATGAAATAAAGACAACGGTCCCAAAGCTAATTTTGTTAATGAATAGCGACGAGTGAGAGACTTTTCAAAGCAGGAGGACTAATTTCATGCAGTTTGGAGCGTCGTGTTGACGCTCCTCACCGTTTTACATCACATTAACTTTTATTGCTGCATAAAAGCTCGAATAAACAACGGCAGAAATACATTTACACTTAATATAAACACATTTTCCGTTCATTTTAGGTGGAGCAGTTTCACGTCGGTATCACGAGATTTCATTGTATCCGCTGAACTGTCGGTTGTAAAATGTTTTGACAGAAGTTTCTGCTCTTTTGATGCCGTCTCGTTTCACCGCCGACGCAGCAGCTCTCTCTGCGGCGGTCACTCACTTTCATTCAGCTCTCCGAGGTGGAAAACGTGTTTTTATGATCTTTGCTTTGTTGTCGTAGACTCGAACAGACACTTAAAAGAGCCACGAGAAGAGCCTCACTTCTACCTCAGAGGCTTCAGTGCACATAACATACTTGTGAGAAAAGAAGACCAGCAAGTCTTCACCTTCAGGAAGCTGAGATTTTGTAAAAATGTGAAAACGACTCGCAAATAATTGCAGACGAGTTGCTCATTTTTCCTTTTTTAATAATCCGGTTAAGGCAAGGTGCAGTGTGATTTAATACGGATGTTGTCGTGTCTTCATATCTCTCTGTTTATATGCAATAAAATGTGTTATTCGTAACAAATTAAAAAAAAAAAAAAAGCACCCAGTTAATAGCTGTATAAAAAGTATACCACAATTTAAAACCATTACTCACATACCAAGAAGAAGTAAAGATTATTATCGATGCATTTACATGTGAGCAGCATTTTAATGTTGCAGCTGGTGCAAGGGTAGAGCCAACTACTCCACGTTAGATCGATAGATAGATAGATAGATAGATAGATAGATAGATAGATAGATAGATAGATAGATAGATAGATAGATAGATAGATAGATAGATAGATAGATAGATAGATAGATAGATAGATAGATAGATAGATAATAGATAGATCGATAGATACTTTATTTTTTTTTCTCTACAGCGGCATTATAGATACAGGATTTATGTAAATGTATCATATTTTATTTGCTGATGACGATGCTTTGAATGTAAAATCTAAACCGGCAAAGCAGGGAGTAACTGTAGCTGTGCAAAAAAACGCACAGAAATGTGCTTTTAATTGGGGAAACGTGGTGGAATTTTAAGTGCAGTCTGAGGTACTCGAGTAAATTGTCTGAATTTGAGCGTATCCACCTTTTATTCCGTCCTCGTCAGGTAACTTCGAGCTGGTGAGTTTGCTTCTGGAGAGAGGCGCCGACCCCATGATCGGCACCATGTGTCGGAACGGCATCTCCTCTGCCCCGCTGGGGGACATGAACTCGTACAGCCTGGCAGCGGCGCACGGCCACAGGTGATACAGGCAATCACACGCACGCACACACACACGCACACACACACACACACACACACACACACACACACACACACACACACACACACACACACACACACACACACACACACACACACACACAACAACAACGAGGCCCCAGCCAGCCAAGAAATATCCATTACCACAGTATTGATCCATTTACACACTCTGCCCTGGTCCATCTGCCTCTCACATAATCCGGCAGCATATGAGAGGCCGACATCTCGGTCGCCCTGTCAGACAGCCGGCGACAGAGTCTGTTCAGCTGCACTTACGGCTTTCGGTTTGACATCATTTCCATGCAGCAGAGTGAGATAACGACCATTAACATTCAGGCCAGAGAGAGAGAGAGAGAGAGAGAGAGAGAGACGGAGAGAGATGTCAGCAAAAGGAGCCAAAAGCCAACAAAAACAACGCAGCGTTAATAGGACAATCAATTATAGTGTGATGGTCACGCTGCAGTGAGTTTTGAGGAGATTCAAACTGCATCAGGATGGTTTGTGAAACGATGTGCGCGTGTAGAAGTTCTGACATCTCGTCAACGTCTGCCCATAAGACAGTCGTCGATCTTTTGCAAGCCCGGGGTATTTATCTGCATTGAATACCGTTCTCTCTCTATATATATATATATATATAATAAAACTGAAACACACCGACGTAGACACCTACAGTAGAGAGATGTTGTTTTCTTACAAGAGAGTTAGAAGAAAACTTTCATTTTCTCGATTTCCTTCGGTCAAGAAAGTTTGCTTAGCTCGGCACAGAAATCGCACAAAAAGCTCCAGTCTCATTTTTTTTTTTTTACTGCGTTGGCGTATATATTGTAAGCTAGTCACTAAAATATATTTTTTTAAAAACACCTGAGTTTTGATTCGAGTTTGGAAATAGAGCAAGGTCTATGAAGATGTGTTTTGGTGTAGAACAACTTCTCTCACCTCAATCCAATCCAGCAACCGTGGGATGAGCTGACCTGCCGGCTGTGATCCACTTAACAGACCTCACGGACGCTCATGTTGCTGAAAGGGAACAAATCCCTGCAGCCAGGTTCTGGTGGAAAAAGCCTGAACGTAGAGGAGTTAGGAGCTCTTAAAGCAAAATTAGAAAAAAAAAAAAAAGTTTAAAGAGTTAATATACTATGACAGCATACGGTGCAATTCTACTTCTGCGCGGACGTCCGCTGGGATCAATTGACACGATCAAACAACATTTTACTCGTCATCGATGATCAAACGATCTCCCCGACAGGATATGATGTTTGCTTACACTTGGACTCTAAAACGCCCCCCTCCCCCCCCTTATCCGAAGCAGATGGTGCACCGAAGCACTGATCAGGCTGTGATCACACTGTATGTTGTGTGTTGAAGCCCATTCTCCTCAAAGGACGGGCATCTGTTCCTGCAGCATCGCTGCGTTCACGCCGCACCAACAAATCTGCAAACTAATTTTTTTTCTTAATCATAATCACTTCATATATTTGGATTCCAAACAGGAGTGATACAGGTGCAGAGCACGCTAATACATTTTAGCTTCATGAAGTGCACGGGGATATTTTGAGTGTCATCAGAGCGCGAGAGCCGAATGGGCTTAATGTGGATTTAATGCGTTTTTTTTGTCGGTCTAATTTAGAGCCATTTTCTGGTGTGTGTGATCAACCACTTCACGGCTTTCCTTCCCTCCTCTAGGAACGTATTTCGGAAGCTCCTGTCCCAGTCGGACAAAGACAAGGGGGACGTGCTGTCCCTGGAGGAGATCCTGGCCGAGGGTTCGGAACCCGGGGAGAAGAGGCTGGTTCCCCAGGCCAACGGCGGAGGCACCCTGCGAACAGGAAAGGCCAAACTGAGGGCCCTGAGAGAGGCCATGTACCATAGCGCAGAGCACGGCCATGTGGACATCACCATAGACATCCGCAGCTTAGGTCAGATTTACTAATACATGCTTCACTGGCGCACGTGCCTCCGCTCTGTGGTGCCTCCAGCTGTCCTGGAGATGTGCTCATGCTGTTCCTGTCCTGTCCCGTCCTGTCCAGTCCTGTGCTGTCCTGTACACACCACTCAGCAGTCACAGCCACCCATCCAACCATGAAACAGTCGCAAGAGTAGGACTTTTATTTTTATTTTATTTTTTTATTTATATCCGAGGTGATAATAGCTCGGGTCAAAGGTGTGAACGCGATGATGAAACTCTGTCCTCAAGCTGTGCTCATTTTGTAAATGTGGCAATCATCAAGCTTTCATCTCCTCCTCCTCCCCCCCCCCCCGGTCCGGCTCATTGAGCGCAAGACTTAATGCGACTTTGATGGGGATTCATTGATTTTAATTGGCAAAACAATCTCACCGGCAGCTCCCATTTAGTAGCTGCAGGAAATATGCTTGTTTGCTTTCTTTTCGAGAGTTACACGACCAAAAGCTCTCATATCTGAGCAGTAAAATGTGAAACGACCACCGCGAGCTGCTGAGTGTGGCTCAGTCCAAAGTTAAAAGAAAAAGGAGAAAAGAAAAATCCGCATGCCAGCATGTGTAAAGCTCAGTAATTAACACATTATATATCATTTGTTTAATCAGAACAAAAACCAAAAGAGTTAAACTACACGGTGCCGTTTACACATGAGATATAACCTGTTAATTAGTGAGCGCCACAGCTGCTGGAAGGCGGATTTTACTGCTGTGGACAAACTGTTTCCTCCTGCGTGAATAAGCATACTTCCCATAATGTCGAATTATTCCTTTGAAAAAATTCTCGTCTATGTTGGTTTAAAAGGTGAAGATAGAATCAGGAGGAATGCTGCTTTCAAATGGGGTCGTATTCACCGCGTACACGACGAGAGTCCATTTGAACGGCGCCCTCTTGTGGCATTCACGACGTCAGAACACGAAGCTTTCTGTAAGCCTCGAGTTCGCGAGTTGTGACGTGTTTGCTGATGTTTACGGAAATGGCAGAGGACATGGAAGTTCATTTTTCGTTGGATGTTGAGCTAGCATATTGTAATTTTAGTCATTGGGAGTTTGTCTTCATAACTTAGATAACAGCTTACGTCTGAGGAAAATGTTGATCTTTCCAACGACCTCATTTCTTCTCTCTGTGCCTTTTCCATTTCATGCATTATGTTACCTGCCTGTTAGCTTTGCTAATTTGTTAGCCTCTGTGGCTTCTAGACGCCGTCCATGTTGGTGTTTTTATGGTGGGGTTTTTTACGACTTGACCACTTGAACGTCGAGCACACGGTGCACATGACTTTTCATGTTGTAACCACGAGCTCACTAGTTCCATTTGAACGCTGAAAAATATCCGACCGGATCCAGACGAGTTACTAAAAATGGATCTTGTGGTGAGAATATTTTGTCAGTCAACTTCTGTTTTCAAGCTCAAGAATCTCAACTAATGCATTTCTTTTCAGCTAAGTGTCAGAAAAGGGGTGAAAATTGTCATCAAATTGTGTGAAATTTGCATTTTGTACGATCAGCAGTCAAAAAAGAAAAAAACGAAGATGAACGACTTACACGGATATCGACCTTAGAAAAGCAGCAAATCATCAAAATTTTAAAAGCTCAAATAAGTAGGTATCGTAAATAATATCGTTAGAAAAACCGATTAACACTCAAAGACTTAAAGGAAAACACAAAATCACCTGCCGTGGTTGTCCAAATATTATACGATGTACGATACGAAGACGTCATACTGTCTTGTTTTTATCGGATACAGTCACCAAAAAAAGTTCCCAGTTAAAGTTAGTGATAGTTTCACAGCCATGTTTGGAGCATACTTCCAGCAAACACACAATAAAAGGAACATGGTCAGATTTACGACTTTGGCCTCCTACAAGTTGGTGTAACACTTGTTAAACACACGTTAAAGTCGGCCTCGATTGAATCACATCATCTTAAAATACAAGTGAAATACTTAAATATAGACATTTAGTTTCCAACTACAGCAACACTTACATCAGATTTCGAATTCACACAACATCCAACCTCATGTGATTTATGCTTATTTTCATGTCCATCATATCGATGCAAAGACATCACAGCCATTGTTCAACCGGGCGTTCTTTAATTACATTGAGGACGTTGCCTTTATTTTCCCGCCGGTCCCTCTGACTCTCCACTAATCCGACACTCACCATGCAACCGCCCTCCAACTCACCCTCACACCATAACGTGATGGAAACATGGTCGGTCCTGTCGCCCTCGAAGCTTCTCTTTTTTCTGTTACTCCGGGGTGTGTATTCACTGTCCGTGTGTCGGTGTTCCCAGGCGTTCCCTGGACTCTGCACACCTGGCTGGAGTCCCTGCGAACCGGCTTCATGCAGCACCGCCGGCCGCTGATCCAGGGCCTGCTCAAAGACTTCACCTGCATCCAGGAGGACGAGTACACGGAGGAGCTGATCACGCACGGCCTGCCGCTCATGTTCCAGATCCTCCGAACCAGCAAGGTCAGCGCGGCTCGCTTTCATGTTTCGTGTAAACAAAACTCTTGTTAGGGGAACATCAGACAAGAGTGAGGCTGGCTTTTTGTTTTCTGGGGAATACAAACTGCCCTCTGTGCTCGTGTGCAGGGGTGACATTAACGCTCACATTTGCATATATTTAGCTGCGCTCCGGAAACCACATTATCATACATTTGCATGAGATTTTTTTTGTCACAGATAGTTTTAAAAAAAAAAAAAACAGCAATCCACAAAAACTCCAATAAAGTTCCCATCCTCACTGGTGTTTTGCAGAACGAGGTGATCAGCCAGCAGCTGTCGGTCATTTTCACGCAGTGCTACGGGCCCTTCCCCATCCCGAAGCTGACGGAGATCAAGAGGAAGCAGTCCTCACGCTTAGGTAAGACTTCAAACTAACCAACGCTTCACTTTTTGTTTCTAAATGAAGCGGAACGACGGAAGGAACTAAGACGCTGAAGTGAAACACAAAGAGGTCAAAGGTCATTTGTCGGTCATGCCTTTTGTTCCTTAAATTTTCTCTCCATGACATTGAACTCTTTGCTATTGCCACTCTGCTTCTGCTTTTTTTTTTTTTCCAGCAAATGATTTAATGAGATTTGATAAATGGGTTGTAGGTTAATTTGGTTTTGTTTTTAAATACGTCTGTTTGCGTTTCAAAAGGACAAAAAATGCAACTAAATACAGATCAAATGTCAAATTATTGCTTCAAGCTTACGCTGAAACAAGATTACAGCTGAAACAACATTTTTATTTTGACATTTTCAAAATATTATAACTCAATTTTATGTTTTATTTGGTCAAAGCAGCACTTAATGGAGGAGCCATCCAGAGGACCTTAAAATCAAACTACCGAGGAGGACTGTTTGAAGATGATTAGTTATGTCAGAGGAGGGAGAAAGATGTATTATTTCATTTTCAGGGTATTTTGCATGTCTCAAAAAGTCACTGCCTTCCTCAAAAAATATTTTTTTTTACAACAAAACAAAAAATATGATTATCTCTTGGCTGCTGGAGGTCGTGAAATGAAAGTTATAAAAGGTTTTTGTGTGTGGCTGCTGGCTGTCTGAGAGATGCTTATAAACTGGAAGTGGGATTGTGCAGCAGGAGGCTTTTCAATCCTCTTTTCTTGTGGAGTTTGAGTCACCATCATAAAGCCAATTTCAGAAAAACACTTTTGGTTAAATAACATTTTAAGAAAATCATCTGAGATTTTATCATTAAACACATTTGACTTTGACAATAATGACATGTTTTGCATTTATCTGATCTTTTCATTAGAAGCAGGGAAACATTCAGTGACTGTGCTGCAGCGCCACCTGCTGCTTTTCTTGAAAAAAAAAAAAGGTTAAAATCATGAATGGTTTATTTTGTGCGTGAAAAGAATTCAGGCTTTTAAAAAAGATTGACAACAAATGAATCAATCAGGACGGTGAAGGATGCACTTTAAGAAAAGAGCTTTTGGGCTTCGATTCAGCTTCTGTTTATAATTCAAATCAAATGGAAGTTGTTGTATTTTGATAATTCAGCTCTTGATATCGAGTGATGAGTCGTCCTTGAGGTAATTAATGACCACATTATCTTAATATGCCGCTGTTTGCTGCTCTGCATCTGTTGTTTTGGAGCGTTGAGTAAGAAGAAGCATCGTTTTTACTCTCGTCTGCCTTTTTTTTTTTTTTCCTCAGACCCGCACTTCCTGAACAACAAGGACATGTCTGACGTGACCTTCCTGGTGGAGGGGAAACCGTTTTATGCACATAAAGTTTTGCTGTTTACAGCTTCGCCCAGGTAAAAGGAAATGTTGTTTTATTTTATTTTATTTAACAAAAGAAGAGCAGGGATTTACCCTCCAGATCCACCACCAGTGTTCAAATCTGGATCGAAAATATTTATTTTCGTATCCGCATTATATTGTTTACAGTATTGATTATCACTTGTGAATACCGTCTGGTGTTTTTATGGCTTCATGTTGTTTTCAATTTCTTCAACATTTGTTTTTATTCTGTTCTGAAGCTGTGCATCACTTTGGTCAACATATGCTGTATTTTACAAAACTTAACTTGAGAATTTCTCAGATTTCTTTCTGCTTCATCCAGGTTCAAGTCGCTGCTCCAAAACCGACCGGCAGCAGAAAACACCTGCATCGAGATCAGCCACGTCAAGTACAACATTTTCCATGTAAGAAGTTCAGTCTTCAATTTTAATTACCAATGAGGCTCAATTTTAGATATTATATTTTTTCAAATGAGGCGGGATACAACTAGCAATTACAACCTAACTTAATAAGGGATTGTTTTATACAAGTATAAAAACACGAGAGAATTTAAATAAATCTCATCCCAACAATATATCAGTATCAAATTAATAGACACACAACATAAATATTTTTGATAATCACTTATATTTCTTTCTTGAAGAAGTGTTCAAGTATAACTCTTTCATTTTGTAAACAAATCCCCTGAAAAAAAATTGAATTCAATTTATTATGTAAACAAGTCGCAGCCAGTTATATTTGTTCCTTTGTGCCACAGAGCTCCATTGTTATCTGAAAACTATGAAAAGAATAAAATAAAACACATTAGTGAGCCTCACTGTTGCACCGCCTGACATGTTTCTTCATTAGCACGAAAACACACTGGAGTTTATTTCATCTTTGATTAATACACCAGATTAAGTATTAATCCAGCCCTGAAAATAGTCCCCAAACAAGAAGAAGTGTGCGCGAATATACTGACTCTTTACAAAATTAAAAAATAAAACTCAATTTCGTGTCCCAGTTTTTAAGATTGACATCTTCCTTTGGAATTACTTTTCTTGGTGCTGAGTGCCACAGACAGAAGTTGGACAGCACTCAGTGGGATTTGTTGACAATAATTAAATATATATTTTGAACACTGACAAGATACTGTTACTGTTTCATTGGTCGGACTTGCTACTGCGTTTTTATCTTGGAAATGGAATTTGTACATTGTTGTTGTCGGGTGAAGTCAATTTTACTGAAATAGATTCCAACGAGAAAAAAGTCCCACCAAAAAATACTTCAAACCTTCGAGAGAGCAACAGAAAAATTATCCGTTTTCCACTTCTGCGTTTTTGCACAACAGACTGAAGCCTGCTCTGTTCTGTGTTACAGCTGGTCATGCAGTATCTGTACTGCGGCGGCACCGAGTCCCTGCACATACGCAACACTGAAGTAATGGAGGTAGGACAGACTTAACCACAGCCTGCCGAGCGACAGCCCCAAGTATTAGCATTTCTAATCCCGAGTCCTGTGCCTCATTCTGTGTGGCTGTACTGTTCCCTGCAGCTCCTGTCTGCAGCCAAATTCTTCCAACTAGAGGCCCTTCAGAGACACTGTGAGATCATCTGCTCCAAGAACATCACCACGGAAACCTGCGTGGACCTCTACAAGCACGCCAAGGTGAGAGACCGTGTCCGGCGGCTGATGGCAAATGATTCTGTTAAGTCGTGAACAGGCCAAATATTATCATTCCTATATTTAAGGTGCCACGTAACATTATTTAGCTGCTGCAGCCCGGCAATTAAACAATCATATTGTCTATTTACTTAAAGCTGCTGTAATCAACTTCTTTTTTTTTTTTATTATTAATAATAATAATAATGGGCCAAATGACTGTAATATTAAGGAATCACTCATGGTGAGCATTTTAGTGTCTTTCAGGCTTGTTTTTGGTTTCACCACCAATTTTACCGTTTAGAGTCACTCTGACCACCCTCGTAGTTCATTATCATGTTTTCAGTGAAAAGTTGAATTGTGGAAAGGCCACAATATGCTAATTAGTCAGCAACAACAACAACAACAAGGAAAAACAAAGTTTGCGAGCAGCTGGTGAACATATTGGAGCGTTAAGCTGCGAGAGAAACAGATATTTCCATCAGCAGTTAGTTGGAATCAAAACATACAAAAAAAAGGAATAACATCCACGCTAAAGTTGCTGAATGTGTAAACAATCCACCGCTTACTAACATGTTTGCCGTATCAATTTCATTTTAATCTCTATAAGCAACTTTTTTTTTTTTTAAATTGCTATTAAATAGGTTTATTGTAGTGGTTTTAAACTGTTAACTGAGAGTAAACTGACTGATTGTTAAACATTGTGTGACCTAAAAAAAAAAAAGGTCAGCCTGTTGACATGCTGACGTCAGCATTTGCCTCGAAGTTTTCATAGTTCTCAAAAATCCCGGCAACATGGCTCCTCCTAAAGGCACCACACCGCTGTGTGTTCTGACCAGAAATGTCCATATTTTTAAACCCAAAACATAAACCGTCAGAGTAATACCAGAGTCGTATATTCTCTTCAGCTCAGAGAGAGTCAAAAACTCTCCATTTTTTTTTTTTTTTCAAACTCTCTGCCTTCTTGTGTCTCCCGTCGTCTTCTTCCGATTGCAGTTCCTCGGCGCGGCGGAGCTCACGGCTTTCATCGAGGGCTACTTCCTGAAGAACATGGTGCTGCTGATCGAACTCGACGGCTTCAAGCAGCTCCTGTACGAGCCCCCCCCCCGCCGAGAGCCCCGCGTCCAGCCCGGGCATCTGCTCCGACATGCTCCTGGACCTGGAGAAGACACTGGCCACTCGCATCCACTCCATCCACCTCTCCACCTCCAAGGGCTCCGTGGTGTGACGCTGTCCTCTCGCCCGGGAGCGCCTCTCCGATCCGGCCACAGCGTCCACGTAACACCACGTTTAAGCACCCGGTGTCCCCCAACACCCCCCCCCCCCCACCCTACCCCCCTCCACCCCACCCCCGCTGCAGAAGACGAGCAGTCGGATGTTTTTCGTTTCAGGAATTCCCTTTAAATCCGCCTGATGAGGGTTTGACGTCGGCATACGAGACAGAAACTTGGGACTGTTGTTGTCCTCGTGGCTCCCAAAAAAAACAACAACAACAGAACTGCCTTGACCCAACAGTATCACTTAGACCTACCCGTGATTATAAAACTTTCTATTGTATTTCATCTCTAGGATACGTGCATGAAATACACACTGTACACTTTTTTTCACTCCGAAAAAAAATGAAATAAACGTAGATTAGAGTTTAAACTCGATAAAAGCAGCTTCGTCGTAATCTCAGAGAAACGAGACCGCGGTTTACAAAAGCGGAAGTGGACGCCATCGCAGCAGAAAGTTCGACAACATGCCAAAATAGAAAATATAATCCTTCTATACAGCCAATAAAAGTGATCCGTAGCAATGCCAGACTTTTTAGGCGGACTCGTTTTCATTTCTGTCACTTCTACGTCGGATGCGTTTCACTGTGTTTCTACCTACTGTGTGCGGAGGCCAAACTGATCACAGGAACTTCCGCTGATTCGGATGAAAAGACGGCCCACTCAGTGAAATCTATGCTGACTTATGCTTGAAACGTGGAGGTCCTACTGGGAAATTAACTTGTGATAACTCCACGGATACCTTTTTTTTTTTTTTCTTCTTCTTTTCTGCATGACACATCCTCAACTGAGCTGCCCTCATTTTGCTTTTTAATGCAGAGCTGACTTTACGGACCTACTTTTACAGAGAGGGGAAGTAAAGGGGGGAAAAAACGCTGCTTATTAACTTTCTATCCACTGCAAAACAGACTGAGCGGGATTTGGCAGGGACTTCTTTCTCTCTGACGATATTTAAAAGCAGAGTGTAAATAAACTCATCGTGTTGGTCGTTCCTTTTTTTTTGTTTTGTTTTGTTTTTTTGTAAACTGATGTACAGTATTCTCCAACACTCGCTTGGCTGATGACACCAGTCTCCATGAATGTGCTCCCTGCTGTGTGGTTGTCTCGTTTATGCAAAGTTGCATGTTTTAACCTGTTCGTGTGACTCCTCTGTTTTTTGCTTTAGGCGTGCTTCTGTGTGTAGATCGGTGGGGCCGAGTGTCGTCGATTGTTCCGGTTGAAGTCCAATCAGAAGATTTTTTTTTTTTTTTTTTTTTTACCCCTGAAATGATTTATCTCTTTCTGGTACGTTCCTAATGGATCAGGGTGGATCACGTTGAAGTCACTTTTTGTTTTTAGGCGTTACCTCGGCTGAATCTCTTTAAAAACATGAATTTCATGAAAGAAACGTTGAATTTCTGCCCACTGATCCCAGCGATCCGTGTCTGGATGAATTAACCAATCCACAGGTTTTTCGCATTTACACCTGGAATTGAACTGCGTTCTCGTTATCTCAATTGAGCCCGTAATTCGATCAAATCTCAGAAGGCATGTTAGAATCGTCAACAGATGGCACATCCCAGCTGAAAGGAAGCAATGCTGCTCAATGAGCATTTTGTTTTTCCAGTGCCGAGCGAACGTTGCTGCTACGACAAAGCTTTGGGTTCGCAGGACGAGGTGGAGTTAGGGGACCTTTCGACCTGCAGCACTGATGTTTGATCTTAGGTCAAACGACAAGGACGAGATCTTCATCTGGCTGAGATGTGACGACCATGCGACCCTTAACCACCTCCGCTGGACGATCCCACTGCGTTCTGCGTCAGTTTTACACCTCCTGTTAACATGCGTTTTACCGTATCCAGACGTTATCCAGCTGCAAATTGCATGTAAATACCAGGTGTAAATGGGGTAAATCTGGACCGTGTTATTTCACTTTTTCTTTTCTTTTCAATTTGCAAATTTGAAAAAAAAAGAAAAAGTCAAAATATTGCACAAAAAAAAAGTTTCTACATTTTGCCAGGGCGGCAAAGTGTCTTCATATAAATCAATAAATGCAAAACGCAGCAAGGAGCATTCAAACAAAGCAAATAAATAATGACGTACGTAAAGCACGTGGCCTCAGAGGAGAAGACTGTAAGGTTCCTCAAATCAATACATTAAGCAACTTTAAATCATTTTCGATTACTTGATTTAATTGCACAATCCTTACTGTGTCTTCTGCTTCTTTTTAATTGGCACCAACGAACAGTTGTAGATATTTGGCGTTCCACTTTGTGAATTTGATTCCTCACAAAAAGTCCCTTGTGTCTAAACTCGGTCCTGAAAGTGTGCAGGAATTCAACCTTTTGCTCCACGTGATTACATTTTCCCGCACGGCTTTGTCCACCACGTGTGCATCAAATAAACACTTATCAATTCTAAGAAGTAAAAATAAAAAGGACTAAAATGCCAAAACCAGACGTGAAGCGGCAGCCCCGGACCGTCGGCCCGCTCTTTAAACGATGCACGCGCGCTCAGAACGGAGCGAAGACCTCATGCAGATCAACAGTATTTTAATATAACCGAGACAGTTACCTCTCTCCCTTCGAGGAAATCAAACAGTATATTTCATGAATGTAAGAAAAGTTGAATATTTAACAAAACATTTGCAATCCAGCAACAAACCAAAAAAAAAAAAAAAAAGATGCTTCCCTCTGTTTCTCAATGCAAACGTCTCTGAAGTGTCCTCATACTCTGTGCTGGTCGTTTCTCCGTTTAAATCAGACCGTACCTCCAACGCAAGAGTCTAATCTAAAAAATATTGTAGCACACTCAAAATTACTGAAATATTTGTTTTTGGGCCCAACAAGTCATTTTAATAGAAACGCATACAAGTTGGTTTTAGATTCTGTAAATAGTTACAGAAAGGGAAATATAGATATTATCCTACGACTTTATTTTCTTACCTACGTACAGTACATAGCACTATATATTTTATTTTACATTCCACAGCTATTTTGTTTTACAAAAGTGAAAAAGATTATATAAAAAAGATGCTTTTAAATTTCAAAAAAAAAAATTAAGCAATATTTCCATTAGATTGTATTAAGGAGCTACAGTATAAATGTGAGTTGAAAGAATGAGAAAAAAAAAAAAAAGCCTGGACATATTATATTTCTTTGGATTTTTGTGACACCCCATGTTGTATTTCTTCAACCGGTTTTACCTTGAATGTTTAAACGGAAGCCGGTGAGTTACTTCGTCAGCGGACGGTCGGCCGAGTCGTCCGACACGCCCACATTTGAATGGAAACCTGCGAACTAAATGTGAAATGTAACTCAAAAGATGCAAAACCTGTTTTGTCTCCTCGGGAGGTCAAAAGGTTCATGATGATGTCAAGCACTTCGTGTGCCAGTGTTACTGTAGCCTCACACACACACAATCAGAAGCAGTAGTTTGTTGGCGGTGAGCTTAAATGAAAGTCTCGTTGTGATCCAACAGCAGCTGATTATGACTTTAACATTAAAAATATATATATGAAAAAAAAAAAAAAAACTAGACGAAAAAGACTTAAAGCTCATTTGTTTTTTTATTGGTCTTAATGTTTAGCGAAGGGCTACCTTTAGCTCGCCACTGTAGTTTTGATTGGAGCGCGGGTCAAAGGTTAAATGTCGGTTCGCATGGCTCTTCTTGTTTAATGTTGTTGAGAATGTCGCTCTGTGCACCGGCTTCGTCTGACAAGACTCTTCCCCTTCATTTGCCTGCGTATTTGTTCCCCGGTAATAATAAACAACATTTCTCCTAGACGCAGTGGAAAAACGTGCATGGGATGTTCACTAGATTTTAAATCCACTCGGGGAGGAGAGGGGAACGGGGGGTGGTGGAGGGGGGGGGGGGGGGGGGGGGGGGGGACTTTTGCTATTTTATTTTTATTTTTTTTCCTTTGATGAAAACATGTATATTGTACAAAATATATATATATATATTAAAAATATAAATTATACATGGTGTGAGAAGCAGGGACGTGGTGGAGTATAACAACAAAAAAGGAATGTTACACTCGTGCTACAGTTTCTGTTGTTCCATGACATGCTTTTGTGGACAGCTAATAAAAAGACCACAGTTTAAACCATACGAAGGCTTTTTTTTTATTATTATTTTTATTATTATTATCTCTGCTGTGTTTTCAGCCACGTCGGCCCTCCATGAAATATGTCGCACGGCTGGAAAAATGTTCACCTCTGCAGCCAAATATCTCCACAATATGGACAATGAAGTTCAACAGATTGGAAGTAAACAAAGCAGGTTAAGTTTGGAAAAACTTGTTTTTCTGAAACGGCAGCATCCTCTGAATAAAGACGTGACAAATTTGGCCGCGAGCCCGGTACGGCGTTGTTTTATCGATCCGCGCTCTTCGACCCAGCAAATGACTCAACGTACTAAAAGTCGTTAACGACTCCCTCCCGAAGCCAGCGCACTGTCTGCAGTCACACCGATGAAGGTCATAAAAAGTCTGGCGGAGAATCTGCCTGCGACCCTTTTATAGGGATTACACAAGGAAATCCTCTCATGAGTGTATTATACCACCGTGCACGTTACAGTCGAGCCTGGATCACCAACCGGGCAAAGTGGGCATATCTACCTGTACTCTTTATTTTTTTACTTTATACACTACTGGCAATAATCAACGGCTCCACAAACATAACATTTGTACACTCCTAAAAAAGAAAATAATATAATCTTTTCTGCCATGATGTAACCAGGAAATACTAAGAACATATTTACTCTGAGTTTAAACATTCAACAGCAAATCTACAACGACTAAAAACAAGAATTTATCAACAAATTGGAAGAATTTTGTATATTTCATCCTGAAGCTCAAATCGTCGTTTCCTCGAAAGGCCTCTAGGTGGCAGTAATAACCGCCCGTCCTTGTGTTTATGAGGCGAAGAAGAAGGACATGTTTCCGTCTTTTTCCTTCGGGCACCCACAAAGTTCAAATGATCTCAAGGTGCAAGTTTTCTGGACCAAAGTTAGCGGACTAGATGTCTTCAGCTGGTCGTACGAGCGGACATTGACGTGTCCACGAACCACCGAATGAGACAAGTGAAACTCGGGTGTTGTTAACTACGCCTGCGCACTCCCACCAGAAATCGAGCCGCCCTTCCTCCCCGCCAACCTGCACCGCAGGGTCGGGCGGACGTCGACTCACCAACGGCCCCGAGTCGATTTGCTCAATCTCGTCGACGACTTCCCGAGACGCCATGGAGAGCCCGCACCACCACGAAAACGGTGAGCCGGTGAGAAGTCAAACACGCGTCGCCCATCGCGAGTTATCGGGGTTTTTTTTACGGTGTGTGCGCACGATTCTGAACATGGCGTACGCCGCTCCGGAGGACGGCGGCGGTGTGCTTTGTGCTGCGTTAACGAGCGCCTCGCGAAGCCGCCGTGCGCGGGGGTTAAAAGGAAGGAGCTCAACGATAGTTGGCCAACAACCAGTTTTGTTCATTTATCGTTGCGCAAATGCGTCCGAGTTAACTGTTAGAGGCAGTTTAACCACCCGCGTAGGTTACCGACCGGTTAGTAACCGCCATAACGGCTGATAAGATGCTGCCTTCACGGCCTTCGGCTAAATCCGCAACTAGCGTTGCTGGCTAAAAACAAAACAAATAAAAGACGTGGTAATGCGAAAGTCTGAACAACGCGTCTTCTTACTTGCGTGTACCCATTACTAAACACGTAAGGCCCTGTCAAAGAAATGTTCGTTGCTTTTAGCACACACTCGGCTTTTCTTAAGAAAAGTCACGACTTCCGATTTACCTTTGTTGTGGGCGCTGGGGTCCGGTGCGTCTAATTACGACACTTTGTGCGAGTCCTTGAACGCGTCCCGGGGTATTTTAGGAGGTTGGTTCGTTTGCGGTCGTATCGTTAATTTAAAACGCTGTTTAGGAATAGTTTTGTTTGTAAATAAAATAATAATATAAATAAAATAAATAAAAATAAATTACAAGATGGGCCCATCTCCAGGCCAATTTTAGTTTTTAGACCGTCATTACCTCAGTTTATCTTGTAATTAACTGATATATAAGTAAATAAGTGGTTAATTCAATTCCGATAATATGAAGGGACGTGTAGTCTTCCAGAATAAGAGCACTAGTTGGTTTTTCAGGCCTGTATGAACCTGTTGCGCTCAAACTCCAATTAATTTGGTCATCAATTCATCTAACGATCAATAAAATGTCAGAAAATGATTAAAAAAAGAATCTGTATAATTTACCGAGCTGACATATTTTGATTGCTACAGAAAAAAACAGCTTCTGTTCACATTTTAAATGCTGAAATTGAGGCTTTTTTTTTTTTTTTTTTAATATAAACAAAATTATTAAAAGTTTGATGGACAACCAAACATATGCTTTCAATTAATTGTTTTATAAATGTGTCTTTCTATTTAGAGTTATAAAAAAAAAATTACAAAAAGAAGCTGTAACTTCTATGTGGCACTGACAATAAATTTGATGTATATTTTAGTATACCAGTTTAAGAAAATAGTATTTGACCACATGGCCCTCATCAAACTGGAGGTAAATCAGGGTTTCCTGAATAAAAAAAATATATATATATATATTCAGTGCAATGAATAAACCTCTGGCATTACCATGGAAATGTGTAAAAATACAAATATTATTGGTTTATTCCAATTTGTATGTAATTAATTCTAAATATTAAACATTGGATGTAAAGTAATTGCTGTCTTATAAGACATATCACCGATAAATCATAAATCGAATGATACTTTGAGCTCAGCTTGTAACCTTGCATGTTTATTTTCCAGACGCGCCTCTCCTGCTGCCGTCCCTCCGCCTCTTCATACCTCCGCTGCGCCTCGTGTCCGCCGCCATGTGGCACATCGTGCAGAGGGGCAGCGTGCACGACTACGGGATGGTGGAGGAGTTCATCTGCACGGTCACCGACATCGTGCCGGAGCTGCTGAACGCAGACGAGAAAGCTCAGCTCCTTCTGGGACTCAGAGCCCGGGTGAGACGCTTTAAATGAAGCTTTGAACCGTCAAAGCAAACGTGCAAACGTAACGGAGTCGCCTCGACCTGCACCTAAACAATAAACAACAACAAACCTGAATTATTATTACTATCACGCTCGTAGTTTTTCTTGACTTTAACCGACTCGACCGTCGCTGCTGTCTGGTCGTAGGTGGTTCTGGAGTTGTGTCAGACCGAGCAGGTGACGGACACGGAAACCATCGAGATGCACCTGGACCGGATCAAAGCCCTCGTGTCCGCCTGGGCGGCGCAGGTTAGCTTCCTCAAAATGTGACGTGCAGGTCTGCAGCGTCGTCGTGTTTTCCCTTCTAGGTTTTTTGTTGTTGTTGTTGTTGTTCTGCTTAAAGTGCAGCTGCCGTGCGTGTTTCTGTTCCAGCCCAGTTTTGCAGACGTCGAGTTCCCAGAGTCGAACTTCGTGGATCAGGTCGAGCTGCTGCTGAAGGACCCCGAGGAGAAGGAGAAGTTCTTCCAGGTTTGTCTTCAACAGCCACAAAACGTCCGACCTCCGACGGTTACGTGGTACTTGCGGACGAAGCCGTAATTATTCATATTTTTTCTGCAGGATGTTTTCCCCACGGATTTCGGGCCCGAGTACGACAGCGCCCTGCAGGTGCTGATGCTGGACTTCCTGTCCAAACTGGAGAAGCTTCTTCCAGTACCGGACATTCAGCAGGTAGCAGAGCGAGAGCGGGAATCTGACCTTGTTCACCACGACGGAAGCTGAAACTATCAGACAGACCGATTTCTCAAATCACACTTACAGTTTGCATTAAAAAAAAAAAAGAAGTCCTTCTTGGATTCAGAACTTGGGAAGTGAAACCTGAACACAGTCAGACGTGATTGTTTACATTCAAGTGCGAGTGACGCTTCCCGAGGACGTCGTTATCTGCGATGTCCAAAAAAAAAAAAAAGAAATCAGAGGAAAAAGATGCTCTGAACACGTCAGGGTTTTTATTTATTTTATCGACTGCGAGCGGTTCGGTTTAAAGTGAAGAGAGAGAAATGTTAAACACGCGTACTCGGCTTCAGTTTTTAATGGTCTTGCGTCTCCTCCTCAGACGGCGTCCCTGCTCAGCGCCGCCCCGGCCGCCCTGGAGGAGTGCGCCCACTCCGTCCCCGACCCGCAGCACCTGAAGACCGTGCTGCTGTACCACACCACGCTCGGACACTTCGATTTATCCGGTGAGTCTCCGCTCACGTAGCTGCTGTCTGTTCCTCGTTTTAAAAGGCTGCATTACCGTAAAGTGACCTCGTTTTTTTTACCAGACTGTTCCTTTCACCACCCAATCATTAATGTGCACATGGCTGATTATTATTTTTTTTAAATCTTACTGTGTAAATATTTTGAGAGCACCAATTGTCATCCCTACAATATTGTTTCAATATTGATATCCCCCTCCCCGACTCAGACGAAACTCCGACCATCCCGTCCTCCTTCGGGAACTGCATCCTCTCCTCGCTGTCGCTGCCCCAGCTGGAGAAGGTCGTGATCGGTCCGGACCACATCCAGCGTTCGTCGGACCAGATGCAGGGCTGCGTGACCGTCCAGGTGGAGGGCGAGACCGTGACGCTGCTGGACTTCATACAGATCGAACAGCCGCCCGGTTTGGTCGAGACCGACGACCCGGAGGAGCACGAGGTGACCGAGGAGGAAACGGTCGGCGACGAGTTGCGCGAGGACGCCGGCGACGCGCTGAAGCCGGCGGCTTTCCAACCGCTGAAGCAAAGCAAACGTCTCCAGCTGAAGAGGAAAGCTTTAAAGGACAAGAAAGACTCGGCGATGGCGAAGAGGCAGAGGAAAAAGTACTCCAACAACAAGACGTGCCCGGTGTGCGGGAAGACTTTCCTGCGAGCCGCCGCCATGAGGCGACACCAGGAAATCCACGACGCGAACCGCGACCTCAAGTACCAGTGCGGCAACTGCGACAAACGATTCAGGGACCATTACGACATGAACCGACACACCATGCGCGTCCACGAGAAGGGCGAGATGGGCGGCGGCGGCACCAAAGAGGAAGACGTGGCGGAGCCGTGCACCTCGGAGATGTCCGACAACAAAAGCTGCTTGCTGTGCGGGAAGTATTTCGCCCGCCAAGTGGACATGGAGCGACACATGAAGTCCCACTCGGAGGACCGCCCGTACAAGTGCTCCTTCTGCGAGAAGAAGTTCAAGAACCTCTACGTCTTAAAGAGACACCAGAAGGAGATTTGTAAGAGCAGAGAGGAAAAGAGGCCGAAGAGGAAAGAGGCGCAGCGCTCCAATCTGCCGCCGCCGCCGTCGGAGGCGTCGTCGGACGGTAAAATCTGTCCCATCTGCAGCCGCATCCTTCCCTGCACCGCCGACATCGCCAAGCACTTGCGGTCCCACTCCGAGGAGCGGCCCTTCATCTGCATCGCCTGCGAGAAGGGCTTCAAGTACAAAGACACGCTGAAGAAGCACCAGATCATTCACGGCCACGAAGGCATCCGGGAGGAGGAGAGCAAGACGGTGGAGCAGATTTTGGCCGAAGCGGACTCGCAGAATTGCGCCGACGCCGCCGAGAACAGAGAAAGCGGTCCGGACGCTCCGCGGGGTTGCCCGTCCGCGCCGGTGCAAAAGTTCGTCAGGAAAGGCCTCAAAGTGTGCCCGGTCTGTTCGAGGGCGTTCGACAGCGTCAAGACGTTGAACCGGCACGTCCAGTGTCACACGGACGACCGGCCGTATCACTGCGTCCACTGCAAGAAGCGCTTCAAGCACATGCACGGGCTCAAGAGACACCAGATCTACGCCATCTGCCACAAGAAAAGCGCCCGTTTCCTGTGGAGGAAAGAGGCGAGGGCGGGGCCCAGCGACGCGGCCGGCGCCGACGCCGCCGCGCAGGGCTCCTCGCTCAAGATCCCCGTGTGGTGCTCGAACTGCGGCAAGCACTTCGAGTACCCGTCGGCGCTGAAGGAGCACCAGGACAACGTGTGCAAAGTGGACCTGAGGGAGATCATGAAGTGCGACGACTGCGGCAAGGAGTTCAAGAGCATGACGCTGCTCAAAGTGCACCAGAGGATCCACGACCCGCTCTACTGCAAAGAGTGCGGCAAGATCCTCGCCAACGAGGCGGCGTTCGAGAGGCACAAGCTGATGCACCGGCCGATGCAGTGCACGATGTGCGACAAGGCCTTCACCCTGCTGAGGCGCCTGAGGGAGCACTACGAGAAGCAGCACAACTTCACGGGGCCGTTCCCCTGCTCGCAGTGCGACAAAACCTTCATCCAGCTGTCCTACCTCGCTATCCACCAGAGAATCCACAAGGGGGAGTTCCCGTACACGTGCAGCATGTGCCCGGAGAAGTTCCGGTCCTCCAACTGCCTGACGGTCCACCAGCGGAAGCACACCGGCGAGAAGCCCTTCCTCTGCTGGCAGTGCGGCAAGTGCTACCGCTCGGCCTCGGAGCTCACCGTGCACATGGGCACCCACTCGGAGGAGAGGCCCTGGGCGTGCACGCAGTGCGACATGGCCTACCGCACCAAGCTGCAGCTCACCAACCACGTGGAGCAGATCCACATCGGCGTGCGCTACCCGTGCAACAGCTGCGGGAAGCAGTTCATGAAGGAGACGTCGCTGAAGCGCCACGAGCTCATCCACACCGGCGAGAGGCCGTACCAGTGCACGGTGTGCGGGAAGACCTTCCTGACCGCCAACGAGCTGCGGCTCCACAACCGCTATCACACCGGCGAGCGGCCGTACAAGTGCGAGGTGTGCGGCAAGGCCTTCATCCAGTCGGGCTACCTGAAGTCGCACATGCGCATCCACACGGGGGAGAAGCCGTTCAAGTGCGACGTGTGCGACAAAGGCTTCAGGCTGTCGTACCACATGAAGAAACACAGGCGGACTCACGCCGGCAAGCCAAAGAGCTACGCGTGCGAGGAGTGCGGGTTAGCCTTCCTCCAGAAGAAATCCCTGTGGGAACACTCGCTCACTCACGACGTGAAAATAGAAACGACTTTCACGGACCAAGTGAGAATAGAATTTCAGTAGAAACCTTTTTTTTTTGTTTGTTTGGTTTTTTTTGGTTGTTGTTGTTTCCCTTTTAAGATGTCCAGGTTTTTTTGTTTGATCATCGACTTGACTTTTTTTGATTTGGTGATGTTTGTTTTGGTGATTCACATGTTATGAGACGGTACGTGTTGGAAACCAGTGATTCATTACTGCTTACGTCGCTTTCTGAAATAAATCCGCCTCAAATGATTTTATTGCTTCATTTGTGTTTTAAGTTAAAAAAAAAAAAAAAAGAAGCGCTTCAGATTTTAGTCGGTATTCATTAATTTAATCAACAAGCAAAATGACGAACAAGTGAGTTACTCCAGTGTACACGTTGTTTCTATCCGTTTTATATCATTTTAAGTTCAATAATTTATGGTTTGGGCTGTTTGTTGGGAAAAAACAAGAACTTTTAAAAATTAAAATTGTGACTTTTTCTTTATTATTTTCTTCAGTTTTAGAACTAATGCAGAATTCATTTTTGTCCATTTAAAGCCCACAAATTTACAATTTTCTGTGTCAGATCTTGATGTCTTGAGAGACTGCAACCAGAATCTTTTGGTTGTTTTTTTTTTATTTGCAAATTGACTCAAACAATTAATCATTAAAGTAGTTACTGTTTAACTTTCTGTCACGCCACTAATTGACTTAGTAAAAAATATATTGTAAGACTTGATCTGTGATTAGTTCCTGTTTGTCAGTGAGTTAAATCAATGAAGGTCAAACTTTAAATCCAACTTAAAAACAGAAGCGCAGCAGTGACGTGTCCCGATTCAGTCCAAAGTTTAAGCTTCTTGTTTCTGCTGTTAGTGACAAAAAAACAAAACAATTTAAATAAATAAAACACATCAATTCACAAATCACACATCACAGGGTTCCCTGGAGTTAATTGCCAAGTTGTTTTCACCTGTGTTCTCAGCGTTGTTTCCTCACCATCCTTTTAATTCGTGTGAATGTTTTGCAGCTGTGATCACACTCGGGCGTGGAAGCGCAGGTGTTATAACAGTGGCAGCGTTCCCTTTTCGGGGCGGCTGGTGACACCAATGATTATAAAACGGAGCCGTGGTTGATTCCACCTGTGTGTTCACTAATGTGTTAAAACGTCAGCTGTGTGAGGTTCAGTATGCAGGGTGGACATGATGCCGGTGGGCAGTCAGTAGTCTTCTCCAGCCAGTAGATGGCAGTATAGTCATGATAATGAGGCCTCACCCTTTACAGGGGAACTGTATAAGCTGTCAGTCCCCCCCACCCGCCCCCCACTCCCACTCCCTTTCCTCTCTGCAAGCTTCCTAATGCATAAATAATACCCTTGTTTATCCTTCATTAACAGCCACATCTCAGTAAACACAGACATTTTTATACACGGAAGTCTGCAGGGAAGTTTGTTTGCAGCTTTTTCCACTTTATGCATAAACTTCACAACAATTTGCAAATTCATGCTCTGCTCTTCCTCGCAGTGTGTGTGTCACCTGACTGTCGACGCAGCAGAGTGAAAGATGAAGCAGCAGCAGCAGCATCCCCGTGTTCAAGAGAAACTGCTCCCATCTCTCAGGACAAAAAAAAAATCAAAAAAGAAATATCAAAGGCCGACTGAGTCAGAATCTCTCTGGAGTGTTGGGAGCAGATCACTTTTTAACCCAAAGCATATTGATTTATATGGGGCTGTAATTGCTTCAGTGTGTCCTGGATTATTCCCCCCAGTAATTGAGGCCTGGCAGCGGGGCTCTTTACTAGACATAGCCTCCTCGGTGCCAGGTGGTGGGCAGAGAGGAGCACCGCACCCACTCCCCCAACCGGCCGGAGGGGAGCCTTGGAGCCGGTGTCCCCGCCCGACCTGCAGCGTGCCGTCTCTCGCAGGCCCCTCGTCCAGCTCAAACTACAGCACGAGGCGGCGCATCGAAGCCGGAAAGCACTGACGGCTCGCTGCAGCGTCACCGAGTCCTCAATCTACGCTTTGCTTGGGATGTTTGGCCTCTCGCCTGTGGTTTGTCTCTCCAGGATTAGTTGTGTTTACTGAAACCACACATTAAGGCTGTCATTACTCTTACATGCTATTGTTCAGCATTTTTTGTTTTGTGTTTGTGTTTCTGACTCGGTGGAACATTCCCGGATTTTGTAAGAGATGGGAATGTTTGCACGCTCTAACAGGTCTGGAGATTAATGTGGTCACAAAAATACACAGGTTAGACAAAATAATGTCAAGGCTCCACACCCGGGAAGGACCCGGGTCGCTTATAAAGCCGACACTGCTCTAACTTTTGTCTTTGCACCTGCAGTTCAATAAAGAGAGGTCATTAGGAGTGGAAAACGATGTATTGAAGTAATGACAGTTTGACTTTTGGTGGATAGACTGAGACTATCAGGTTACTTCGTAGGGGGATGTCCCAGATGGATGTAGGAGCTAAGACACTGGAGGTGGTAGAGTGGAGTAGACAGATTTTAAAAATGAGTGTTTATGGCACCAAATCCCAACATGAGCAATCTTAGGACAGTAATGTCAGCAACCCAACAAATCTCCTACAACAAAGAGGAAAAACTTCCTTTTAACAGGAAGAAAAACCTCTTACAGCAAAAAGGGAAAAAATACTTTTAACAAGTAGAAATACTTCCTACAGCAAGAAGGAAAAACTCCCTTTTAACAGGAAAACGAACCTCCTACAGAAAGAAGGAAAAACTCCCTTTAAACTGGAAGAAAAGCCTCCGACAACAAGAAGGAAAAACTCTCTTTTAACAGGAAGACTAACCTCCTACAGAAAGAAGGAAAAACTCCCTTTTAACAGGAAGAAAAACCTCCGACAACAAGAAGGAAAAACTCCCTTTTAATAGGAAGATGAACCCCCTGCAGCAAGAAGGAAAAACTCCCTTTAAACTGGAAGGAAAAACTCCCTTTTAACAGGAAGATGAACCTCCTCAAACAAGAAGGAAAAACTCTTTTAACAGGAAGACGAACCTCCTACAGAAAGAAGGAAAAACTCCCTTTTAACAGGAAGGAAAAACCTCCAACAGCAAGAAGGAAAAACTCCCTTTAAACTGGAAGAAAAGCCTCTGACAGCAAGAAGGAAAAACTCCCTTTTTAACAGGAAGAAAAACCTCCAAAAACAAGAAGGAAAAACTCTCTTTTAAAAGGAAGACGTACCTCCTAAAACAAGAAGGAAAAATTCCCTTTAAACTGGAAGAAAAACCTCCGACAACAAGAAGGAAAAACTCTTTTAACAGGAAGAAAAACCTGCCCAAAAAAATCATTAAAACTCTCCTCTCAATGTGGTAGTTAAATTTTAACAAACAACAAGCTGTAAATACAACAGTTGGCTTGTTGAACAAGTAGGCAAAGTGTTGCTTTTTTACACACTAAGCACACAAGGTGTAACATTAACATATTAACATTTGGAGTTTATGCAGATTTCTCTGATTAGTGCTGTGAAATCGGTATTAATGAATTAAGCAGTAAATTTAGACCAAAAGCTCCTTTTTGTTTGTTGTGCGTTCAGCTACTTGGAACGAACCACAATCAAATCCGCTTCCATCCACACTGAGCTTGTGTGTCTCTTGTTTTCATCACCAGTAAATGAGGGGGAACAGCCTCCAAGTTTAGTTTGTCGAAAATCCTGCCACAAACAGTTAAACTGTCCCAGAGATTTCTTCTTTTTTGGGGGGGTGTGGGGTGTGTGTGTGTGTGTGTGTGGGAGTGTGGGGGGGGGGGGTTTAAAAAAAAAAAAAAAAGCAAAGTTTTGATCATCAACAGGCACCGCAGAATTTCCTGGCCTTTTTGCCAAAAATCCCGTGACCCCTGCGTGTTACTACGGAAACACAGCGTATCAAAACAAGCACCCCCATTTTCTTGCATTTGCTCCATGACGCACCTTTATTTCTTCCATATGACCGACGTATATGGCACAGCGGAGGGCCTTGATAACAGTATGCGCTGCGAATGCACGGACAGCTGTGCCACACACACACACACACACGTACACGTACAGCAATAACCACCACGCTTCGCTTTCTCTATTCCCAATACGTAATTTTGTTTTACATGAGTTGAGAACTTGTGATGTTTGGGAGATGCTTGTTCACTTGTGTTCAGTGTTTCTGCTCACGCAGGTGTTCGTCAGCAGGATTTTAATTCCCCGGAAGAACACAGAGTCCGCTTTCCCCTTAAAGATGTCCTTCTGGGTGAGTTTTTTTGTTTGTATTTTGCAATGATTACTTGTTTATGAACTTCTCTCGCAATATAAATGTTTTGATTGGTGCCTTTCGGGAGGGTAAATCTGCTTAATACGAGTACGATTGAGCACCATGTGTCTCTAAACGAAGGGAAATTGATAGCACCTGGGTCAAAGTGCCGCTAATTTGCCAGGCCTTGCTCTGATTGGCTAACAGATGTCAAGTGACAAGAAGGTTTGGGAAGCCAGTACTCTGGTTTGTGTTGGGGATTTGGGGAAGAGGGTGGGCAGGTTTTTGTTCTGGTTTGTTTTGTTTTGTGGCAGCTCTGAATGATTTTGAATTATTTAAAAGCCCCAAAACAAATAATCACCGCCTGCGTGTGTGTCCGTCCTCTCCCTTAATATCACCAACACAAGAGAAGACGCACACAAATAAGAAAATCTGAAATTACCCCTTCAATCACTTGAAACAGATACCCTCATTTCATTGTTTATGCACCACTTCTTTTTTTTTTCTTTCTTTTTTTTTTTTAATGTTTTTAGTCAATGGATTGAAGGAGGAAGCGTAACACAGAAACCACTGAGCTGGAAAAACCCTCAGACTAATCAACACAATGGAGAAGGATTGCTCTCCTAATCAAGTGTGTGTGTGTGTGTGTGTGTCCTCAAGTGAACCTGTGTGTGTGTGTGTGTGTGTGTGTGTGTGTGTGTGTGTGTGCCCCTAAATGTATCCCCAGCCTCACACTTTCCCTCCCATCTTGGATACCAGCCCTCCATCCTCACCGCGTTCACGCAAAAACCAAACGCTTCATCTGGCTTTTCATGACCCCCCCGACACACACACACACACACACACACACACCACCGTCGCATTCATTTGCATTCAGCGCTGCTGTCTGTGTCCCTCTCACTCGGACATTTGTTTGGCAGGACGGACCCAACGGGATGCTGTCAACGCTGCAAAAAATTTCCATCTTTCACGAGCCTTTCTGTGCTGCGTTGTGTTATAATGTAAGAAAAGCTCCAAATGAGGTGATAGAAGTCAGTTTGTGACCAAGAATCTTCTTTCTTTTTTTTTTGTATAACCCTCGTTTAACAAGACAGACTGAAGCAGATCATTATTCATAAATTCAAGAAATAACCCTTTTAACAGTGGAACTTGAATGCAAATACGTGACACTATCCCAGTGGCATCATTTCTTTTAAACATTTCCTCAAAGAAAAGTTTTTTTTTGTTTTTTGTTTTTTCTAAGATTCATTCCTGATCAAAACTGCACAGACAGACACTTTTTGCAGCGAACACCGTCTCCTTCCTCCAGTAGAAGGGAGTGAAAACAAGCCTTTTCCTGGTCAATGAGTTCACCGGGGTGGACGTCTCCTCAGACAAGGCTGTGGGGGGGGGAGAGGAGGGAGGAGGGTGTGGGGGGGGAGAGTGGTGGTGAGGGGGTTCAAAAGTCTTGCAACCAAAGAGAAAAGAGAAGGAGGGGAGGGAGAGAAACCTGGCACCGAGGCGGCTCAGAGAAGTGGGCATTAGAGAAGGCGAGCAAGGGAAGGTCAGCCCCCCTCCCCCCCTCCTCCTCCTCCTCCTCCACCCTCCCTCTTCTTCTTCCCACTACTGCATCAGCAGATGTGCTGCACAAGCCCATCATCAATACTGCCAGACCACAGCGTCAGTGATAACAGGAAAGTCTGTGAAGCATTTACACGCTCGATTGTGTCGTCGTTTTTTGTTTTTTTTTTCAAAGTCAGCAGCCGGTGAAAGATGAGATGATTTGGCGTCTAAGTTCAGCTCCTGGCATGACAGACAGGGCTTACGGGCGTCAGTGACCAGGACGCGTCCCTGATCTGCCGCTAACAAGGTCATCGCCCTGGTTCGGAAAAGCAGCTTTGTCCTTCCGATCGGAGGAGCATCATTATCATATTCCACGTTGTATCAGCAGCTCCTGAACGCTGACGCAATCCACCAGAGACGCTGCCGTCCTGCCGGGGGGAGATAAGTCACAGATTGAGGTCGCGGAAACCGAAAATTAGGACTTATCGCTTTGCAGTAAACAAAAGTTGAGCAAAGGAGCTGAGATCTTTGGATGCAGATTAGTTGTTTTAATAACACCGACCATCTGTAGAAATGCGATGGTGTTAAATCCAGCTGCAGCCATTTATTTCCATCATCAATTCATCTTCTCCTTAATGAATTAAAAATCATGATGGATGGCCATAATACGTTCACCAGAATCACATTTTAAATAGCAAAAATATTCAATTTACTATCCTATTTCACATCTTAGAAGCTGGTATCAAAACTTTTCTGGATTTATTTATTTTTAACAAAAAAAAAACGCAAGTGGCACATCAATAACCAACAGTTGTAATCCTTAAATTGGTTTGAGGGGTTTGGGGATGTGAGAGGGTTTGGGGGGGTTGAGGGGTTTGGGGGATTTGGGGATGTGGGACGGTTTGGGGGGGGGTTGAGGGCTTGGGAGGTCGGGGATGTGGGAGGGTTTGGGGGCTCGGGGATGTGGGAGGGTTGGGGTGGTCGAGGGTTTGGGGGATTTGGGGATGTGGGACTGTTTGGGGGGGGTTGAGGGTTTGGGAGGTCGGGGATATGGGAGGGTTTGGGGGCTCGGGGATGTGGGAGGGTTTGGGGGGTTGAGGGTTTGGGGTTTCGAGCTGGAAGAAGGAAGCAATACAAGTACCTTTTCTCCCGGTGTGAATTGCCTCAGCTTGGCCCCTCTGTTGTACAGCCGTTGTTGACGCTCCTGGGCCTGGAGCAAATTCTCACGTGACATCTGACCCAGTGTGTGGAGTTTTTCTCGCAGGTCCAGGACGTACTGAATTTCACTTTTGCCGGGGCGAGGACCCTCCTCCCAGTTTTCCTTAAGCAGGTCGAGCAACCCCTTGTGGTTTCCTGCCAAACAGCAGTTCAAAGGGAGAAAATCCCGTCGAGGCCTGGGGGACCTCCCGCACTGCAAACAACAGAGGATCAAGCCATTTATCCCAATTATGTTCATCGTCATGTATAAATTTACAAATCATGGACTTTAAAGTCTTATTCAGACGCTCCACAAGACAATCAGTTTGTGGGTGATAAACACTGGTCCGAATAGACTTAATGCCCAGTAATCCATAAAGTTCTCTTAGTGTTCGTGACGTGAACTGGTCAGTCAGAATCTCTTTCGGGATTCCGACTCGGGAGATGACCTGAAACAGAGCCTGCGCAACACTCTTTGCCGAAATGCTGCGCAACGGCACTGCCTCGGGATATCGTGTTGCATAATCCACCAGGACTAACACAAAGCGATATCCGCGTGCGCTCCTGTGAAATGGCCCGATGAGGTCCATGCCAATACGTTCAAATGGGACCTCCATCAAGGGTAGAGGATGTAAAGGCGCCCCAGGAATGGCCGGCTGGTTTACCAGTTGACACTCCGGGCAAAATGCACACCAACGGCGCACATCGTCGTGAACGCACCCCCGTACACTGGCCCGCACCCCCCGTACACTGGCAATCTGTCCCCAAGATTAGGGGGTGCGTAAGGCAGGAGGCTAACCGCAACCTTCACTTTGTTTTTTCCCCCGATATCTAATTTCTACAGCCACCATTGGATAATCGTGAACATCCCCATGCACACACTTAATTCTCACCCACGATGCCTCCACCAATGCCCCGGGCCGAACCAGGCTCTGGTGGATCAGAGACTGTATACAGCCCGAATCCACCATCGCCTGATGTGTACCCCCCTGGATCCTTACCGGAACGCGATACGTTGCTCCTGGACCGGGGGAGGGTGTTGGAGGGCCGGCAACCCGAACCGTCTGTCCTGCCTCCATTAACGGACATTCCCTCCGGTAGTGTCCGGGCTGCCCACACCTCCAACACTCCTGCCCTGGCAGTTGAGGACCCCCCTGCAGGTTGGGAAGGTTGCCGGGGCCGGCCGGACCCGTGGGATCGGTGAACCTGGGGGTTGTTAGTGCCCGCGGAGCTGGCAGGGCCCGAGCCACCCCCGGTTGCTGGATCCGCCACCGCGGCGCGGGAATCGGTCGGGGTGCAGCCGGCGGCCGACTGCCGTCCCCCTGCCCGCTGGGATGAACCGCGAGGTGGTCCTCGGCAAGGGTGACGGCGGCCTCTAGCGTCGCTGGACGGTGGCACTCGTCAGTCCACATTCGGCTCAGCTGTGCTCATTACACCTTCCCGGCACCGTTCCCTGAACCACTCCTCCCACTCTCTACCCCCTGCAGCTGAGCTAACCACACCCCGCCACCACAGGGGGATTTGGGAATGTGGCAGGGTTTGGCACCAGTTGATTGAGAGGGCAACAACCAATCACAGAAGTGGGAGCTTAGAGCGTGCCTCCCCCTGGCTGATCCAATCAAGGATCACAACTTTGTTTTATTGTCGATCAGGTGAAGTCTAAAGCCGCACAATAAATAAAGAAATCACTTACCTCAGTGGGTCCCAACATTTTGGTTTGTCTTGTCTTGAATGCCAATTATGACCCTTTTTCATAAACTGGAAAAAGCTGTGTTCTCAGTTCTCCTTTATTTTGGTGTTTTTGCCCCAAAGTAAACAATGTCACCAAAAAAGCTTGTGTCAATACATTAACAGATTAAGATCTTTTGCAAAGGCACAATCTGAGTTAAGGTTGGTCAGTGTCTCAGCTCAGTGGGTGCCATCATTTTGGATTCGTGACTCTTTAAAATCTGCCTATTTTAGAGATTTATACGTGAACTGAGGATAATTCCCAGGAAGAAAGTTGCACCTATTAATTCATCAATATTTAATTTAAATGATGACTATCCTTCAAACTCTGCTTCCTCTTAATCACCTCACGACCCCCCCCCCCCCCCCCCCCCCCACCCATCTCTCCCTGATCCCCTGTGAAATCCCCTGCCCATAGGTTGAGCACCACTTCTTTCATATAAATTAGCAGGAGTGAGTGAGTGCTGCCCGTGTCATGTAGGGACATTTGATCGTGCCTGCGTTTTGACCCACTTTACTCCAACAACCCGAACTGTTGCGTGTCTTCAGCCTCAGTCCCCTTTTTTTTGGATCCGACCTTGCTTGCTGTGTGATGCGCATACGCACAGCGGCCGAGCATGCTGGGATACGCGCTGCTGTCCTGTTTTATGATTGGGTCACAGCACTGATCTCATGTTTGGTGATTGGATTAGTGTTGATATCCCGTACCGCCTGATAACCACTCTTTAAGCCGTCGCCTCGTGTGAAGCTTCGAGCTGTCGTTGCTGCCTATTTTATTATTATTTTTTCTCCCCCTGTGACACAGTGGGAACACAGGGGCCCCTCATTTTAACACGAGGACGGTGGGTGGTCCTGCACAATGGGTGACATCAGGGAAGTTGCTTAAATATGAAATAATGTCTTCTTTTTTTTTTAACCATAAATTCCCAAGTGTTTTCTATTTTTCCATTATTTTCACATCAGTTCACACAAGTACCAGACGTCATTTCCAGACAAACGTACGAAAATTAACTGAAAATCATCAATAACAGAGAAAAACAGAGCCATAAAGAATAATTACAAGAAATGACAGTGACAGTGTGTAGAAAAGCACCAAATCCTGCACATATAGGCGCAAAAGTTAAGAAAACAGCGCTTCAGCTGTGGCTCCCTGGTTATCTCTGGCTCGTGTTTGCTCTTTACTGCAATAAAAATGTCACGTTTTTCCACATTCACTCCAGTTCACATGTACTTAGCTTTTTTATTTAGCCTTTTATTGGGCATTCAAGTTAGCAGCGCTGCGGTGACTAAGTGGAAAAGTGCTTTTAATGATTTATTTTAGCGTTAATCAGATGGGACTCCGGATCGACTCTCTGGTGAATTACGCGGTGCCAAATTACGCACAACAACCAAGTAACCTCCAGCTTGTCTTTAACTTCTCCTTCACGAGCTTTCAGGGCATAAAAACAGTGGTGTTGTGAGTGCGAGCTGCTGCTGCTGCTGCTGGTGGGGCAGCGCCGCTTTTTCTGCCTTGATCTGAACTACTAACCAAGTCTTAGAGATCAAAATTCAATCCCGTTCTGAGAAAAAAAGAGAAATGACGTTATTTGAATATGTGCCCAAAATCCTTAATGAATAACTTAGGACGAGTAGGAGGCAAATGCTGCCCCAGCTGTTTCCTGTTGAAAATGTCTGTGTAATGTAGATAAATGTGAGGGATTTTCTCTCTAAATCCGTCTCCTGTTCGCTAAATCTCACTTCTCCAAAACGAGCCTGCGCAATGGAACAAAGTCGGAATATTGAGATGTGACATTGCCCGCATCTCATCCTCTTTCTCCCCGTTTTTAATGACTTCAAACAAGTTCATTTTCGCCGGGCTTTGTCTTGCGGAGACCCGTGGGGATGTCTAGCGCTCTTTCCTTTCAGTGGCATTTATGTGATGTCTTCAAGGTAACTTACCTGATTTCCTTTGACACTATAGATTATCACCTTGGTTCTTCACTTGCTCACTATTTGCACAGAGCATCCTTACCTAGTTTAAACTGCAACAATAAAAGGGATTTTTTTTTTTATTATTTTTTTTTTATCGCTCATTTATATTTGACAGCTTTTTAGATGCATGATAACTGTGGATTTATTCTGATTTTGTATCTTTTTCATTCAGTTATGGAGCAACTGTCCTGCATGTCCTGTTGATTTTTTTGAGGATATAATCAGAGATTTGTGCACCTTTTTTGCTTTAATTGACTTTTTCTTTTTTTTTTTCTTTTGGAAAGCGTTGACTTGAATCGTGCATGACTTTCCCTGCACGGATGAATGGGGTTTTCATCCTCAGCTCCTCTGTGCACTCTACGCTCTTTTTCACCAGAATTCCCGAATGCAGCTCTGCAACTTTCAAAGTAATTACTGCTGAGTGTGCATTATTAAGTGCTAAATATCTAACCTGATGCTGCGGGGTTGAGAGAGAGCGGAGAGCATATCATGAAATACTTATATGCGTCGGGAACTGTGTCGGTTGGAGTTGTGATACAGATTGATAATGTCCTGTGTTTTATTGTCTTTATTATGTTCATTTGGCCCAGTCAGCTTCCTCCGCTGGCTTTGGCGGGAGAGCCTTTTTTCCACCTCACATTTTGGATCGGAAAGATCCCCCGGCGGTTTTTCTCCATCTTTTTTATTCTTTCTTTCTGAATTTCGAAGCACTTTTGTGCGTAATAACGCGCTGACAGCTGGGTTTTAGCACATGTGTGGGATTGGGGGGGGGAATGCTGAACTGGTTGTTAATGATATATATCATGGATGAATTTCATTGATCAATACGGGTTGTCTTTAAGTTACTACTGACTATACAGGGTCTGAGTGGAGGGATGATAATGGGGAAAGTGTGTTTTCAATTTGGACGCGCTCTGCTTCGTTGCGCACAGGCGCTCCGCAGCATCAGGGCTGGTCAGCCTCCTGTTGGACTGATTCAGGTACCAAGTGGAAGTTTGGATTTAATACATTTTCCTCCAGATCTAAAAAAAAAAAAAAAAAAAAAAAAACCTGTAAAGTTACCATCTGTTTCTTTTCTCTGCTAGCATCAGGGAATATCCTGAATCTTAAAGAGAAAACCTTAAGCCCACTGCTTTCTGTCTTATGTTTGAAAATGTGTGTCACTGCCACTGCTGATGTGCCCTTGAGCATGACACTGAGCCACCAACTGTCAGTGCAGATCTGCTCAGTGATCAGCAGTGTTATAAAATATGTTTGCTTTAAGTTGGTGATTAACTGAAACTTTTTCTGTGATGATGCTCAGTCTGTGACAGCAGTGAAAATATTAAAGCTCTCCCTCTCTCCCTGTGCGCAGAGTGCGATGTGCTGTATCTCCTGTAGCCACACCCTCTCACTACTGCTGTGCGTCCTCACCCTGACTCCGACGGCAACAGGGGCGGGGCCTGAGACCCTGTGCGGGGCGGAGCTGGTCGACACGCTGCAGTTTGTCTGTGGAGAGAGAGGCTTTTATTTCAGTAAGTGCACCTTTTTATTTATTCATAAAGGTTGGCTGTATATGTCCCAGAGCTCTCCACCTCCAGCGAGCTCATAAATAAAAAAGCAGCCGGTTTGACATCTCGTCTTGACTTTCCCTGCATTAATGTTCCTTCCTTCATTCATTCCTCGTCCACTGTTACATCTTACCTTTAAGTTCACGTGCGTCTCAGGATGAAGGCTTTGATTATTTTTCTTTCATTGTTGGTCCAAAGCCAAGACTCTGAACAAGTAAACCCAAATAATAATAATAAAAAAAAAATGGAATAATGATAAGTAACTATTGTTGGTGGCAAATCACCGTTTTGTCCGTGGGGAGAGGGCTTTAAGTGGAATTTGGCTGACTATCTCTGAGAAAAAGGAGGGCTAGAAACTAAATGTTGCAGTGAAGTTTTTTCTTTTTTCCACCAGAGAAGGGAAAGCTACCCAAAGAAAACCCTCGACCAAGAATCCAGGATTTAAATCTCCAATTTTTCCATTAAGGGTACAACCCAGCCCAGAACAGCACAGGATATATGGAGCAACCAAGGTTAGGTGCAATGTTCCACCGGCAGCCAGTGTTTCTCAGGACATGTATCCTGATCTTTCTGTCAGAGACGAGCAGCGCGACTATACATTAACAGTATAGCTGGCTCAGACGCTGCAGAGCTTAAGTTTTATAAGCTCATTACTCACATTTCTTTGGCTGACATCCCTCAATTAACCCAATTTGCCCTGAATGTCCTCAAGGGAGCATCATATCTCCACCAAAAGTCTTCTTTTTTTTTCTATCATAATTGATTGTCCCTCCGACTCCTGTGCAGTTTTGACAAAACAATCCATTATTAATGGTTTGGTTCGGTCCCAAAGTTATGAAGGATTTTCCACATGTGGTAGACGTTGTCAGCTGCCAGTTTCAAAAAGAAAAGAAGATATAAGATTTCTGTGGGAGATCAGCAGCATCTATAATGCATATGCAGTTGTTCTCTTTTCCAGTAATTGATTGCTTTCGCCTTAACCTGAACCTGGAATGGTTTGAAAATACACCTTTTTAAGAAGTTGGTGACGGATGGAAGATTAGGGGCCAGAAGGGGGCCAGTCTTGGAATCGCAGCCTCAGTGCAGCAGGGGGAATAAGACAGTAGTGGCTAGTGTACAGTCATGCAAAACTAAAGCCAGTAAAAGCCCAAAACAGATGAGTCTACAGCCATGTTAGCAGCTCTGTGATGCTAACACGCTAACGGTTACCATGCTTACTGACTCAGTTGGCTGCTAACAATCGGCAATTAGCACTAAGCTTAAAGTAGAACTGAGGCCCATGGAACCGTCTTTAGATTTAAAGGTATTTTCTCAGGGGATCAGCAAAGTTATTCCAATTCACTCTTAAGTTTCATGGAAATCCGTCAAATATTCTTGAAAACATTTCACACAAAACCACAAGGGGGCACTCGAGGAAGTGAAAAGTAAGGAGATCATAAAAGTAATAAGGGTTCATTCTCTGGGGACCAAGAATACCTGTACAACTTTTCATGGTAGTCTAACCGATAGATATTTGAGTTTGGACCAACGCTTGCTTGTGTAGCTAAAAACTGGACAATACGCTTTGAATATTCACGGGCTACCGCCTTCAGCCGCTGGTAGAGGTAGAATCCTTTTATCAAAGACTCGAACTTGCTTCAACATTGTGCTCTTGAGGCACATGGGATGGGATGACGGCTTTGCCTCAGAGGAGGTCTGATAGGCAGGGAAGCGTACAGGAGCATCCCACTATTGCTAGATAAGAACGTTGATGTTTGACATTTCCATAGACAACCTGGATATTATTCTCTTGCGTATACAAGTTTCTGCTGCCTACGATATCTCCTCATGAGAACATAAAGTAAAATTAAGGTTTGGTAAAGATCGTTGCAAATTTAGGCAACTTGAGAAGGATCAGGGTCTGTGGACGGGACATGGTTTACTCGGATCTACCGCCCCAACCTCCACTTAGCATGTGGCTTGCAGCATTTGTTCAAGGCTGATCAATGGCACTCAGTGTAAATTGCGTGGTGCAGAACTGCCTAATATGGTCGCAATTGCTTGAGATACCAGGTTGGACCGAGTCCATTTCCGGCATGCTCCCGTCTTGGTCATGCACAGCTTAGTCTGGCTAAGATTTGGGTTCATATTGGATGATTCTACGCCCACGAGACTTGTTCAATGTCCCCAAACAGTAGAGTGTAGAAGTTGGGCCGGTGAATGGATGTGATACCAGAGTTCATATCCAGTCACACACAACTCTACCTTTCCCTAACCTTAACCCAGTGTGTCTGTGCCATAACGTTAACCACACTGTTGTTGGTTACGCTAAGGCCTTGCACGAAATAGATTATTTGAAATCGTTGGTGTGGAACGGTCCAAAAATCGTCTTTGAATGGAATGAGATTTCTTTACAGACTCATCCATTATAAGCTGTCTGGCAGTGGTGTCGCCATGCACCTTGCTGCTGCTGCCGCTGCTGCTGCTGCTCTCCACCATCCAGCTCCGTGCAGCTTTTCCAAGACCAGTCAACATCATTCTCTGCATCAGGGGCCTCTGTATTGGCATTTGCCAGAAAGTTGTTGGAGAGCCACCAAGCTACTGCAAAGCTGCGAGTCTTGTTCGTCCAGATGCTGCTGGCAATACCCGCATGCTGTGAAGTGGTCATGACAGCCTGTTTGATTGCCAGTTTTCTGCCAGTTATGACTTTTTTTTGGTCTTTTGGATTCCCTCCGCTGCAGCACTTCTCTTGTATAAATGTCCGTTTAAGCTGAGAAACAGTGGAAAATCATGGACTACATGATCAAACATTACATTTTAGTAAATGCAGGCCTGGGACTGCTGTTCAATTTGATTTGTCCGCAGCCATCAGCCCATATTTTGGGTTCTGAGTAAACAGCTGCTCGAATTTGGACTTTGGCATCCTTTCTTTGGTCAGTCGTTTTTCTCAAAATCAATCTCCCTGGTAGAGCTTCTCTTAATATTTCATACCGCTATGTAAAATGCTCCCAAGAAGTGTCTGCAGCTGGAGCTCGAAGTTGTTGAAATGTTAAAGAGTTTGAAAAGGTATGCGGGTGTCCACAGATTGGACGACGTGTTTAAGGTGAGCTACCGATAGCCGACTTTTACTGCAGTTTAATAAGTGCTTCTCGCAGGGTGACTTGACTTGTAGAACTGTTGATATCCATCTCACGAGAAGGTGTTGAACAGAGGCCAATGTAACTCATGATCCTCATGCAGGATACACTTCTTAAACAGGAACAGACCTTTTTGTGGTAGGGGGAATGTATTTGTCTTTCCCGCATTACCTTACACTGAGCTGTCACTGAACTACACAGCGTCCATCTATCAATGCTGCATTTTCCTGTTGAGAAAGACGTGTATTTCATGAATACTCCATCCTTTTTCTGAAAAGATGATGAGGTTTGAGCAGCAGGGTGCCGTGCCTCGGAAAATATGCTGCTCCACTGTCTTCCTCGGTTTTCTCTCGCGCTCTCATATTCTCGCCGTCGTTCCTTTTCCTTCCCCATTTTTCGTCGGGTTGCGTAAAATATCTGGAGAATCCATTTGGGTGCTGTCGTCTGCAGCACCCGGCAGCAGAGGAAGCGTTCTCCTTTCCCTGAACTCTTCCCCTCAAGTCTGGCCGTGTTGAACTTGGCAGCCCTCTGATTGATAATGTGTCCAGAGACGGTGTTGCAACGACAATGCTCGCACTGCTTTTTGCCAATCCACCTTAAGCACGTCACCAGTAAAGTAGCACACTTGCATTTCAAGAGTGCAGATTTCCTACCCCTGACAGAAATGCTAAACACTAGTTGGTGGAAATTCTTTTTTTTTTTTTTTTTTTTTTTTTTAAAGGTAATGAAACAAACTGCGGTCTATGAAACAGAAAAAAAAAAAAAAATCCACAACTGTAGTCAGTTTTTCCAATTATTAGCCTGACCTAGAAATCCTCAGTTGTCTTTGTAATGCTTTAGCAGGCAGGACTGCGGGCTGATTTCACTGGGATGTTCATTCCATGAATCAGATCTGTTATGGGACTTTTTTTGGCGAAACGTACGTACTAAGTAGCTCCGTGTCCTCAGTCACTTTTAGTTCATGCTGAAATATTCAGTTATTCTAGAGCGAGTACGAGGTATCTAATCTCACCGCTTGTTTCTGCACAATGAATTACGACAAAATGAAATAATCCATCATCGTTGGCCCGCAGTTTATTGTTGGTACACGAAGTTCAAATCCAAAGTGCAGCGAGATATGAAACATGGTGATTTGTTCGGTGTTGTCCTGACTCGCAGTCGTGGCATGTGAGGTGAATGTGGAAAGGAAGGAAGGAAGGGAGGAAGGAAGGGAGTGTGGGGGGGAGAAATTGCTTTGTGCATACCATTGATGAGACTTCCTCTTCGCTGTTTGTACCTGTCGATTTCTTTTTTTTTTTTTCTTTTTTTTTTATTCAAAGCTACTCGAGCTGCAGAGAGCGGTAGAATGTGTAAACAGCACATCACAAAGTACAGACGCGCACACGCACGCACTCAAACACACGCACAGCTTCGGCCTCGTCCTTCAGCAGCAGGGGATTATGGGGATTACAGGATGATCAGGACACCCCTCCCCTCCACGCTCCCGAGTTCTTACACTGGACCCGAACACACAGCGGAAGGCTCTGCGATCTGAAGAAAGACCTCCTGTGTCCTCTCCGTCGCTGCGAAAAAGGTGTCGTTTTCCCATTAGGACCTGAAGTAAAAAAAAAAAATTTAAAAAAAAATCTCCGACCTCCCGGTGAATTACAGCTCAGCCGAACAAAGAGGCGTCTCATGAAAAGGACAGGCAGGTGTCCTCCAGATTTAGAACTGTACATTAGGTGAAGTTGAGATCCGGGGGATTTGAGGACACTCAGGGGACTAAATGGTGCTTTACCTTTTGAAACTCGTCATCAGTTTAATCCCGTCACATAATGTCCGACCTCTACAAAGGAAAACAAGGATATATCTGGTAACATAAGCGCCGAGATCGCTGAGATTTATAGCCGATATCCTTTCTGACATTCAGAAAATAGCCTTTCATTTCGCCTTCCCCTTAAAACCACTGTACTCTTTCCCATTGTTGAATGAACCTCACCTAAAAACATAACCACTATTCTTATTGTGTCAAATTTATGTTGCTAATGAGTTGGTTCTGACCATTTTGGTGCCATCGGCAAAGTGTTTACCAGCAAAAAACATTAAATGCATAGACCCAGTTTATTAATTGACAACCCAAGTTAATGAATTCCATACACTTGTTAGATTTAATGAGACATTATAATACAATCCAGAACTTTCCCAAAGATGTTTTTAGACCATCGCCAAGAAAATGTACCCTCATAAAGTGCCTATTTTATCTATTTTCATTCACAATACCTTGAACGTTTTCTTTTTTATTCTAGTGGCGGTGCATTTGGACAAAGTTTCAGTGTCACCGCGCAGGAACACTTCACTCATGCCATAAACCCCTTGTGGTACCGGTGATAAAGAGGTAGTTTCCAGTACTTTATGCAGCTCTTACAGTCCCTGCCCAGCTGTAAACTGCCTGACACTTCACAGGAAGAGCAGTGCATCGGCTCCAAGAATCCACTGGTTTTTATTGACCATGACCAAGCTGTAAAACTCAGATACTTTCTGTGCCACTCTGGAATGGAGGATTCCAGCCATCTCTCTCCAGTGCCGCTCCTTAGAGAAATGAACACTACGCGTGCTGAGCCTGTCAAACACCAGACCAAAGATGTTTCATGGAGCCGTGCGCTGACATCCGATGAAACACTTTAGAAACGATGACGTAGTAAAGACGGTCTTCAACCTGCGAGATATCTGATGTAAATCATTCAGAGGAACGAACCGACCCAAAGAAATGGTTCATGGTTTCTGTGGCCTCCAACTCAAAACTGCGGCCGGTAAACGCTTCTATACTGCTGGTACGTGCGCAAGGAGGGTGACCTCTTGTCAACGGAAGACGAGCTGCTAAGTGTGTTTGGCTGGACAGCAGGAAAAAGTCCAAAAGAACAGTTTGTGCAACCGATTCAGAAGAACAGGGATGTGGAATACGATACAAACACAACGAAGCATAAAACAAGCTTCCACTTTGTTTTTTCTGGTACTTGCGCAGGCACTGCGCTTTGTTGCACGTGGACATCTGCAAAGTATTCTTTACAAACTTTAGTAGATGATAAATTGTGTGTCCTGCCAACCCACCTGGAAGTGGAAAGCATAAAGTGGTCTTTAGGTGAATGGCTACAACTTGTTCCAAAGGCGACAAAGTTACGGAAAGAAATAAAAAATCCCAGAACATGTGAAAAAGGACTTGTCAAAGCACCTCTGCAGCGCAAAGGCCGTGTTCAGACAGAAACCAGCACCGTGTTTGATAAATCACTTCTGTTAGAGCGCCGAAAAAAAAAATGCCTCAGCTTTTGCTACAACACGATCCGGCATCATCCCGTAAAATGTTGCATTGGTCCCTGGCAGATTACGTTGCAATGTGAAGGCTAAATCTTTGGTTTAACTGGCAATTGTTGGGAGGGAGGATCAAATTGTCACTTTTCGCAAATACTATAAACCACTACATGGAGCTGCAGTGACGAGTTCATTAATAAGATGAGTGACAGAAAATGAATCGGCAACCGTTTATGGTTTTTGGCATCTTTAACAACTTGTTGCTTTTCTTTGTCATTCATGAAACCAAACTGAATATCTTTGGCCGTTCAGCTGCGGGAATGTTTTTTGCGTGACTACGGAAATAATGGGCAAGCTAACGAATGATTGCTAGCTGCAGCTCTACCGCCTTCCAGTCTTTTGGTGTATAAGCCTTCAAACTCTTGGATGTTTTACTCCAATCAGTGTATTTCATCCGAAGTTGCTCGCACCAATTCAACCGTTTTTAAGGTATTGCCGTTCTCGGTTTCAACACCCGTTGACCCGCCGCTTGTCCTTTTTAACCTTTATGGTCAGTATTTTCCTAAAAAAAAAACGCTCCGCTACTTCGATTGACCTGATTAAACAAATCGAAGTCCTGCAGCGAAGCAAGCTATGAACCTTTACGAACAGCTTTTCTTCCTACAAGTGGTCAGTATTTGATACTGAAAGGACAAATTTTTGCACGAGTATTCCTTCAAACTAACCTTTGCTAGTTGGGTCAACGAAGCCAATGCTTCTTTTAACATTTAACATTTCCCGCCTCTTGACGCATTAAGCCATTGATACAACACAACAGCCATCTAATCACAACTGTACTGGTTGGAAACCTTTTATCATCCCAGAGTCCGTTTAAAACAGCAAAAAGCAACGAGGCGGGAACTACTTGGCAGAAAAGGCTGTTTACCCTTATTTTATTAGCAACAGTCACATAAAACAACTCTTTGTTTATGAGGGATTAGAGCAAGTTATCCATGGCACTGAAGCATTTAAAACCAAAGCTTTTATACCTGATTATTATTATATGTGTGTTTTTCCCCAACCTGCCCGAGCTGATTATCCTATGTTACAACCGGCGCCAGCTGATTTCTCTCTCCCTTCCAGCTGTTTGTGCAGCAGGGTGGCAAACTACTTTCAGAATAATAGCGGATGTTAATTTGTAAGGCTTTATTGGGAGGGATTGGAAAACAGGCCAGGCAACGAGGCACGGCCCCACTTTTGGCTTTCAGCAGCCATTATATAATCGGCAGCCAGGGCTCAACGTCATATTTCTCTCTTCCTAAATTTCTTGACATCAGGTGTTAGTATAACAGCCAAGGCTTGTCCCACTGATACACACCATCTGTTTGCTCAGATGACTGAAAGCACAGAAAAGAATTTCCCACAGAAAACACTGTGGAATACCTGGAAAAGCTGTCAGAAATGTTGCATTCGAATCGATGAAAAACACAGATGTCAACATCTAAATAATTTTTCTTTTTATTAACTGTCTAGATGTTTCAGTTAACACACCTATCTTGGAAGCGCGAGCTCTGGGTGAATCCGGTTCCTCAGTTTCCCTAAATAATGCAGGTGCACGCTGTATTTTTAGCCTCATTCTACCTGACGTGCATCATGAAAGCCCCCCCCCCCACACTCCTGCCCCCCTCCCCCGTCCTCTCATTCACACCTCCATTAGCTTCCAGTCATCTTTGTGTCTGGGGGTCCGAGCAGAAAGATGCTTCTGTTTCTGAATGAAAGCGGCTCTCTGTCCAAAACAACGTTGTCAGGACAAGGCAGACAGAGAGCAGAAGTTAATGCACTTTGTCAGCGCTGGCAGGCTTCTGAGCCAAGAGCTATTAACTCTGAGAGGGAAAGGCATTTCCTCCTTGTAAATGCCATATTAAATTATTATTATTTCATTTGGTAACAGGGAAAAGCCCATCAGGGCTATATTGTTCAAGGTGAGCGGGGAATTGTAAATGGAGAGTCTGGGTTTTTCTAAAAGCCACCAAAGAGGGTGGGTTTTGAGGGGTGAGGGGGGGTTAAGGTAGTTAAAAGAGGAAGTTGGTACTGGCGTCATTGCAACTTGATGTGGTCATCAGAGTTAAAAATCGGAGTGTCACACCTTTAAACGGTCTTGTATGTTTAATTTTGGCTAAAGTCTCCGCGGCACCTTTTTTCGCTGGGCGTGACTCTTTCATGAATCCCGCCTCCATCTTCAGCGTGTTCTCTGAATGAGAAGGCGCTTCTGCCAAATGAAAATGTGAATGAACGGCGGGGGCACAGCAGATCGAAGCCTGCCTGGATCTGGATGTTTCTGCAGGTGGATCGGGCCCAGAGGACTTTGCGGCTTGGCCTCGCTGGACGGGCCTCTGTGTAAAAGATACCTGGGCCAAACTGGCTTAGCGGGATATTCCCATCGTTTTGGGTGACTGTGACCCCCTTCTTTACAGGCAAAGCAGCTGCCAAAAGCGGGTCCGCGGTGTGCAACGTGAGACACTGTAAAATTTATATCAGTGTCACTACGGCTGGTCATATATGTGCCCCCGGCCACTATCACTGCTGTAGGCCTAGTATGACGTCTGGCAACTCGCCACCATTCGTTTAATTCATTCTACTAAGAAATATAAATCATTGGAGAGGAAAGAGAATCTGATTTATAGATGTTGAATTGGCTGTTTGCCGCACCTGCATACTTCATACGCAGTTTACAACGATGAGGGCAGATTTGCCACCTGAAATTCAAAGTCAATTTTGAATCAATGAGTCCTTTATTTCAGAAAGTGGCAGACAAAAGCAGACTTAATTTCTGACTAGTGGTCGTTGACTATACTGGCTGTAAGGATTAGCAAATTTGATCAGCTGTAGACAGCTTAACGGTAGTTTTGTGAGTTGCCCCAAAATTTCTCTAGTCTGGCTGAGGGTTGTTTTTCTGTGTCAAACTGAAAGTGCCCATTTCAGGCAAAAAGCCAAAAAAAAAAAAAAATAATCATATACGTAAAAGTAATAGAAACTATGAAACATGATTGTCCCGATTGTTCGCTACTCGCACATGCACCACAGTGCTCAAACGTAACCCCACAAAATGATGTAGTGTGAAACTCCCATGGTCTATAGAGGGTAAAAAAGAAAAAAACATGATATTGTCTAGTCCCCCAAATGCAAGATGAAGCCCCCCCCCCTTTTTTTTTTTTTAAACCAAATTTCCAGAAAAATGTATTTAGACCAGTGCGGTGTGCTTGCTTTCTTCTGCAGTACTCTGAGAACTCTCTCAACATCGTTTTTTTTTTTTTTTCCCCTGTTCGTTCAGCTTAGGTGCTGCACCTAGGTATTGTAATGGTGGGAAAAACCCTGTTGAATATCACTCTTATTACAGTAAACATGCTCAATGCTTCAACATGCAGAAAAATCCAAAGCTCGACAGCCATGCCGTGCCAACTTTTGATCGCCTGACTACGATTAGACCATCGAGAGAGCTCGAGCTAACGGGTCCCTTTGCAAAGCGGCGGTAACGTCTTTGTCACCTCAGTTGTCTAAAAAAAACAACAAAAAAGCCTCCCGTGCTTCCTCTCCGACAGGTAAACCAGGCTACGGCGCCAATGCAAGGCGGTCACGTGGCATTGTGGACGAGTGCTGCTTCCAAAGCTGTGAGCTGCGGCGCCTGGAGATGTACTGTGCACCTGCCAAGACTAGCAAGCCTGCTCGATCTGTGCGTGCACAGCGCCACACAGACATGCCGAGAGCACCTAAGGTTAGTACCGCAGGGCACAAAGTGGACAAGGGCACAGAGCGTAGGACAGCACAGCAGCCAGACAAGACAAAAAACAAGAAGGTGAGCAAAGCACTAAACAAATACACTCTAAAAAAAAACATGGGATAAGGATTGATGTTTGGGTCGTTCATTTATCCTGTAAATATCCTGAGAATGTTTAAACAAAACGAGTTTGAAAATTTGGGAAACACGCTTGTTGTTTATTCCTGCAGCCAACGGCCGGTTAGCTTAGCTTAGCGTAAAGGAGTGAAAACAGCGGGAAACCGTTGTGATTCGAAGGCGCGTGGCGCGAAAAGGTACCACCAAATTGTGTTCGTTTTTTTTTCTTGGATTAAAAAGAGACATGATGCATGATGATAAGTAAGTTTTCCAAGAGCTACTGGGTGAATTTCGTTTCCGTAGGACAGGACCAAACTAATTAAAGCTCACGAATATGAGTTTAGCCTGCACAAAAAAGACGTGAATTGGATTATGTTCCCAATTCTTATAAAACAAGACTAAGCTGACGGGTTGCTGGCTGCAGAACAAATGTAAAAGTGGAATCAAACCGCTAATCTCATTAAGCGTATTTTCTACATTTTCGAGCATTTAATTTAAGGGGTTAACAGGGTTCGAGTTTTTTGGTTGTTTGCTGCATAGTAACGAAAATATTGTCCATTCAACTTAAGTGGCTTCATTTTTCTCCCACAGAGACCTACACCTGGACATAGTCATTCATCCTTCAAGGTAATCATGGAAATTGGATCATTTTGTCTTCGTTTTCTTGCTTTGATGTTATTTAAAGCAAATGCACGAGCTCTCGGATGACATCAGAGTTTCAAAAGCGCGACGAGCTTCATGGTAAAATCAGAGGGATTTTTATAAAAATAGGCCTGAAATCTCTTGGGCAAATAAAGAAACTGTAATGTCTAAATGCAGACTGTCTCATTCTCCAGCTGCCAACCTGCGAGGAGAGTGTGATCCTTTTAAGATTCAACAGTGTGCTTTTTACCCTTTTCTCAAAAAAGAAAACCATTAGCAAGAGAAGGAACTAAGTGGTTTTTGTGGTAGACAAAGTGGCACTCCCGCTCCCCAGGCAGAATCTCCACTCTGCTACTGTACATTATGTCCTGAAATTCAGACGGCTCACCATAACAAACTCACACATGCGAGGTCTGGAGATGAAGCACGCATATCATGTTTAGTGTACCTACGTCTGCAGTGGTTTCCATGTAACCGGTATCTGGTGTTGTAGGAATCCATCTCTTATTTTTCTCTTGACGTTGAACTGAAATTTGAATTCTCCCCAGTTCAAGTCAGGGAATCTAATGATATCGCAGCTATTTTGCATATTTTTTCCAAAGACAATAAAACCATTTTTTTTCTGACATATTTGGGGAGGGAAGCAGTTTCTATGGTGCACGTTTTATGCCATCAGAAAACATGCTTTCGGAAATGCAGACAACCCCCCCCCCCCCCCCCCCCACCCCACCGCGCGCGCCCTCCGAACCTCCAAATCCAATATCGGAAAATTGTGGGGATAAGAGATTTTTCGAAGTTATCCAACCATTTGACGAGCAGTTTGGACGGAGTATCCGGGCCCCTGTGGGTGGGCGGGTTTGGCAGTCATTGACTGATATTTGAGCACTGCAGGAGAGAAGCAGTTCTTCCGTAGAACATCAGCAGTGCAGCCTCCGATAGCCGTGTAGCTATTGCTCTTACAAGATGTTTTCCCTCCTTTATAATAAGCCGACAACAATCGGTTATCCACTCTGATCAATGTAACATTTTAGGAGAATCCATTATTCTTCTGTTTGCATTTTGTTCGAGAAGTTGGAGACAGCAAGCTACGCTAGCTACGCTGGAAATGATCTATATAGCCTGATATCCCAACTCACAAGGGGGATATGTGCACAGCGTACGCCGCCTTCTATCGTTAGACCCCAAAGTTGACTTGCATTAAGTGTACAAATTGCCAATTCGCAATTGAAGATATCACCATTTTGAAGGTTCGCTTCGAGCTTCTTAGTTCAAATTACAACACGGAGCACAAATGGAAAGGCTCAAATCACAGATGGGACCGAGCAACAATGAATGCCGGCTCGGTTTTAGAATAAAAAGTCACAGGTGCAAGGCTGTGTATCGACATTTTTAGACCCAGGGTCCATTTCTGGGTGAGACAAACCTACATGCTGAAAAACAAATAAAACTTTAATTATTTGTTATTACGTTTTTGAAACAATAGCTACACTAGACAAACCAGTTATATACAGGCGCTTCGAGTTTCTTGGCAATCCTGTATCTTCATTATTACCGCTGTACGTCTAAAAATGTGCTTCTCTTTTGTTGCAGGAAGTGCATCAGAAAAACTCAAGTCGAGGCAGCACGGGGGGCAAAAATTACAGAATGTAGGGAAGGAGCGAATGGACACATGCCCGGCAACTTGGGAAGAGAGAAGGGAGTGGCCTTACCTGGTACCCCCTGTGGAATGGTTCACTGTAAAACAAAACAAAGAGGATGCTAACAATGGCCCCAAAAAGCTCCTAAAAAATGTTTGAAACCTGAGCGCTAAGAGCTGTTTTAAGGGTTTGACGGGGGGAGGGGGGGGGGGGGTCTTGTGATTATTTTATACACTGCACCATTCCATAACGGGAGGAATTCTTTGTTAATGCAATGTAACAGACTAGTTTAGCTGCTGAGACACGAACAAGAGCTTATTATACCTCTATGTGTGAGCTGCAGCAAACCCCCTTTGGCTCCAGCAAAGGTGGGAAACGTATCTGGGCTTCAACCAATCAGAGAGTGGCAGTGCTGTGGTTGGGAATTGAGTGGTGCATCCTGTTCCCTGAACTTGGCAGAGGTAAATCCTTTTTACTCTGAGAGAGTGAATTGATTCACACTCCTTTGGCAAGACAGGATACTTTGTCCACTGGTCACGTTTAACAGTTAGTACCCCAGTTTGAAGCTGATATTTTACCTTCAGAGTTTGTTTTCATGCATCGTGCATTACTGTGGATATTTTTAATATGTTAAAAAAAAAAAAAAAAAACAAGGTTCGCTTTAAGGACAAGGACCAGGTGGTGATTAGACTTTAAACAATGTTGTCGTTATTTTACCTTGAGCCCAAGTCAAATCCCTACTAAGTTGAGTTGCTAGAAGGCTTGAGACCAATCCAAATCCCTCCTAAGCCCCAGGAAGTGTTGAGAACCTGAGGACTGAGTCTACAGTCCAAACACTTCTTTAACAACAGATCAAGCACCATTAGAGGGGATTTTGAAGTAAGTGGGAAGTGCAGTAGGTACTACAATAACAAGAATGGGGTTTTTGCCTCTTTTCATAAACAGAAAAACAGATAGACCTGAACCGAATTTGCTTTTTGACCGGTCAGTGGCCTGTTTTCGTTTGGTTGTCAGAAATGGGTCATTCATTGGATTCAAAGTGCATTTGGCATAAGTGAGTGGAATAAATCAAACAGCGACAATCAGACAAAAGTGTTTGTCGTCTGCATCCTTTTCACATGTCACCACCCTGGCCAAATTGGATTTTTGTCAACAGTCCAGATACCCAGCGATCAACATAGCAGTTTGATTGGAGGCCTGTGTTCAAGGTTAAGCGCAAGTCATGACAGTTTAGTTACAGCAAGTCAGTGAGTGCTGTAAAAAAAAAAGAAATACTTACCAGTATTCAACAAAAGACACAATGTTTTCTTGCTCTAATAAAGAAAATGTTCCCAAAACTGGCAATACCAAAAGACAGAGAGGCTGCAACAATAGCCACATAAATGGGGAAGTTTAATGATTGATTGATCTTGGCCTGTGATATTTTTGTTAGTTTAGGGAGGCCGAGAACTTTGCTACTTCAGTTGCAGCTTGCATTATCTGCCCCGATGGCAAGAGTTACAGCGAAATTTCACCAGATCCATTTCAAAGTCCACCAGAGAGACACACAGATTAAACGATTTGGTAAATATTGGCAACCAAAATGACAAGTCCTCCTGTAGACGCGAGGTACGGTACACACATGCCAGTACACAAATACACATGCAAAGCATCCACAGTGTAAATGAGAGTTGTGTAACTACGAGCAAGGGTCATGCACACAAGTTTCATGAAATGCCAGTTCTGAGAAGTCCTTGCATGAGGACGGACGGGAACGGCTGTTTGTTCGAGCCTCCATAAAGTCGTCCAAGACAACTCATCTCTGGCTCTGCCTCCTCCTGCCTGTGTATAATCAAACAGTACTCCCATTATGTTAACCTATGCATTACTATCATTCATTGTACATGATGGTTTCATATAACAAAACTGTATTACAAATCCTATCCCCTGTATAATGGTGCTATTTTGTAGTTTGTTACTTGCAAGAGATGGCTAAGACAGACTGATGGCAGGGCTTATATTGGAGGTCTTCCCTTTTGCACAGCCTTGTGGCCACCATTTTAATAGTGTTTTTATTTGTAAGCTGTTTCAATAAGGTAGTAGTGTAAGCGAGTAAATGTATCTGTGTGAAATCTGTGAATGCATGGAGAATAAAAAAAAAAAAGAAAAAAAAAAAAAAAGAAGAAGAATATATCATGTTGTGGTCCCAAGAAGGCAAAATGCTATTTTTTCTACTGTTTTTAAATTATTTTCTCAATATAGATCCCTTATGCCAAATAACTTGACAAAAGTACTGTGAACTGTGATTCTTCCAATTGTAATGAGATTGTTGAAAGTCATGGTGTGCTTTTGTCTGTCCTGAGGCGTATACGTACATATGCCTCGCTGGAAGCCAAGGTACTGACTATTAAAATGACTTAAAGCGAGACTACGTAACTGAACTCGGCAGCGGCCCCTGTGGCCCCAAGTTGTTACTACAGGACAATCATTACACGTTCGACAAGACCCCTCGAATCGAATGCTTTAAAGACAAATTGTCTCATCAAAGTCACATCAGCGTCCAGTTTAAATGAATTCAAAATGTCGGGAAGCCTTCTTGGCTACGAGTCAAATGAGATCAATATCCTTTCACATCGGTCTGTTAGCAAATTAGCTTAGCATAGCGTAAATGCATGCCTTCAGATTGAACTCATGAGCTCATGTTTACGACGTGGCAATACGTGTGTCTGGTGTGCTTGGTGTCTAGTGATTAAGTCGTGAGAACACCGATGCAACGACTAGAATGGATGTCGCGTAGAAGCCATAGAAGCTAAGAAAGAAAAGATGAAGCCTTTGGGAAAAATCAACGTTTTCCTCAGGTGTATTATTAAATCACGAAAAATAACTCCGTACGACTTAAATCAACATTTATTCGCTTACTATCCAACATTATATTAACTCTCATATCTTCTGCTAGTTCTGCAAATCAAACACATCAGGACTCGTGAACTTTGAGCTTTCAGAAAATTCTTTATTTCCGACGGACTCTTCTCGGGAACACGACCCCATTCGAAGGCGGCCGTGATCCAATCCTCAGATTTTACAGATTAGATTCACAAGTATGTGATATATCGTTATCTTTAGAGGAGCTTTTTTTGTTTTGTTTTGTAAAACCCTTCGCACTTTGTCTTTATGCTACGCTAAACTAAATAGCTACTGACCGTGGCTTCAGATTTAGCACAGTCACGAGAGCGGTGTTTATCATTTGATCTAATCACTTTAATCCTCACAGAAGAACAAATTAGTTCATCAAATTATTTCAAAGGTTACATGGTCTCGCTTTAAGAGTAAGCCAGGAGTTTAATTTATTTTGTCCAAAAGATTTTGTTAGCAGCTCCGTTTAAATCGTAACTTTCACAGGTTAATTTAAACGTGTGTTTTTCTCTACGATAAGGTTTTGAAATGGGAATTTGCTCTACGTTTTCGTGTCTATTCCTTAGAAAATTTTCCTATCAGTCAGCCTGGGGACTGAAACGAAACAGAAGCTGGTTGGAGAAGGACTCTACGGTCCCGCCCGATGTTCAGATATACAGTACAAACCAAAGACTTTTTTGACGAGAACAAAGCCTCACTCATCATTTATTATGTCATGAACTAAAACCAATGACCAGATCATTAAGTACGCCATCCCTGTCTCAACTGCACTGCAGCTACAACATGCCCTTCACACACTGTTTCCGGTACTAGAAATACAGCTTATGTATTCAAAAAGTAAAGAGTATAGTTGGAGCAGTGATGCAGAAAAATAAGCCACAACTTCAAATCGTCCCGACTATGAATCAAACATTTCAGTTTGTCGGTCGTTTAAAATGATCAATAAAACCTAGAAGGTGGGAGTGTCTGAGTCATTCACGGCTCTGGTGAGGTGTTTAACGAGAAACTATCATTTCCTGAAGCTCACTGTCCAAGAAAACTGTTTGATTACAGCGCTGTTATTTATGGTGCTCGATTGCCTTCTGTAGAAAAAAAAAATTACTGACAAAACTGTTCACCATTCCTGCTGAATAAACCACTTGTCAACATCACAGAAATGGCTGGAGAGTTCTTTCAATGCCGCATGCACATATACTTATAAAACCTCTGAGGAAACATAATCCTGTAAAGACATTACTCTCCCCCGTTACACAACATCGCGCTGGTAACCTCTATACGTGCTTTTATGAGGAACCCCGTGGATCCAGACACATTAACAACAGATAATTACAAAGTAGAAGTTTGTCCCTCTTAAATCTGTTAAGACGATTCGGCTACGGACTAAAGCCGCTGAGGCTTTGTGCAGCGCGCACTACGAAGCTGAACGTGCTGGGTGTGCTGAATGACAAAGTGATACTTCCTAAGAGGCGCCGGGGTCTGCCAAAGCAAACAGAGCGGGGCGTGGTGCTCCCTGAGGCCAGAGCTGCATGTTCAGCTCTTTGGAGGATGCTCGCAGTTGACAGCGCCGAGCTCCAACTCACTCACTGTCAGCACTTTTTAAACGGATGTACATGGGGCAACAATAAAAGAAAATAAACGGTAAATTGGCTCTCTGGCTGACACTAAGCAGAGATTAAAAAAAAAAAAAAAAAAAAAGAGGTTGGCGAGGTCCCGGTCATCCCGGCCATCCTGGATGTTATTTCATCCCTTTCTATGACTAATACAAAATCAATTATCTCACCCTAATGGTCCAATTGCAGGTTTGCAAGCTTGCAAGATTTAGAGTTCAAATAAATCAGAGCAGCTCGGGCAATGGCGAACAACCAAGCCATAAAAAATACAGCGAGCCAATTATCAAAGAGAGGCGGATCTACAGTATCACCCGTTGCAGAAATCATAAAATACAAACACCAGGATGTCTTGAAAACGCTGTTTGTTCTCTTGTATGTGCTAATTTAGGATTACATGGTGAGCTGAGAGAGTACAACACAAAGATGTTTGAATAACCTCAAGAACCAGGATGGTTCTGGAAGGAACTCAATCCCTTCCCATTGATCTACGTGCACTCGGGATCCAGTGCATCTGAGGACACGGAGTTTGGACCGAGCCCTGAAACACAATCTCTCCACACTCTTCAACTCCTCATCTTAAACACACAATTGTCTTTTGAATGACCTTGTGGTCTGTTTTACTACACTCACCAATTTTACTACTTATTCTGCTGGTTGTTTTACAGAAAGAGAAAAAAAAAGTGGTTGTAAGGCCTCATCAGTCTTCAACCATTCATTCCTGTTGGAACACAGGATTTGACTTTGCTGTTGTTTTTAACTTTAACCTTGCTGTTGTCAGCACAGCAGTTGTTGTCTCTAATCCCAAATAGTTCTTATATCCCGAGGCTAACATCCAGCATTGGAAAGTGATGAGTTGATTGTGACAATTTTACAAGTAGCCCGGTGTTATGTTTTTATTGTTATCGTGAGCCAAGGCCAGATGTAAAACAGAGACACGAGGAGTCCAGCAAGTGCACGTTGCTACCACGAGAATATTAGCAGCTAGATTAAAGCATGTGTAAAAAAAGAAATGAAAAAAAAAAGAAGAAAAAAGTGTCTAAACCATAGGATTTGGAGATTCTCCCTCTTTCTCAATTTCAGTCGACAGTGGAAATTCACTGAGGCTTGATTATAGCAGGAGAGTGTTGGCTCAGCTGTGTGCTTTAAGAACCCATGATGTCAGAGCCTTATTTTCCTTGGAGAGACTCTCATCAGCTGCATTGTTCCAGGAAACCACGGTCTGTTCTCTGGGCAAAAAAAAAAAAAAAAAAAAATCCTGCCCAAAATGCGACCCCCCTCTCTCTTTGCACCCGCATCCCTTTCGCTGAATGCAGCACGCCGGCCTCTGGCACGGCCCGAAGACACACACGTAGACGCGAAGCATCCTGCGTGGAGCATCACATTTCCTTGGAACCGAAGCCTCACCACCACCACCACCCCACCACCCCACCCTCTCCGCCGCGACACTGTTTGTCTTTTCTTTCCTTCTTGTTTTCCATTAGAAAAACGAGTGTCGGTGATGAAAGGCAGCGTGTTAATACAGGACGAGGAAATAACGTGTTGGACCCCAGAGGATTATAAAACAATGCTGCTACTGATGTCATGGAGCTCAGACTTCTGAGGTCTCTTTACGCACAAAGCTGTAGGCGGTGTGATTGAAATACAGCACCGAGCAACTGACAGGTGATGCAAGCAGCTGACAGAGCCGATGAAGAAAACACTCCGCAGCTTCACCGAGTTCAAAATTTAAAACATGCGCAGAGAGCCCGAAATCAAACCTGGATGCAATTACGGGCTGCTTACAAACAAGACCAGCTGTAAATCAGCGACAGCTCCGGCAGTAGTTGAATAAACTCTACTGGCATCGGTCGGAGATTCGACGAGCTGTGTTGTGGAAACATAAAGATTTAATAAATAATGTTCATGGATACCCACTGACTCACATCTGGTCCTCATAAGATTATTTGACTCTTGGCTTTTTTTTGTTAATGTTCTTTGTTAGAGAATTATGGTAATGATTTCTTAGAAATTCAAACCAGGGAAAAATCACTGTTACCAGATAAAGACCTTCACCTCAGCTCAGAGTTCGCTGGATCCTCTCGGAGGCTGTATATCAGGTGGACTCGCATTGCTCTGCAGTTCGTCCACCGTCCGTATCGGGTTCGTGCGTGCAGCCGCCGTGAGGAGAAATGTGGGAAAAGTGGAGGGTGGCATTATCAGAAAGAGAGACAGAGAGCGAGAAAGGTTACAACAACAGTGCGCAGAGCTCACAAGTTCAGTTGTGCTTCTGCTGGAACGGCCGTGCCCCTGTGGACGAGTTCAGGCCTTCAGTAGAAGCTCTCGCCCTCCAACAATAATACTTACCAAATAAAGGCTGACCGCTCCAAGCAAAATCACTTCAGCTGAGTTCACTGGCTATTATTCATGTCCCGCGTCTACATCCCCTTGCTCCCAGCTCCTGTGATGTTAATAAGGTAAGCCTTTTGAGCTGAGAAGAAGCCTACGGGGCAGCTAAGTCAACATTTTTGCTCGCCTCCGCCTTTTATCATCAGCTGACGGTCGGCATCTCGGCGTGGGTGCTTGTCGATCAAACGGCTCGAAGGCCCGATCGCAGCGCTGCGGCATATCAAATTCTCCTTTAAACGAGGAGTTTGACATTTTGCCTATTTCCATTCTCACTGAGGGCTAGATGAGGAGATCGATATGACTCTCTGATTAACGAAGGGAGCATCGATCCTCTCGACGAACTCTCGGCAACACGGTGAAAACGCCTATTTCCTGGAGCGTCAAAGGGCTGCTGTCTTTGCTGACGTTAGCGATCCACATTGGGACGTCACGTGCACCGTGAGCTCGGCGTTCAAGTCGTAGGAACGGTGTTGCCAGGCAACGGTAGCGTAGCGGCCACCTCAAAGCCACAGAGGCTAACAATTTAGCGAGCTCACAGGCGGGTAACGTAATTCAGGAAATGCAGAGACCCACAGAGGGACGAGATGAAGCCGTTGGGAAGGATCAAGATTTTCCTTCAGACGAAGCCTTTTGTCGAAGTTATGAAGACAAACTCTACGTTAGTAAAATTACAACACCCGACGAAAAATGAACTCCCGTGGCCTTCTGCCATTTCCTTAAACGTCAGCGAAGAGGCCACAGCTGGTGAACTTGTGGCTTCCTGAAAATATCGAGTTCTGATGTCGTGAATACCACAAGAGGGCGCCGTTCGTACGGACTCTTCTCACGCAACATAAGTCATCAGAACACCGTTGCTAGGCAACAGCAGCAGGGTCGGCGTCTAGAAGCCGGGAGGCGGCTAACATAATGCAGGAAAAGGTGAGGCTGTTGGGAAACGTCAACATTTTCCTCAAAGGACAGAGAAATTACAAAGAAAAAGTCCATACGGCTAAATATACAATATTTTAACTTTCCATCCAATGAAAAATGAACTTCCACTATTTCTAAAAACGTCAGAAATCGTCGAACACGATAAACACAACCTCATTTAAAGGCGGCAAAATAAGCAACAAAACACCAGAGTAATTAACTGAGCAACATTTGCTTAATAAATCCAGATTTTCATTTGTTGTTTTTCTGCATTAGTGAGTCATATCCGGAGGCATCAGGATTCATACGTGTTACAGATCTTTAGTCGATGGTCCGTTAGAGCCGCGAGCTGCTGATGCCACTCAGAGAAAATGACTCCCTCCGACCACTCGGCGGGCGTCTTTCTTGGCTGCAGTCGGTCTCTGTCCCATCGCCTGCTGGGCTCATTTCAGCATGTGGATTTTTTTTAAAGAAGAGATGCACAATTACTTCCTGCCCTGCGACCTCGCATAAAAAAAAAACCTCTTGACCTTCTTTGGCGAATGTGGTTGAAAGTATCAGCACACCATGTTGATGCTCTTTCATTATTTGAATTCAACACATCTCTAAACAGACTAATTAAAGCCATTCACCTTTCTTTTTTTTTTTTTCTTCCCACGAATGCAACTACAGCCCATTCGCTGCGACCTCTCAACTTCCTGTGAAGCTTTTGGCCTTAAGGATAGATGCATCCCTGCAGGAGACATGACGATCTCTTTACGGTCGAAAATCCTAAATGGAAGCAAAAACAAGCTCTGCCTCGATACATATATATATAAACCAGCGGAGAGTCCGGTCACAACAGTCGTTCGGCGAGAGAAGATCAGTGAAGACACCATGATGTCCGTCTACTCCGTCCTGTTTACCCTGGTGCTGTTCGCCGAGCTGAGCAGCCACCGGGTCACCGTGGCCATGCCTGCGACCAAAGTAGAAGACGGTATAATGGAACAAGAGGGCCTGGGTTTGATACCGGGTGACGAGCCGTTGACTGAGCCCGATGTGATTCACCAGATGTACCGAAGGAACCTCGTACTGGAAGAAGATGCGAACCCTAAAATCATCGTCATCTCAGTAAGTACCGCATCATTCACGATTCATTCGGTTCACCCATATCGAAGGGTTTCTGAGCTGTGACTAAAAGCTTCATTTATCGGGAAAGAAACCATTTGATTATGGTTATAGATATCATTGTGACCAGTTTCCATATGAACCATTTTTTTTGGTCAGAAAATAAGAGAAATTTCTGCCAGTGAGGTCTCATATTCAACAGAGTATTTTCATCCATAGTTTGAGCTTGATGATAAATCAACCTGTGCTGAATTCTCAAGATTTTAAGAATTTATTGTAAAAAAAAAAAAAATGCAGTGTTGGTCAAGGTCAGAAACAATGCTGGATCCTACATTTCCCATCATGCAACTGTATTAGACTCTACCCGAGTGGTAAACACCAACGTTTGTCGAATTTGTTTTAAGAAGGCTTTCTGCAGTAGTTGTATATTTAGTATTGTACAAATTTCCTTAAAATGGCCACGTATTTAATTAATTTAATCACGTTTTTTTAATTATTATTTTTTGTTATTTAACCAACCTTTTAAGCATTGCTGATTTAAAAGTAAAATTATTAAATCCAAATCTACCTCAGCTATTTAGATTTTTTTTTTGAGGAAACTCAATTTACAACAAACCGTCTGCAGTCATCCAGCTTTATACTCTCCTGCCAACGACAGTCACGCATCATAACTATTCATTGTATGAGATTTCTTTCTATAAATCTCAGCTAACTTCAACTACAAAGAGCACATTATCTCCATCCTGTGACTGAACACTTGACCCCTCGCACTTGGCCACAATCCTTGTGTCTATTGTTAAGTCAATATTTCATACACATCTATAAAAAAAATATTTTACAGCAGCGCTGGAAAACCGGGAAATACTATTATCCAAAAAGGTCAAATGATCACAAGCCTATAAAGATTTATTGAAACCGCAGTGGGAAGAATGATGATGTATCGGTGTTCCCCTCAAACGTTTGGCCGCGGTGTGTGCAGAGTTTATCTGGCAACTGCGTCTCCCGAGTGTCATGAACGTAGTGGTTATCTCTGTGGTGATGGAGGCAACAAAGACATCTGGGTGAACCGGAGCTGTGGAGGAAAAAACGGGCCACTGTGATAGTAAAAACAAAAAAACAAAAATGAGGGAACGCATTTTGTTCCATTCGGGGTTCCTGTGGCTTGGCTCAGCTGTTAAAAGGCAGATCCAACACCTGAGCTGCAAGTTGAGCGGATGATCTTTTAAAAGCTGTCGCTGCGACCCGACCATCCAGAGTTCACATTCTGCATTTACGGAAGTGCGTGTGGGATTAAAGTTTGCGATCGCTGATCAATACTTTTTTTTTTTTTTTTTCAGGACTTGAGTCTGAAAGGGCACGGCGTTCGTGGGCCGAACCCGGCCGTCACCCGGAGCCTTCCCCTGCCCAGAGACCGGAGCTTGAGCCACACTGACCCCGAGTACAGTTTGAAAATAGATCGCAGAAACGCCAACCTCGACAGTATGTATCTGGAAAACCCACGTTTCTCCGAAAATGATTCAAACATTTGCATATCCACTTATTGCTCTGTATTGTTTTCTTCCTTCCAGTGCTGCGATGTATGGTAGGAAGAGTGTACCGACCCTGCTGGGAAGTATAAATATTTCCCTGTGCTGCTGACCGTCCATATCATGTGCTGTAGAAAAAAGATTCTTTGTGTGTTACACTTGAAAATGCATTTCCATGTAGAAAAACAAGAGCGGGCAAACCCGTAAAACTAAATAAAAGTTTATTAAAAACGACTTTTGATTTCATGGTGGAATTTTACAGATTAGAAAAAGGTAAAAAAAAAAAAAAAAAAAAAAAAAAAAAAGTACAACTAGTGATACATTTTCACTTGTGTCTTGTCATGTCTTGAAAACGATTAGTAATAAAGTGCAACGACCAAATCTGGACTCCCAATTAATCAATTAAGGCTGCGCCCATATTTTCCACACTGGTAAATGTGCAAAAGATGGAACTAAGAAAATAAATCACTTTGTCAAGATAATCAGTGCATTTTAGTCAGAAACATTGTAGACTAAGTAATTAACTGAACAGTTGGGATTTTTGTGGGAAGCACTTATTCACCTTCTTCATAGAGTTTAAAAACTGATACCTTGTACGCTACAAAGAACCGATAGCCTACACGAAATGATGATCTCAGCATGGCATAAAGACGAAGAGGAAACAGCTGTTTGACTGTTCTTAATCTTAACGAATTAAATCTCGCTTGGCTTTTGCACAAAAACTGACCTGTGAGCAAAATATGAAGCCATTGCTAGCAACTGGTGAGCCGGCCTGCCCAGCTTCTGGTGTCTTACGCCTGTGTGAGCTAAGCTGTCAGCTACTCTCCAAATTGCATACAGCTCAGTGTTTGAGCTGCAATATGTACAAAAACTAAAATATATATCGAGCTGCTGCCGGCAGCTGGTTAGCTGTTTCTCTCTGCATATTAGCATAAAGACTACTGACAGAAAAGAAAATCAGTGTATTTTACAAAGTCTGAAACATGAACACAAAAAATGAACACATGAAGACATTAGCCAGTTTAATTTATACAAAATTGATCCATAAGCTAAATATATTGCCATTACTTGTAGCTGCTGAGCAGATAGCTGGACAAGCCTGGTTAGCGTTCTCTTTCTGCTTCGTGTCTTCCACGGCATTTGCTAATTAAAAGAAATGCTCGACAGAAAGGCAAAAAGAAAAGTGTAATTCCCAAAATAAATAACCATTTAAAGAACAGTGGAAAGGATAACGGACTAAGAATGGTCATTAGGAGCCGCACACGTCGGGCCATTCACACGCTGCAAAAGATTTGCCGGAGGGGGGAAATTAAACTCTGATTTCAGCTGCTTTGTGTGAACTACATTTTCTCGGAAAGTCCATTAATCAGTGAAAGTAATGATTAGACTCTGAAGAAGCTGGTTAGGGTTCCCTGCCCGGCTATTAGCTTCTTCTTACCCGAGGCCTTGCCGACATTTTTGCCCGGCATTTTGACTGACATACGAGTGGGCTGTTTCTTCTCCGGAGGCTCATTCTCTGATCTGCCATGTTGGTCCGGGTCCAGCTGCTTCCTCTTGTTACCCTCGCTCTGCATCTGAATGCCAGTTTTCTTCCTACCGCCCGGGCCTCCACCTCCGTTTTGGGCATTTCCACTTCTTTGCTCGAGCGCCGCCCCCCGCTGTACCTCGCTCTTATTCGGACAATCATAAGTTGGCTCGGCTGCAGGAGATTGAAGCAAAGCAAAAGCAAGTCTGACAACTCGGTAGAAAAAAGAAAAAAAAGGGAAAATGTTGTGACGAAATTGCTGACGTTAGCTGCTAGTCGAAGCATGCTGTGTGTTTATTCTAAAAAGCTAAAATTCAACATTTGTCAAGTAAAGCTGGTGGAGCCGAGCCTGAATTCCCACGGAACAAAATACAGAAGGGGAAATGGGCAAAAGGTCTGTGAGTGTGACAGTGTGTGTGTGTGTGTGTGAGAGAGTGAGTGAGTGAGTGAGTGAGTGAGTGAGTGAGTGTGTGTGTGTGTATGTGTGTGTGTGTGTGTGTGTGTGTGTGTGTGTGTGTGTGAGAGAGTGAGTGAGTGAGTGAGTGAGTGAGTGTGTGTGTGTGTATGTGTGTGTGTGTGTGTGTGTGTGTGTGTGTGTGTGTGTGTGTGTGTGTGTTCTTTGGAGTTTTTACTACACGTGTGGGGGTTTGCAGGTTTTGTAGACTGGGGATTCATTTAAAGGCGGATTGTAAGTACCAGTCCCAGGACTGGGACCGGGGAGGGTTCATGGCCGGAGCGGAGAAGGTGTGCCTGGGCCTCGGTTCAGAGTTAACAGAAGTCTATTCCAGCTTGTGTTGATATTTTTGAGCTTTTCTCCGTACTCAGTTGCGGAAACGTTAGAAGAAAAGAAAAAAAGAGTCCGAGTCTGTACCTGTCGTTGCGTCCTCAACAGCCGAGCCGCGCACGGTTTGGGGTTTGGGCGCCGGGTGCACGCAGGTCGGGACCTGGCTGGTGCTCGGGAAGTCCAGCACGCGGTTGAGTGGCAGCTCTTCATCTTTGTACGTGCAGGCGAACTGGGAGCGGACGACTCTGTCTCTGCTCTGAAATAAAACAGGAAAAAAACATCTTTAATCCAGCTGATACGGCGACATGGCTGATGATCGGTCTCAGTCACTCTTGGCTGGTGGTTTTATAACTTTCTAAACTTACTCTCTGACTTTGACAAGTAGCTGTAAACACAAGGTACAGTTGAGGTCGATGGGAATAATGTAATTTGTTCTTTGATTCTAAACATGTTATTGGACAAACCGAAGTTTTGCTCCGTAATGGTGCTCGACCAAAAGTTAGGAATCAAAGATATTAAAGTTCGTCCTGACTTCTTGGAAATCTAGCCAATAGAAGTCAACACATTTCTCAAAAAAACATAAATACCGAAAACCCCATGATGCTACATGAAAAATCTGCATTAATTATCGAGGAATAAATGTACCGATGTTCATGGTAATCCATCCAATAGCTGTCTAGACATTTCAACAGAAACAGAAAATGTAAATGATGACGTGGTTGTTGATCGGTGACTTAACGCTTGGTGGCCAAAATTCCTGGCTCTCAAAGCATACTCTCTGGCTTATACTCTGGGGTTTTCAAACCAAAAAAAATAACCTCACTCTTGGGAAATTCAACAACAGACGAAGACGACGGAGAGCAAAACGTCAAGGAAAAGTGTTTCCAACCCGTCTTTACCTAACTGATATATGTTGCTGTGCTTTTTGACAATTTACACCAACTACAGACCACCTGATGGCTGCCTTAATGTCATTTAATAAAGGTCGACGAGTCATACATTAGTTCAACTTTACGCCACTTTAAACAGGAGGAACCAATTTCTTCAGACTTATCACCATTACATGTCAAAGACAGCGGCGCATGCACCTCATTAAAAAGTCTTTTTTTTTTTTTTTTCCCCGAGCGGCCTTGTTAGCTATAACCAAGTGAATGATATTGAAGAGCACGATCGCGGCCCTGGGGCATGCAGATCCACAGCTTTTCATCCACTGTTTGATCTACGCCTGCTTGGGATTATCACAATCCAAGGATTTCACCCTTCGGGCCAGTGGGCCACAGTAGGGAGGAGAAATCTGGGGAAGGAAAAAAAAAGAAAAAGAAAAAAGAATACAGCGAGCAAAGCTGGGTGGGTCCGCGAAGCACAAAGGGATCAAAGCCTTTGTGCTTTTTCAAAAGAAACTTCTTAAAAGAGCACCTAAAACAACAGTAACCCCCGAGACCGAGGCACACTTCAATAATGGAGCTAAAAATGTACGCTGCCCTGGTTGCATGCTAATAAAACATATCTGAAACAATGGGGGGGGGACGGAAGAGTGAACACGGCCAAACTATGACCGACGGAGAACATCTAATCCAATTACAACAGGTGGGAGCCCGACGTGGCACCGTGCGGTCAGACGGCCCTCATTCCCCCGAAGATGGCTGTCCTGAAATAACCCCCCACCCCACCCCCACCCCCCACTCTCCCCACCACCAACCCCCTCTCCCTCCTCCCCCCCGCCTGACCCCACGCTGGAGACACCTGACCGAGACATTCCTCACAGCGCTCCCAGAAAGAGCAGGTGCGAGCCATTTTTTCCACCGCCCTGTGTTTTGACATGTGCGCTCACACGCAGGTGATAGAAGTGTGAACGAGGAGCAGGTGCACCGTCGCCGTTATCACCGGCGGAGAACGATACGATCGTGCTGAAATAAAAACACACACAAAAAAAAACGCATGGAAGGATCCGACCACTGCGTAAATCAAGTGCACATTTTTCCTTAACCAATCGTTACTGATGTCACAGAGGAGCAACGGCGGCGGAGCTTGGATCGCCCGTGGGCGCTGAGAAAAAGATTTGGAAACGTCCCAAGAAGCAGAAACTAAATCGGTCCATCTCCGCGTGCGCCAGTTGACGTCAGCCGCATGATGAAACCGCTGGAGGAGTCGGGGATAAAGTCATTTAGCAGACAACAGGAAACAATAACCTTTCAAGTTTCCCTTGCTAGTCGAGTTACGTGACTGATATGGCGTCTTCAAAGTGAAATTGATGCAGAAAGCTTCCGCTTGCCGAGTTCAGGAAGCGGTGAGCTGCCCAGGGACCATTACTGGTCTCAAGCAGGAAGAAAGCCAGATTGTGGGGAGCTGAAATGACATCTGCTCGCGCAATCAAGTGAAGGAGCCGTTTCACAGAAAAATGTGTTGAGCGCACATGTTTGGGACGGGGGGACGAGGGGGACGGGGGGAGGGAAGGGGGGGGGGAGTTCAGACAGCTGATCAGCTTCATGTGAGAAGATCGGTCCCATCTGAAGCTGCTCTTGTGTTTTGTTTTTTTGATGGCGGGGGGAGGGCGGGTGGGACTCAGATGTTGTGGAGGAGATGCAGTAATAAAACACTGCAAAAATACTCTGTTACTAGTCTTGCAGTCAAAACTTTACTCAAGTAAGAAAGACATTTTAATATTAGAAGAAATTACATCACAACACGACCAATCCTGGATTTTTTTTTTTTTTTGACATCAATATTAATATTCTTGATATTTATAACTCCTGTGAGGTTGGCAGTTTTTAAAAAAAAAAAAAAAAAAAAAAGAAGAGAAAAGGATGAACACAGATAGTCTTTGTCAAAACCTGCTGCCCAAATCCCCCACGATGCAACTCAGCCCCTCAGATCGGTGGCAGCTAATGTCACCTCGAGCAGCTACAGAGTTGTTCTCACTTCTTCTTCACCTGGTCGCCGGAGGACATCGATGAGATTTCACTCAGACTTTATTTTATACCCGTTTTCCCACATTATGCAGCACAAACTTTCACTTGTGAAATAGCCGCAGTTCCCCTTTAAAGTTATTGTGACGGAGATGCTAACTGACGTAGCGAGCGGAACATTTCACAGCTGGGAAAACTTGCCCGCGCTCCCTGTAATGTCAAACTAGTTAGACTTTTCTGAGCTGCACTCAGCTGACATGAACACAGATACTTATCCCGTTGTACAGAAAACAATCTGAAGGAATAAGTAACAAGAAACTGCAGAACAGAAAAGCAAAAGTAGGTTTGAGGTTGATCAGTGTCATCGTTGCAGTTTGCTCTTCGGTGAGCGCTGCCAAGTTGTTTGTTCACAAACAAAAAAAAAGCTGCAAAAATTTGTCAATTAACAGATCAGTTTGTCAAAGCATTTGCCAATTAATTTTCTTTTGATCATCAGGTAGAAATTTGTAGTTTTTGTTGAGCAACGATGCCAAAGAATCTGATAGTAAAAAAAAAGTTCTCAAATATGACACTTTTCTATTTTTGTCTTGTGTCCTAAATTAAAGTAAGTTGAATATTCTAAAGGTTTGGATTGTTTGGCCAAAACAAGACCAAATAATTAATCAATAAATCAAATATAATAATAAATAATTGTAACAGTTGCAACCATACGATGTAATTTAATCACAACTCTTAAAAAGAAAAAAAATCTCAAGGAATCAACATTGTTTATTTATATTCAGGGTTTAAAACCAGATAAACAAATTAGAAAAAAATATCAATATCCGCCTCAAAAATCCACCGTCTGCTTTGTAGTGGAGAAGAGTCTTCAAGTAAAATGGAAAGTACCATGTTAAGGTGTCGAATCAAGTCTGTTGAATATTAGATTGCGACAACAAAAGGACACTGAGGCACTAAAAGTGTGCGAACTCAAAACGAACAACCGCCAGAAAAAGATTGTGGAAACGTCCTTGTTTGTTTCGAACTGACCCCAGAAAACATGACGGAGAAAAGAGAGAACAGCTGCTGCCAGGAAGGAAGGACGGAAGGAAGGAAAGAGATATTAATATCAAACATACAGCGCGTTAACGTCGTGCACTGTAAGCAAATCCTGACAATAGGATGACTTATCGTCAGGGTTGGTTAATGGTTCGACCCCCCCCCCCCCCCCACTCCCCACGAATAATTCACTTCATGCCACGGACTTAGACGGCACACTCAGAACCAACGCGGAGAGCTAAAACACAGCTGTGCAAACGGCACCGGTGGAAGTCAGTTAAGATGTGAGCTTCGGCTAAGCAAATAAATAATATAATACCAGGGAGAAATTACAGGATGTAAAGACATTATTTTCAATGTTTGCACATCTGATTCAATTTGAAGTAACTGATGGTTTGGATTTTGGGAGCTCTTGGACGGAGGGGGCCCCGTGTTACCTTGGGTTTGAGCAGGTCTAGCCGGCTCTGGACTCGGTTCCTCAGAGGTTCTGGAGAACATCCAGTAGACACTTCGGGGGATCTGCGGAGAGTGCAACACAACGAGAGGCAAAGAGAAAAAAGGGGTTTGGAAATTATAAACTAAAAACTAAAATCTAGAAGGTCACCATGGTCACACTGGCCGAGAAGGCTGGATGGCTTTTAATTTGAAACGAAGGCTTTTAATTTGAAATGGAATTGGAAATCGCAGAACTTGGCCAGCCATTAGTGTAACTTTATCACGAAGACACTCACTCGGTGACGAATGCTCTTCTCGGGCTTTTCAAGCGAAAAATGCAAAATTCGATTCGAATTCGAAATTTCAATCTGAACTATTTGGTTATTAATCGACTATTCGGTGTCTGGTAGTTCATCTACTTATGTGTTTAAAGGCGGCTGGCGGACAGCTTTTAGGCTCATTACTGCCACCTTCTGGCGGGAATAGCGCATTACAACCAGGCGCCGGTTAAAAACAGGGAAAATAAGGAAGAACAATAGTCACATACTCATCAATTTTTTTTAAATATTTTAACGACTCTTTGAATATTCGTAGTCCAGTCCAGTTCCTAATTTATACACACGACTCCTTTGTTGCCATCCCAAAGTTCCCAGTGACGTCTTGGTATTTTCTTGTTTTGTCCGTCGATTGATTAACCTTGGACTACTTCAGGTATGTATAAATATTAGAATTGAAATATAATTATGAAAATATATTTTGAAATTCAAAAGGCGCTTTGAGCTGACCTGAAGAGCGTGAGGACGCAGGCTCCCTCGGCTCCGCTCAGGACAGGCTGGTCCTCGGACAGCAGGTCCGCCTTGTTCGGACCCGGAGGACTCAGGGCCTCTTCGTCCAGCAGCGCCACCAGCACCTTCACCGTGTCCCGACCGCCGAACGCAGTGGCGTGATTCACCGCATACGCTCTCGGCTGGAGGGGAACACCGACACGTCAGAGCGGCGAACAGCGAGACGAGATGAAGCGTACGAGTGTGTGTGTGTGTGTTCTACATTACCCTGGCCGGACTGACCCCCGTCCCGTTTCCAGCAGCCGTCTGTTTCTGGGTCCGGTGCAGCCGGCAGATTCTCTCCTTCAGCTCCGTTGTCGTCTCGTCAGCCGCGGCGTACACCGCCTCCCCGCCGCTGCGTCCCTTCACCAGGACGGCCCTGATGGCGCTCACCAGCCGGCCTCCGCACGCGCTGACAATCCAACACAGGCGACAGACAGTCAGCGGACGGACTCTCGGAGAGCCGCGTCGTGTCGTTCGTTTTCGGTAGTCGACCCTTTATTCTGCTAGAACGCGCAGGCGGGGTTTTCATCTGGATGGAATTAATCGTGTTCAAGAGTTCAGCCAATATTTGACAACGTGAAAAACTCTCACCGAAAACCCAGAAAAAGCCTTCGTCTGAATGTCTTCAAAAGATATACGGCGGCTTCACTTTCGATTAATTGGACACGGACTTTAAGGGCTCAGGGTAATTGGTTCAGCGCTAACATCCAGTTGAGCTTTATTTCACTGAAACGCAGCTGCGCCAACGTTAACAGTTATGAAGCAGAAAATATGTTACAAATCCACGTTAAAGTCACCTTGGGCGCCGTCACTGGCCGACCGGCAGCTCAGACGCTGCAGGATTTTTTTTTCCTCTTTATAGTTTTTGGGGGTAATATTCATCCGTGTTTGCCTCCGCTGCGTGTCCAAAAATCATAGCAACAATATCACTTGTGTAGGTTTGCAACAGTCAAGTGCACCAAAGCGTGCGAGGACGGATCGCAGTAAGGTGGAGAGGCGGCGGTCCAACCCCCCCTCCCCTCCCCCCCGAAACCCGGCTCACTGATGTGAGCGAGTAACAGAATCATTTGGGAAAACAGATGTTCGCCAAACAAGGGGCCCTGAACTCGCCACAGAAGGTGTTTGTATGAGGAAATACAGTACTCCGCCGAGAGCGCAAAAAGGCACCGGCCTGTTGAAAGACACGTGTTGGCCGGGCTCACCGGTGTCTCATCAGACGGGAGCTCTGTCATCGGCCCGCGTGAACCGAGAGCCCTCCGGAGAGCAGCGAGAGTTGAGCTGCACAAACACACTGCGATGTGTTGTTGCGGCTCGGACCCGAGCGGGGGCCTTCAACGGCCGTGACCTCAAAGCTGACACGACCCAACGGCTAAATCATTTCTGATAACCACTTCTGTTGTGCTGCCAGATGCCTTCGACGTCCAAAATAATCTGTAATGGTATGGAGGGTTGATCCCGGGGTTTGATGAGAGCTCATCAAAGTGAGCGGACCAAACAAGGGAACGAGTTATTTAACAGAGACGGGCTTTGATGTTGCGGAGGCGAACATGCTTTAACAATCTGAAACGTTATCACGAGGGGCTTAGATGGGAGTCATTACGGGGCGATCAGAACACGCTGCGGCGGGACAGGTGGATTTCATGATCACACAGGTGTCTGTATATATATATATATATATATACACATATATATTCATATACATACATATATATATATGTGTGTATATATACATGTATGTATATATACACACACACACGCACAGCTGAGCCCAGTTCAAACTTCCACAACTGAAATGAATTCACGAGAACTGACTCGACGCCAGACCAGAAATGACGCAGGATTTAACCTGAACTCAAGTAGCAGGAAGAAGTGAAGCAATTCAAAGGAAATTTCACTAAATCATAAATCAAGCGTTTCACAAGAATCGACTTCAGCCGCTGCCAGATGCTCCAGCTTTTCTTGGAGTCTCTATATTCCCCTCATCAGCTCGGGATGATTTTTTCTGGAAGTGGAAGACGTACGTATGGACTGCAAAACCGAAAGGAACGAGAAGGGCACTCGGGGAGCGAAGGCCTCCGCCGCCAAGGCCAATAGTCCACTCTGCTATGATATGCAAATTTGAGACCACTACATGTGTCTGGATTTATTTCCAAAACTATTAGATTGATGTTAAAACGCACTCGTGCCGAGCTGCAGCCTCACGTCTCAGCTGTTCTCGGCTGCATCCATCATCAACTTGTGGATGTCACACAATTTATTTTTTACAGTTAAACAAAGATGAAACTGAGGTTTTAATTATCGGAGCGAAGGTCCAAAGGGAGATTTTCTACTCCAATTTAACAACTCTCACGTCACTGCTAAAATGTTTATATAGAGTGTGTGTATCTTTAATGTTTATACATTTTAGCAGAATACCTAACCTCACCTGAGGTCCCCGCCTCTAGCTGCCTCTCCTGGGTGTGTCATGTGGATGGCCACACCCAGGAAGTTATATAACCCCGCCCCTTTGGCCTGCAGAGCCTCTTTTCCCTCCGATCCAGCAGAACAAAGAGAGAAGCCCTGAGTGAAAATGGACTTTTAATTTCCTCTTTTATAAAGTAATTTAGTGGATAAATTACTGATGTAAGTGCAGCAATGTTACTCTAATTTACTCATTCACTGTTTCAGCGATTGTTAGTGATGACATTTGATTTGGTACTTAATGTATTTATTTTGCCTTTTGGTTTTTGATACTTCCTTTCATGACTAGAAAAAAAAACATCATCCATCCAACCATTCATACGTCCATTTATCCATCCAGTCGTCTGTTAATCTACAATTACAACAAATAAATGGTTTGAGAGGCTTTTGGATCCAGTGTTTGAATGTGCGCACCACATCAGGTGTTCAGTGAACCAACACCACAACCTTCACTATAGCTTTTTTCACCAACTGTAGGATAAGAAATGGGTCAGAATACTCTGGTTAACTGTTGTATTTTGCATTCTGAATACATTTTCACAGTTTATTGCTCTTATTTGAAACTCAATTTCAAATAAAAGTTTCCTAGCTTCATTCAAATCTTATCTAAGGGTTCCTTTAAGTGCTAGAAGCCTCGTGTCAGTGATTTAAGAGTACAGATGGTGTGTGTCCGGGTCAGGTTTATAGACGAAGGCTCTTCTCGGTCAGTCTGGACTCTGAAATCAACATTACCATGGTAGCAAAAGTATATGTTGCAGCTTTAAATTTCCAGCAACAATAACTGTTACCAACAGAAGGTAGCTGTTGTTAACCAACGTGTTTAAAGTATCTTTAGGTCAGACCAGTTATGGCCGTTATGAAGCAAAGAGTTCTGATTTTGGCCGTCGCCATCTTGCTAGTTTGGAGCCAGAAGCGACCATATCTGGACGAGCTGGGGAGGAGCGGGCGGTGGATCTGATTGGAAACCTGCCAATACTACGACCCGCCCCCCCCGATAGCCATAACCTGCCTGCACCACAGGCCCGTCAATCAACAGACACGCCCCCCCCCCAAAAACACATATTTTAGAGGCTTATTTGCGAATTAATGATTTTTCAGTCTATGGAGCCTGGGGATTTTTGGAGCCAACCTCTAGTGGCACTCGGTGGTATTGCAGCTTAAGGCACTTCTGTATCGGCTTTATTTTTCAGACCCTGAAGCTACATCCACTTTTATATACAGTCTATATTACCCTCAATTATGAAATGATTTGAATCTCATTCTGGTATTTTTACTCAAATTCAGAACCGACCTGCAATAAATCAAGAATTTATAGCTCGACTCGCTAACATTTACACTTAATTCTGTCACAGGATCGGAGGCATCGTCTCAAACCCTGCAGTAAGACAGGGAGCGAGTGGAAGCCTGGATTGAGTCACATTGTGTACCTTGGGTCAGGAATCTCTCCCAGTATTTCCTCCAGGTTGTCGAGAAACTGGACAAAGTCCGACAGGCCTTTGACATGTTTCCTCAGTGGGTCAGACTCAGCTGGAGCGTAGCCCTTCCCTCCGAGCTGGATGGTCCTCACGAAAGATGTCACGGCCTGCAAAGAGCAAGTAAAACAAAAATTTATTTTAAAAAAAAGCCGCAAATGTTTCAACTTTTAAGTCATAGTTTTGGTTTTCTGGTGATGTAAAGTGCGAACACATCAGCGCTGAAGTCTGATCCGTGTGGATGTTTCTTACCAAGAAGAGAGAATTGTTGCTGTTACGTGCCGCGTGCTTGATGTCGGTGAACGCCTGTCGTCCGAGAGCGCGACTCGGGACGTCGAGGGTCAGCGCCAAGGCCATGTCGTTCTTAGAGTTCACAAGCAAACTCAGATAGGAGCAGAAAACCCTCCTCATCGCCACTTTTACCTATTTATATTAAACAAAAAAACACATTGTTAAAGTACACGATCATCATTTTGGGTTAGAAAACTCCTTGCTGATCACAATTTTTGGGACATTTTCAGAAATACAGGTATTAACTTCCTCATAGTTATGTGATGGAACTGTTTGTTTATATTGTGTCAGAATAATATATTTCATGAGGCCACAGCCTCGAGAAAACGATAAAAAAAAAAATCTGTTATTCACTCTTTAAGTGGAGACTCCAGGAAAATACAGTCAGGGAATAGCAAATTGTTTGATTTTGTTTTTGTATGGATAAAACAAATAATACATAACATACATATTCATTTTTGAATTCATGCAAAGCTAAGCCACCCAGATGCTGGCTAAAGTTTAATATTTAAAGGTCCCATATTGTATAAACTGAGATTTCCATTTTGTTTTTGGATTATAAAGCAGGTCTAGGTGCTACATAAATACTGTGAAAGTAGCAAAGCGCTCGGTACGAGGGGAAATGCACACGTGCAGCCTGCATTCAGCGACTGTGCCGTTTGGACTTCCTTAAGTTTGTGGTGTCACAAACTCACACTCATGTCATATGTCTGCCCTCAACACAGTCCAACTTTTTATCTGAAAGAAACCACCGAGCATTTTTTTTTCCATCGCGGCGCTAGCAAGCGACAAGACTGAGGAAAACCTGTGATTGGTCTGGGTGTGTGTCACTCAGATAAGAGTCAGCCAATCAGAAGAGAGGGTCAGTGATATCACTGTGCCTCAAAGACACAGACATAAAAAAAGCCTGTTGATGGTGGAGCTCCAAAGAGAAGCTTGAGAGGATATCTAAGACAAATGAAATGCTTTTTTGGTACTGAAAAGCACAAAAATATATTCTTATGGATCTCAAGACTGCATTAAAACACTGGAAAAATTTACAATATGGGACCTTTAATCGACAAACATGTTTTTGATATAAATTTTCTCACCACACAGTTAAACGCTAAACTTTAGTAAAAATGTAATCCTGAGATGTGTGCAGGTCGTGTGCGTCAACTCGTAGCTTTAAAGACGGCGTAAAAAACCCCAACTAAAAACAGCAGCCTGACATAAACTCTGAATAATTACATCACCATGACAAGCCTTCACTAAAAAGTCATAAATTTGCAGGTGACAGAAGAGAAAAGGAAAGGGACTCTGTTACAGAAGCTCTCATCCAGCCCCGCATTTCGGTTTTGCTCTGAAACATCTGCTTGGTAATTGAATTCACATTGCACTCTTAAATCTGAGTGATATGATATAGAGTTCCTGTCAATAAGAGCAGGATGGATTCCAGACAGAAATTAAGTATTCCGAAGACTGGGAAAGTAAAAGCATGGATTATTGCCTGCAGGAGAAAAGCATGTCGTGTTACTAAAACAACTTTATGCGAGGGCAGAGGGCAAATTGGAAATAGGGGATTTCTTATGGGAGTTAATGGGAGAAGTTGCACCTTTTTATTATTCATGCAGGAAAGCAGTCGTACCTGTGAGCTGCAGGGCCTGCCTTTACTAGACGGTGTTGACGGGACTGAGGAGTCCGGTAGCTCTGGGACCTCCATGTTGCCTGATAGGAACTCAAACAGCTGGATCTTGGCCAAAGGAATAAAACAAAATGTTCAGTGAGATAAATTGATTGGCCTTATGTTTAACTCAGGAGCCAATCTGATCATCTACAACCAAACATCACCGGGCTGATTTCAACCAACTCCTGCTCACCGGGCTCACGGGCTCCTCGGGGTCCAAGTCCACCAGTCTCAGCTGTTTGTACGTGGAGAGGACGTCGACCAGGTCCACGGTGTTGGAACCTTTCAGGAAGGACTCGTAAGCCTCCCGGATGAGATCATAGTTCTCCAGCCGTGCGGAGCTAGGAGGTGGCAGGTGAAGTTTGTCTAACAATAAGTGTTTCCAGGCCATCAGGATATCACTGAGAGCCACTTTGAACTCTCCGCCACGCTGTCACAGGAAGAGAGAAAACAGCAGAAGCAGCGGCTGTAATTACTAACGGCCTGGAACCAATCAGTTCAAAAGCACAGAGACCTTTTCTGCCGCAGTCTTAAAAATAAGCCATGAGCGGTCTCAGCCGGAAATCTGTGGTAATGTCATCAGTTATAGACGTGATGACAGTCAGCCTGATGGTTCAATTGAACTGCGCCGGGATGATGACGTGAACTGGGCTCATGCAGTTTGGCTTTTAGGGTCACTTACAGGAAGAATGCTGCTGCTGCAGCAGATCAGAGCAGATGTCCAATGTCTTACTCCTCTTTTATTTCATTTGGTCTGGTCTACATCTCTTTTTTGGAAAATTAAACCAATTGAGTGCAAGGTGTTGTCAGACTCTACTCTAAAACTGTCTGCAAAATACAAAAGATGTCTCACACAACTAAATAAATACCGAATATATGATTCAAAAATTAGATTAGGAATAGCCACAGTGCAAGAAGTTGTTGGTTTACCTTATGTGTAGTTTAAATATTCACTTTTTGGCAAAATATTTGCTTTTTTAGGTGATGGATAGCTTGGGATTTCTGCCATTAACTCCTGTGTATTTCAATTCCTTCCTTACATGATAATAATTGCACTTTTAAACCAGTTTATGTTCATAAATAAATTGATTTGTTGCCACAAATTCTTACTCCAGGGAAAAACATACTAGTATTTCTTCATTCAAATTGAAGAGAAAGTGTTTTAATGAAGGGGATGAAAGGTTACCTGTTTATTCACTTCTGCTATGGCTAGCTGCAGCACCATCAGCATGCTGTCAGCTCCATGAATGGTGGTCCTCTCAGACTGGAAAACCCTGTGGCACTCCCTCCTGAAGGTTTTCACCATGAGCTGGAGTCGGTCTCCAAAGGAGTGCATTATTATCTATAACAGGAGGAAACAGAAAATACTCTTTTTAAAATGTGGCTCCCAGGTTTAAAACACATCAGAAGTTAGAAGGAGTGTGAAAGTAGATCACAAACTCGACAAAAGTATCTTTATATTTGCAATAATCTGGTTACTGCCACCTATAACAGTACTACTGAGGCGTGTAGGTTCAAACAAACAATTGCTAAAGTGACTTACGATAAATAAAAAAAATAAAAAATTCTTCCTAAAATACACTAAAGAGTATTTGTGTGCAAGTTCAGGCCTACATGTAATTACGAGTTCATTACGTCCACGGCTACAAACCTCGAGTATCGTTGCAGTCTCCAGAGAAAGTCCACGACAAAAAAAAAAAAAGCAGCTGTTTTGAAATTTTAAATTGCCCGTGACGTTTATGCCTGCTGGCCAATCAACTTGCAGCAGATAGCAGCGGACGCAGTCCATTAAACAGATTATACTCGCGATACATTAAACGTTACAACTCCACGACAGATTACTAGGAACTGTTTTTAAATCTACTTCTTCAAACAATTCATTTAAATCATATGTGTTTATATCGTGAAATTGTTTAAATGTTTTCATGAACGTTGCTCGAAGCCCTCCCCTACTCTCCTCCCCCCCCCCGGGACATTTCGACTCGATGGAACATTCCGTGACGTACCCGGATGAAGATTAAAAAAAACATTTCAAACGCGCGTAGCATTTGATTCAACATAACTCATTGGAAGTAAACCGGTAAAGTATAACTAGTCACTCGTGTACTCTGAACCGGAATAGACTCCTCTCAGTAAGGGGTAGCGGTAACGTGGTCAAACTGAACGTTAAACGGTAACTGTGGGCGAGATCAACTTTTGTTTTGGCTAACCTGCTAGCTAGCAGGGTAGCGCTCACGTTGTAGCTCCTCGCCAGGTGTCATGTTCCCGTTTCTAAACTTCGTATTAAACAAACGAAGAGCCTCTATGTGTGTTTTGACATCAGCCGAATTAAAGGGTGACACGTATAGTTAAGTAAAAACACCCTAGTTGTGCTGCTAATCGTGTTTACGTCTGTGTCTTGAAGGAAAACAAACATATTTTAATGGGGTTTGGTTCTGATTTAAATGGAGTGCGTGCCGTGTTTGAGAGTCTAATTTAACTGTTTTTAAGAGGTTGAGGAACTATTATATTGTAATATAATTGTTTTTTTTAGTCAAACTTTATTTATATAGCACCTTTTCAAACTGAAGAAATATATGTTTTTGCAATTGACCAAACACTCACATAAGCATATACTTGGTTAAGTTTCTTATTTTCATTTGGTCGGAAAATCTCATAAATTCAACATTTATTTTTCTCTATAGGTTATGTCCTTACAAAAAGTGGTATTAAATGTCCTTCTTAAGGTTGGAAAGAAGGGTTATAGATTCACATCTTCATCTTGGCATGTGTGTAGTTTTATATTGTGATATTGATGTATTTCAATACAGTAAATTAGAGAAACTGTTTATCTGTAAAATAACCAGACAGAAATGGGTGTTTTTGGTGAATCCAGCAAATGAATAGCATTAAAAATAAAGGAGTTTAATTATATTAAAGGAAAAATCAAATATCTAATACAGCCAGCGATATGAAAGGAATTAGACTTATTATTTATTAGTCATCAAATGTATATAATTTCACTGTATACACTAAGTTATCATGCCAGCCTGCCTCAACTCAAGTTATTGCATAATTTTTGTGAGAGACTATTTAGATGATGTTGCTCTTTAACCGCGATACACAGCATTTTTAATTTTTTAATTTTATGATCATCCCAAAGAAATTAACTTTTGTCGTCTCCTTATTCTGACACCGGCCGGCTTTATCAGAACACACAACATGCAGGAGGACTCCAGCCGTAGTCCCAGCTACACCGTGGCGTGTGAGGACTACGTTCACGTGGTGGAGTTCAGCCCGTTCGCCTCCGGTTCTGCCGCCTCGCTGCTGGCCTACGGTGGAAACCAGTACGTGGTGGTGGGCACCTGCCTCTTCCAGGTCAGACACACAGACACACACACATTCACACATCCTGGTTTACAGAGTGTGTTTCTTCTTCTCTGAACTTGAACCCTGCTCCCACAGGAGGAGGACATGGAGGTCGAGGGAGTTGATTTCAACGTTCTGCGAGCTTTTCATCACGAGTTGCGTGTCGACGCTTTCGCCTGGAGCCCCGAGTCCCGGCTGGACCCGATACCCATTATCAGGTACTGGTGCTCGTTTTTTTTTTGTTTGTTTTTTAGCCCACACCTGCTTCGAGCACCTTTTGGCATGATTATATTACTTATATCGATTGGTAGCAGGACAGTATTATTATATTAATATTGGCCTTTTTCTGTTTTAACTCTGAAATGACTGCAAAGACACTGAAGAAATCATAAAATAGTACTGATGGTTGGAAAAAAAAAATACAATGGAGTCACACAGGGTGAAATGATATCTACCTTTGAAACTACTGTTAAAGTTTATTTTTGCCCCAAGATTCAACTGTATGAGCAGCTAATCTGCTCAAGTGCTCCTCTGTTGTTTCATGAGGGATCGTTTTTAACCTTTTAAAGTGTCATATTAGAGTTAAAAAGTTGGCTGTTACAACAACTTTTTAACATACCAAGCAGTTTAAAAAAAAAAAAAATATTTCAGCGGGTAGTTTAGTTTGAGGTGTTGCAGCTTCCTGCGAGTGAAAAATTTGTTGAATCAAATGAACCGATGCTTTTGGCATTTTTCAGTATTATTCATCATTAATTGCCAAATGTTGACAGAATAGAGGTTACAGGATGCTCACTGTGACTGATGATCGGTTTGAAGTCTGCACATTGACTTCCACAAAACAGAATAGAAACCAATATCTGCCTAGAAGAATAGAAATCACAACAATAAGTAGAAAAAAACAATGGTTTACTTATCATCAATCATAAAGTATATCCGCAGTATAACACTAAGCTCTTAATAGAGTTAGATGATTTACTACATATGGGACTTCATGGGAGCTCCATTTTAATAGCTATGTGCTGGAATATTTGACCGTTCGTTAGTCATTAATGAATGACGTTATTAACAAAACTGCCCATTTTTAGATAAAATCTGGTTTTGTACGAGGGGCAGTGAAAAAGTACAGAGGCTGCTCCTGTTGCGCAAAAACCAGTGTGCAGCAGCGCGACGTGCACAGAGCAGCACAATCGTAGCTCCCCACCACTCGTATTTGCCGGATCCGTCTCCCTGCGACTTCTTTCCGATCCCCAAAGATGTTGACCGCAAAATCTGATGTTTCTCGTCTCAAGTCTCAGGTGCATGTTCAAATCACAAATGTTCAGCTACTTGACTTGCTGTGTTTTGTCACGAAGGTTGTTACTTCCCTGAACACGACTCCGTCGATGCCATTTATTTCATGACCGACAGTAATGTGGTTCATAAACTGCACAACGGCGCCACTAATCTGTGGAGTTGGTTTGTTCTCGTAAGTGATTCCTGAGATAATATGCTCGGAAGCTTGAACGTATACCGGACACAATCATTAACATTATTTTATGGACATTTTTGGACATCTGATGTTACACCGCGTGCAGGAAACCAAGGGAACGAGTTTTATGTGAGCGTTTATCACGCAGGGTGCAAAGTTAAATCTGTTCGGTGCAAACGGCAGCACATATTAGGAGGGTATTATACTGGAGGAATAAAGGATGAAACCTTTAATGATGTGGCCTCCCTGGTTTGAGTCTGACCGGAGGTCTCCGTCCGTGTCGTCTCCGTCCGTGTCGTCTCCGTCCAGCGCCGTCTTCACTGACACCTCTCGGCCGCCGTTGTTGTCTCTGTTCCCGACACGGCAGCCGAGAGCAGAACAACAGACGTGTTTGGTGGAAGTCTGTGGTTTTTCAGTCGTCTTCAGGCTCGTTCTCTTTACAAGCTGCCATGGTGCACACACCCCCCTCCGCCCCCCGCCCCTCACCCCCACCCTCCTCCTCCTCCTCCTCCTGGGCCCCCAGCTCGAGGCAAGCCCGTGAGAACGCTGTACTTTTCCTGGAAGGCACAGCTATGTGCGGACCGAAGGGAGGGATGGAACCTGAGTGGGCAGTCATCAGCGCAATAACATGTGCGCACGTCACAGGGCTGGCTCGAGGGTCCTGTGGAGTAAACCGCAGAAGGCCAGGAATTATCGCTGCCTTTCCTTTTCAATTACAGAAAGCCTAAACACCTCCGGAGGGACCGCCGAGCCTTCCCATCCACCGCTCCAATTAGGCGGAAACTCTCTTGCTTTCTAACAATCTGCAGTTGGGCCACTTCCCTCCTGTCCAAAAAACACCTGAAACAACTTGGCTCACATCCTGGCAGCTGCAGCGCGACAGTGAGAAGCTCTGATGACTGTTTTCACACGGCCGCCGCCGCCGCCGTGCTTTCTCCACAAACCGCCTCTTGTTCTGGTCGCGAGAGCGGCGCTGAGAGGAGTCGTCCCGACGTGCTAAAAGACACAGTAGATGTCAGGTTTCTGTCGCGGGATATGAAGCACGGCTTGACAACTTTTAACGCTTCTGAGGACGTCTTGCGTAACAAAGAGACGCTCGCGCTTGCGGACGTCCCTTCACGCGAGGGGCCGATCAAGAAAAAGAAAAAAAGAAGAGAGGCTGCTCCTGTCGCGCGTGAACGGAGCAAAGGGAACTTATAACCTCTGCGAGTAAATGTTCGAAAGTTACAACATTTGATCAACATCAGCACCCGAGTCACGCCCGGTTTTGTGACCGCTCGCACGTGAATTCTTGCCGAGTGCCGGGGAGCTACGAGCGCGTTGCTGCGGGCGCCAGCTCGCGTTGGAGAACCCTGTTGCCATGGCGCTAGAGTTCGGGTCGGTTGGCAGCGAATAGTTTTTTTCCCCTCAGACGCCTCAGAAGGTCTCGGTCGAACTCGGTAGACAGAGAAGACATAATTGGTTTTAAATCTTAAACTTTAAAGGTGTTTGTAGGCAGATTTTGTTTTTTTTGCCTCAGTCTCCAGTCTGTATGCTAAGCTAAGCTACTGTGCTGCTCGCTGTAAAATCCAGACATGACGGTGGCACTGTTCTCTCGTAACTCTTGTTTTGAACATCTCGATGTATCCGACAGAAAACTAAACTACTGTAAAAACCAGCGAACTTCCATCTAATGGAGCGTGAAATGGTTCATTTATTTATTTATTTATTTTTAGGCGCGAAAGAACTCCGTCGGGCTTCAGAACGCAAACGTTCACGCAGAAGTGAATGATCTCCGCACATAAACGGGTTCCTTCTTCCCAAAGCTTCTCCCGTTTCACACGAGGAATCGTAATAACTTTGTGTTTTCAAGCCTCGGCGCAGTTTGAACGATCACACGAGAAGGGATAAATGCTTTAAAAACAAAAACAAAACAAAAACACTGGCAGCCAAACTCAGCGGAGTTTCCCTTTTCTTATCAAAACTGAATCTGAGATTAGATTTCAGGAAGAAGAAGAAGAAGAAGAAAAAAAAAAGAGCCAGCATGCGTTCCCTGTTTTACAACAAACACTAATTCACAGGGCGAGAGAGCCGATCCTCGTGTAATCTAGTCTACTGCAGCGGGTAAAGAGAAAGAAAAAAAAAAAACCCGAAGCACGTTAAGGGTGTTTGTAGTGACATCATGCCAAATCCATCTGTGCCTGCGACTGAAAATGTGTGAACCGCTGTCTGTTTATTCTGGTGATGCGTGTGTGTTTTTCTTGTCATAAGTGAGTTAGTGTAATTGTGTGAATAATTGCAGGCCCCGGTGTATACGAGGACTGATTAGAGGGGAAAGTCCTCTGCCTGGCTCCGCGCAGGGCTTTTTTTTTTTGTTTTTTTTTTTTTGAGCAGAGACATGCGTAAATGGCGTGAGGAATCTTGTTTTTCTCCCATGTTTATCTTAGCGTGCAATTAGAATCTCCCTGGCAGCGTTTCCACTGATCGCCGTCCAAGTTTCTACCGCGCGCACAAACACGCACACGCGCACGCACACACACACACACACACACACACGCGCGCGCACGCACACACACACACACACGCGCACGCACACACACATCCAGAGGTGTCAGTCTCGGGGCGGCCGCAGGCGCGTCTGTAGAAGGAGATGTCGTCTGTCATTGCTCCGACGCGGCCCCGCCTCTGTTTTGATGTTCTCCTCTTTTGTTTATTTTCATATCCTCCCTTCCCCCCCCCCCCCCCCCCCCCCTCTCTCTCTCTCCTCACCCGCCCTCCCCTTTCTCTGCAGATTGTGCACCGCCGCAGCCGACAGAAAGCTGCGCCTGCTGACTTCAGATCTTCAGGAGAGGCACGAAGTCAAGGTAGCGCAACATCTGGAGCGCGTCGGGCCACAAACCGTTGCCTGTCGCCTGCCGGGCGTCCGGCTCGCTCCGCCTCGCCGTTCGACGCGGTGCGCAGAGCTGCGGCCCGGCGCGGGGAAAGCAAACGTCCATCTCGCGGTTTGCGTGTGTGTTTTTGTATTTGTTTATTTGTTTTTGTTTACACGTTGTTTTTCCCCTCACTGTTGCCTAGGTGATGGAGGGCCACACAAGCTACATTAACCATGTGGTGTTCGAGCCCACGGAGGGGAAACAAATCGCTTCCGTCAGCGACGACCACACTTGCAGGTCCAAACCGTTTTTATTTCCGCGTCCGAGTACGTGTGCGTGTGTGTGTGTGTGTGTGTGTGTGTGTGCGCGCGTGCGCGTGTGTGTGTGTGTGTGCGTGTGTGTGTATGTGCGTGCGTTCCCCCAGCTTCTGATTTTCAGTTCTGTTCTCTGTTAATGGTGCAGAAAGTCCTGACAGTGTTTCCACAGTGAAACATGATGCTAAGCACAACATGCTCCAGTGTGACTGTGTGTAAGCACAGAGCTGCTTTGTAGCTTTTCTAGCTAATTGGTTAAATATGGAAATCCAATTAGGTGCAGAAAGATTTTTTTTTTTTTTTTTTTTTTTCCTCTCTAAGGGGGGCACCTGCAACAAGGTCCCCAAATTTTCCTTTTCAATTAATGCTAGCGGAGGGAAAGAGTGCGTCAGTAGCCAGGGTCGATGCAGGGACAACAACTGCTCATCATGAGGCTGCTTCTCCTGCAACATGCAAGTCAGTGCTGCAGGACTTCAGCCATTGAACCCCCAACTTTGAGCTGTTTCCGCCACGCAGCTTTAGAATTAGTTTCTTTACTATAACGTCCGATACTTTCAGCTAGTAAGCATTTATTCATTAGTTCCAGCTTACTATTTCAGCCATTCATTACCTGCAGCAAACGTGTGCTGCAGTACGGTTTTTATCCTGTTAATGTACACTGAATGTTCTTTAACTTCATTTGGATGTTTTAGATTTAAGTCGCAAGCTGAGCTGCGACTTGCTGCTCTTTTGATTGTCATCGATTAATCATGCCGGTTCTTCAATCTTTCAATTTTAGATACAAAGTTGGGTGAATTGGGACTTCTTTAAATGCCTTCTTCCGTCCAAACCCTCGTCTGAAGGGTTGTTGTTGTTTACCATGATGGAAAATCATTACGGTTGACAAACTGGAACCAGCAGGTGGTTGAAGTTTTGGCTTAAAAAAAATAAATAAGTTTACCAAAATGGTTGCCAATTAATTTTTTGCCAATCTACTCCTTCATGGAGTTATTTTTTTTATTTTTTTTTGCACCGTGAGTGAATTCACAGCACAGAATAGGCCACTTATGTGAGAGAAAAAAAAAAAAAATCTGTGTGCGTAATAATTTTGTTTCTCTTGAGATTTTGAATCGTGCAAAAAAACAACAACAACTCTGACACTCAGACGGTCGTCCGGCCACATCCGAGGTCGCCCCGACCAGAACGAGCCCCCGCTCCACCTCCCATCCACTGCCCACCTCTCCCCTCCGTCTCCGTCTTCTCCCCTCCCCTCCCCGCCGCTGACCAGCCAGAGAAAACAGGAGTGCGCTCCATCTGCTGAAAGATTTAAATTCTGTCATGTTGAGAAAATATGGGACGCGGGAGGAAGACAGAGGCGGAACGAGGGATAGATCAAGTTAACGGGAGAGGACCTTCCAGTCAGCCCACACAAACCGAGCCTCGGGTACACGAGAGGAGGGAAGTGGTCCGGTCCTGCGAGAAAGTGGGAAAAGGGGGGAGGGGGGGGGGAGCGATGCTCTGCGCGCGCATGCTCATGACCTCTCCGCCGCCCTGTTAGGTTTGGCTGCAGCGCCTCTACTATGAGTTTGCTTGGTTTTGTCATCGCTGTCCCCTGCAGGCTGTGGGAGCTCCGCCGTTGCCGGTGGTGCAACCCGACGCTGCGGTGCCCAGGCGGGGAACCAGACTCCGCTTCCTCGGGGGGGGTTGCTTCGTGTAGTCTAAACAGCCCGTGGTGTCGGTGTGGCTGGAGCGGGGGCGGAGAGGGGGCGGGGAGGGGTTTATGGGGAAATGTGCCACCTAGGGATCAAGAGGGTACACTGCAGGGTCCTGAGAGGATTTGGGGGTCGACCGAGTTCGCTGCTTGAACTCGGGATGACGCCGCTGCCGCTGCGACGTGATGGATGTGGTTTCGTGCATTTCGTCCTGTTCTCGGTGGTAAATCCGTCGGGTTTTTCCTCAATCCCTGATGTTGTGTAAGGAAGGGAAACCGATAGCAGCAGCAGCAGCGGGGAGGTTTCGTCCAACGCTTTCAGCCTGCGGGTCCCCAATCGATCTGGTCTGGTACACCCCCGAATACCCCTCTATCAAGTCTGCCAATCATGTTCTATAACAATATAATACCAATGACACTATTGATTATATTAAGGTGGATAATGGTGCAGTAGCTGTTGTGTTCAGGTCGGTTTGGTCGATCGTTGATTACAACAACCATTTAATGACACTTTTCCTTTTTAAAAGTACTTTTAGCTATCAATATTATATTTATTGATTACCTAAAGCCATTTAATGCATATATATCCATTCACTGCAGTACTTTGTCCACTTTTCAACCAATTATCCGTTATGTTTAATTTGCCATCAACCATTTACAGATTGATGTCTCGCCTCTTTCAACTGTTTACAAACATCACTTTTCTAATGCTTTCGTCGATTTAGTCATTTTGTTTAGTTAATTATTTAAATGACGTATCCATTACTTTCACCTATTTCAACTGTCGATGGAAGTTGCTTTTGAATTGTAGCTTCCTCGACGTTTTGGCCATTATTCTTAGCGAGCTGTCGCAACTGTTTATACATTTCACTCAAATTTGAGCTCTATGCTAATAATTTCTTCAGTAAACTACCAATGGAAATTACTTACTTTTGTAAATTTAGCTTTAAGCTGGCTATTTCACTTAGTTTATGTTCATGTAGATGTCTGAACTAGTTAACTATTATGTTCAGAGAGCTATCTCAGTGTTTCATCCCTGGTTTTTAGCTAACTATTTCAACCTATTAGAAATGATCTTTTAGCTAAATTTGAGCTTTATGCTAACTATTTCGTAGATTGATTTGCTGTTTTAATTAATTATTTCAACAATTTATCCATTATTTTTATCTGTCTTTTTCAGCCATTAATGGAAATTGCTTTTAGCTAAATTTGAGCTATTTCAACCATGTATCCATTAGTTTTGTTTCAATTTTACTATTTCAACATTTATCTATTGTGTTTAGCTAGCTATATATATATATATATATATATAATAGCTATATTTTAATTAAAAGTCATCTTTTTTCAGATGTTTATCCATTAATTTGGGCTTTTTCAAGCATTTATCAATTACTTTTAGGAAACGATTTCATCCATAAGCTTTTAGTTTTCGTCATTTGTTTTAACTTCTCCAATTTGATCCTCCCTACTTGCCAGCTGACTAGTTTCAATCAGAAAACATGCTGACGGGGTTTTGGAGCCGACTCTGACCTCCGTACGGTTTCAGTAACTCGACGGTAAAAGGTGCGTATGGGATTTTGAAGACAACGTTGGTGTTTGAAGTCTCAATAAAATCCTGAGTGGTTCCTGTTAGAATAGATGCTGATGCAGACTTTGTGCACCTCGTCCTGGATCACCGGGACATGGGATTATATGTTTGGACTCGTCCAGCCGTCTCCCTCCGGAGGGTCACCTTCGATTATTGACCCTGCGCTCCACAATAAATCAGATCACACGGTGCTAACGGCGTTTCCCGTTTCCTCCACTTATGGGAAACACTGTCAAACCGTAACACTCGGGGCTTTGCTGTTTTCTCACTTAGATAACACGATACAGGACTCTCTGCTCCCGTGTACAACAGGAGTTGAAAAGGACATCTGAGTGTTATTGCTTAATGTCGTGTTATGCAATTACACAGGTTATTGTTTTAAAAAAAAAAAAAAGTATTTATTTTTTTTTATCAGAGGCGGTCACGCGTGTTTTCGTGTCTCATGTCTTTCACCTCATTCGGCAAAGGTTATGTTTTTTCGGAGAGCCGGTGCTCTCCATTTGAAGGGCAGAGCGGTTGACCACAGTTTGGCCGTTGGTGGTGTAGCGTGCAATTGAGCTCTGCTTGGCTAGTGGTCTGAAAGAATAGGGTTTAGTCGTTGTTTTCCTGATGTGGTCTGGGGTTTTCTTCTTCTTCTTCTTCTCTCCCCCCCCTTCTTATCCCCACTCATGCTCCACCGTGGAGCCTCTGGCTGAGTCTGCACACGGGCAAAGGAAAGAAAGCCCAGAGTTTTGACGGGACTCTATCCTGCTGCAGGGGAGACGGAGGCAGGAAAAGTTGAGTGTTTACTGAGGTCTTCATCTGAGACGGGGCATATCCTCCCCTACACCGCACCGCTGAGGACATCAATCTCTCCAACAACACACTTGACATTTAGATGGTCTTTGGAGGTACTTTTTTTTTGGGGAGGGGGGGGGGGGGGAAGTGGGCTTTATTACATGATGTCTTCTGCGTGACCTCATCAGTCAGCGCCTTCCCATGCTTCACAAGCGTCTGTTTTCTATTCCCAGAAACACTTGCAAGCCTCCCCAGTGGCCCCGTCCCCACCTTTTTCTTCTAGCTCGGGGATCGTTCAGATGTGGTTAACCAGAGATCCAGGTCTCGGGAACCGCAGCTCCCTCCGTCCAAGTGATTCATTACATCCGTGGTGCTCCTCAGCTCCTTTTGCTTTCATTCGTCTTCATTAGCTGGTGGAGCTAGCGTAGCCTGGTGAGAACCAGAACCCCATTTTCACTCCGTGTAATATGTGGGTCTGGTTCACCCCTCCATCGGGAATCATTTGCAGTCGTTGCATCATACTTGGCCTAGACCTCCGGTTAATTTGAACCAATCAGCGTGCGGTGAAACCAGCCAACACACTGCCACCGCTGCAGCCTCCTACGAGTCCACCATTATTTTGTTGTTATTGTTTTTATGACCGTTTATTCTGCGCTGAACACTTGGCGTGCGGTGATTTAAAAAAAAAAAAAAAAAAAAAAAAATCTAAACGTTTCAATAATAATTTTTAAATATTAGCACTGCACTCGTCTCTGTTACCAGCCGTCCAATCACAGTTGAAGGAGGGGCGGGACAAATGCGGTTTACCACCGACGCCGGTCGCTGATTGGGCCGCCGTTCATCGCAACCGCATGACCCCCTAACACGAGCTGCTTTACCACGGCGCCAAAATCTGAAGCTGCGAGCCACAGTCGGCGCCGTCAGGCTAGAGATTTTAAAAACAAGATTTATCACAATCCTCACACGAGCTTTGATTCTCGCTCGCCTTCAGGACCTCCTCGTTTCATTTGCATAAAGTCGGCTGCTGTTCGACTTCTTCCTCATCCGTCACGTGTCTCGCTGCTCTCTCTGCACGCCGCGGAGAATGAACGGCAGCGGGCCGCCCACGGCGAAACCTTTGCTGCAATGCGAGTGGAGCGTAACGCCGACTCCTTCCACCCTCCCCACCAATCTACGACTGCTATCGTAGCTCAATGTAACGTGAGGCTGGCGTCCAGCATCAGTCCGTCTGTCTTCACAGCTGAGGGCCCAAAAAAAGAAACCCCCCCCTCCCTCCCCCGCCCTTTTTTTTCTCCCTTTTTTTTTTTTCCCCCTGGAAAGACATGAAGATCATCACTGCACATCACAGGAGTTGGATGAATGAGGAGCAGCCGTGAACTTGGATGAAAACATGTCATCCATCACGAACCCATCGTGCGCCGCGATGAGAGCCAGTTGTGTTTTGTACCGAGCTGCAAATTTAGGGAAAAGTAGAAGAAAGAACTAAAACTCCCTTTTTAGAGGAATGTTTTGGCATGTGGGATCGTATCTGTTGGGCTTTGTGTGCCATTGTGTTTGTGACAGGAGAGAAAAAAAAAAAAAAAAAAGCTTGTGGAGGTGAATTCTGTCAGATGTTACGTAAGCATCTGAGGGTGGCTCAAAATCCGACGCTATTTTTAGCAGCGTGCTCTAAATCTTTGTTGTTAATTAAGAGGTAGTGGATTTTGTTTTTGGGGTTTTAAGCCAAGAGCAGTTCACATATCAAGCCAAATCAGTCCGTAACATCACTAATTGGAAGTGATCTAAGTCCTGTGTTTTTTCACAATAATGAGACAACTATACAGGTTTTGGCAATTAATTCTCACAGCAGTTGCAAACACAATGTTACTTCCAATACACTGAAACCAAAGTAGGTCAAACAAGGTACTGCTGCGTCTCGGCAGCTGTACTGTATTTTATTGGCGCTCATTTTTTTAACCTCGTTGTTGATGTGAATTTGTGCCCGCAGGGTGTGGGACCTGGACGGAAATGAAAGCACGACGCTCAGGCTCCGATCTCCTGGCATGAGCGTGTGCTGGCACCCGGAGGAAGTATGCAAGGTAGGAGGGGGTTGTTCTTGGAGGCATGCTCTTGTTCTGAGGTCAAACTCGCTGAGTTTATGCACCTAGCGTACGTGCGGCGCTGCAGTCCAGCCACGTTGAGGTTGGGCGAGCTGTAAAAAAAAATAAAAAATCAAAACGTACCATCGGGGTCAAATGGCCGTTATGGTGCCACGTCGACTCGCCCCGTTATCGGGAGGATGGCGGATCTTTTTTGCGGTAAAAAAACACTCCGTATTCTCGTGTTTCGTCAAATGAGCCAAAATGGCAATGAAAATAGAGACGCAACGTTCAAACGTAGACTATGAAGTTTGAAAGCAACAGTGTTTCAAAAGCAGTTTCAAAAGGCCGCAACAACAAAAAAAAGTTGGGCTGCACAACTAATTGAATTAAAAACATCATTTTGATTCGTGCTTCTAAGTAATTTAATTTCTAAATGACATCAATTCTGTCGAATCTTCCGTCGAGAGTAAGTATTCCTCTTGGTCAACTTCAGCAGCTGAGTTCCACCCGTTTTTTTTGACCGCGTACACGTGCACATTTGTGATTTCACCACGGACCTGAAACTTGAGCAGAGAAGCATCTGATTTCGTGTCAGAATCAGGAAATCGGACAACGTAGACCCTTAAATGCTTAGAAGAAAGAAAGAAAAAAAAGCGATGAGGTGTTTCTGAGGGACATTCACGTTTCGAGAGGGGGCGGAGCTTCAACGTCCAAGACCGAAGAAGGCGCGTCAGGTCAGGAGCATCCAGGTGGGTTTGCTTTAACGGTGTTGCACCCTGAATTCGTCCCCACAGGGTCGGACTGTCAACACCGACTTCTGCTGAGATCCTCGGAGGCGTCTGAGGGGGAAAAAACATTCGCTGCAAACCAACCTGAACTTTGGCCTGATGGCACCTTCGCCATTGTCTCGCCTTCACCAACGTAATAATCGTAGCTCCGCACCGCTCGTACTCGCCGAATCCGGCCCCGTGACTTCTTTGCGTTCTCCAAAAATACGATGCTAAATTTGATGTTTTTCTGCTGAAGTTTCAGGTACATGTTGAATTTGCTAATGTGCACGTACCCGTGGTCACTAAGACGCCTGTGGCTCCGGTGCTGATTGAAATCGAGTGACGGTTATTGCTTTCTCCTACTCCAAACACGACGCTCTGATTAAGTGACCCGTCTGTCGTCTCCAGTTAATGGTTGCAGAGAAGAAGGGAACAATCCGCTTCTACGACCTGGTCACCCAGCAGGCCATCCTGTCACTGGACTGCGGGCCGCTCATGTCGGCCGACTGGTGCCTCTCCAACACCATCAAGGTCGGCGCCGTGGCGGGCAACGACTGGCTCATCTGGGACATAACTCGCTCCAGGTGAGGGGACGTACGTTACCGCTGCCGCCCGATGTGTCGACGCGGGATGTTTTCTAAATCATGTTTTCATTCTCTGCAGTTACCCGCAAGAAAAAAGACCAGCTCACAGAGATAAGGCACGACTGTTCAAGTAAGGAAATTCTGGTGAAAGCCGAAAAGCTTTTAGTTCTTGATTTGGGTTTTGTTCATAAATTTACGTTGAATCTCTTTGAGAAGGTAAGAGATGCGATTTTTCAGGCAATAAATCGGAAAAATAACAAACCTTAAATGTCAATCTTGAGTATTTCTGCTATTTTAAAAACGGTATTATCACGAGACGACTTTCGGAATGATGTTGATCTTCTCCTCAGGTGGTCGCGGGCCAATGAAAACCTCTTCGCCACCACCGGATGTCCAGGAAAGAGCAGTAGCCAGTTACTCATGCACCATCTCGGCCACCCGCAGGTCAGTGTGCGCGTGTGCGCGTGTTTCGCAGCCCAGGTCGATATCTTTTTAATGACCCCACACGCGTCTCTTGTCGTTACAGCCGGTGATGATCGGATCGGCCACGGTCGGGTCGGGCCTCAGCTGGCACCGGACGCTGCCGCTCTGCGTGGTCGGCGGTGACAGGAAACTTAGCTTTTGGATGACCGAAATGTAGCAGCACTTCTCTCCGCGGGTGGATGACCACATCCTGTTTCTATTCTAGTTGATGATCAATAAAGTGTTTGTTTTTCTTCCCCCCCCAGAGTATTTTTCCTGAATTTGATGGAAGTTGGCTGCACACTTGAACTTTTGTTCTTCTTATTTCTGACTACCTTCCTGCAGGCCAGATAAACGTTCGGGCCGGCCTGCTCTCTGCAAAGAGGTTATTTTTCAATTTCCCCCCCGAAGAGTAAGTTATATCAGTTGTCTGTTATGTCCTGCCAAGAGAGCCGTAGTTCGAAGGAATGCGTCCGAGGCATCGGGCGCCAACTCGCCACTTCACCGGTCAACGGGATCATCACATCCATACAGGTGTTTTCTCTCTTTCTCTGCTGCTCAATCTTGCTCTCCATGACAGGCTCTGAATCGTAATATCTTCGTTTGGGCTGTTCCATCTGCAGAAAATCCACTGGAAGGTTTGGATGAGGAGTTCAGGCCGTGGTCCAAGTGTTGGACAAACCCTGACGTGGAGAGGGGGGGGAAGGAGAGGGGAGGTTTGTAATACTTGTAATCTTAGGAAAAGCTTTGGGAAACATGGAAGTCTGAAGCCATTTCAGGTCATCTGCAGCTTCACGACATGCAATCTGAGCGGGCACTGGAGGATGCGGGGGAAAGGAGGAGGAAGAAGAGATGCGCGTCGCCTTACCTCGGTGAAAAATTATCATTCGGCAGACCAAACGGGAAAGACGGGAGGTGGAGGGGGGTGGGACGACATTTAGCAGCAGCTTGCAGTACCCTCCCGTAAAACAAGGACTCATTGTGCTGTCACAGGAGTGCCATGTGTGAGAAACCACCCTCTCGAATTTTCAAAGGCAGTCATATGCCCGCTAAGCTTGCGGAGGGTACTCATTTAATTAACTTGATCATGAATCATTCGAGGTGACAGCTGATCACTTGTTTCCACAGATGTACTTAATCTTCAAGGGGCGCAGCGTTGGATCGATGTGCGATCCCACTCGAACGTTCAACAGAGCGGTTTATTGTGCTTTACGGACGTATATGTCAGCTCTCGAAACACAGGGCTTGTATTGTATGGCGACGGCTACGCACGAGGCCGTAGGAGAGCGCCGCTCCTTCAAACCAGTTCGTCAGGCCCCCGGTATGTTTCTTGGACGGCACGCGTTAACCGCCCTCCGCAAAGCATAACATGCTACTGCTCTCCTCGGTCCACTCTTTTGTTTGAACAAGTCCACTGCGGTCGCTCTGCTCTCGAACCTTTTGCTGCGCTTCGGTGTGCAAAAGGGTGCCGGAGCAGCTGCACGGAGCGTGGAGACGTCAATGTCAAAAGCCGAGAGGCTGCCATTTTCATTAGTGCGCGCTGCGAGTGTTTTCCAAGGTGCAGGGAACCAGCCGTAGAGGGCATTGGAGTCACTCACCAAGAACACTCTTTACAACGCCGGTGACTCAAGGACACCATCTGATGGCCGACGAGGGGAATAGCACCTGGATGCCGTCTAGTCTGCGGCCCCGGTCTCCACGGCACGTGATCCATCTGGGAAGATCGTACAATCTCACCTCTTTCCTGGAAGCCCGTCCTCGGATGTCACTGGCCCCCGCGTTACCTTTGATGTAACCTGAATGGAGGCCATTGTGCCTCACAAACAGTTCTGATCTCCTGTGAGTGGTGGTGTGTGGAATAATAACAAACTGTGAAATGGATGAAAGCGAGATCAGACCGTGTTAAAATCCTCACCAACTTTCTCCTAATCCCCTCCTCCCCCCACACTTAATTCTTCTGCCAGCTTTTTAAGCCCCCGGGCTCAACTAAAAAGAGAGCAAATAAAAATAATGAGGAGCATGATATGAGGGGGAAACAAAGAAAGAGATTAGAGCTCTTTGAGGCCGGTGTTTGATTTAATCTCGCGGCTGGTTTGTTTGCGATGCTTTCCCAGAATGGAGCGATTATGTTGATCTTGATGAGGAGGAGAGAGTCCGTCAGAAAGTGCCCCATCGCTGCCGATCATCGGAACCATCGAGGCAGCCGTCACATGCTTCGTGGCAGCTGTTTGGTAACTTTCTAACCTTCTGTGGTTCATCAGTTGTACTCGATACCTAAATTAATGGCCAATAAATAATTTACTCATATTTTATAGACCATTTATAAACAAGCAACCCCTTGAGTTTGACACATTGGTCTTTGCACCTCTAATGGAAATTTAGCTTGGACGTGAAAAGTAAGGTGCCTTCTACTACTCAGATTACTTGGGTTAGAGTTGGACATTTCAAAAACTACCTGCTTAGAATTTGACACTACAAAAACTATTTGCTTATAGTTGGACACTACAAAAACTACTTGATTAGATTTAAGCACAAAAGTACTTGATTAGAGATGTGTACTACAAAAAACCACTTGGTTAGAGTGGGACACAAACTACTTGCTTCGAGTTTGACACTACAAAAACTACTTGTTAGAGTTGGACACAAACTACTTGCTTAGAGTTGGACACTACAAAAACTACTTGTTAGAGTTGGACACAAACTACTTGCTTAGAGTTGGACACTACAAAAACTACTTGTTGGCGTTTGACACAAACTACTTGCTTCGAGTTTGACACTACAAAAACTACTTGTTAGAGTTGGACACAAACTACTTGCTTAGAGTTGGACACTACAAAAACTACTTGTTAGAGTTGGACACAAACTACTTGCTTAGAGTTGGACACTACAAAAACTACTTGATTAGATTTAAGCACAAAAGTACTTGATTAGAGATGTGTACTACAAAAAACCACTTGGTTAGAGTGGGACACAAACTACTTGCTTCGAGTTTGACACTACAAAAACTACTTGTTAGAGTTGGACACAAACTACTTGCTTAGAGTTGGACACTACAAAAACTACTTGTTAGAGTTGGACACAAACTACTTGCTTAGAGTTGGACACTACAAAAACTACTTGTTAGTTTGACACAAACTGCTTGCTTCGAGTTTGACACTACAAAAACTACTTGTTAGAGTTGGACACAAACTACTTGCTTAGAGTTGGACACTACAAAAACTACTTGTTGGCGTTTGACACAAACTACTTGCTTCGAGTTTGACACTACAAAAACTACTTGTTAGAGTTGGACACAAACTACTTGCTTAGAGTTGGACACTACAAAAACTACTTGTTAGAGTTGGACACAAACTACTTGCTTAGAGTTGGACACTACAAAAACTACTTGCTTCGAGTTGGACAGTACAAAAACTACTTGCTTCGAGTTGGGCACTACAAAAGTACTTGCTTAGAGTTGGGCACTACAAAAAGTACTTGCTTAGAGTTGGACACTACAAAAACTAGTTTAGAGATGCGTATTAAAAAAAACTACTTGGTTAGAGTTAAGCACAAAAGTACTTGATTAGAGATGTGTACTACAAAAAACTACTTGGTTAGAGTTGGACACTACAAAAACTACTTGGTTAGAGATGTGTACTACAAAAACTACTTGTTAGAGTTTGACACTACAAAAACTTAGTTGGTTCAAGTTGGGCACAAAAACGACTTTCTCAACTTTGCAAACTCAAACAGTGTGTCTGGTGTTGAGCAACAATTTGGCCAACGTAAGGCCACACTGAGCTCCAGTTTTCTTTCCTAATCCTTGGAAAAATGCCGAGCCTCACCCAGAGATAAGTTCACCTTGGCTACCTCGCTAGTCTCAGCTGTGTGCCAGGTCATCTTGGTTTTCTTTTGCCTTCAGATTTCCAGTCAGAACAAATTGTGGGCTTTGAGAATCATCCAACTGACGCAGATAATCCACTGCCTAATTTCAGTGATGATGTTCTTTCTCTTGTTATTGTTTTTTCTACAATGTTGTATAGATGCCAAACAACCTTCTTAGTCATCCATTTTGAAATGCCTCGTTCTTTTAATATCACTTTTAGCACAGAACCGTCCAATAAAATGGACTTCTTATCATCTAGATGGCTGTTTGGTTTTAGTTTTTGCCGTGATTTCCAGGGCTTTACCCAATCTTGTCTGGAAGTTGTTATTTCATCACCTAACTTCAGCCACAAATGGTCAATTCTGCATTTCGTTGAACTATAAAGGTACAAGTAATGAGCTTTAGAGATGTTGTCAGGGCTCTATTGTTGTTAGAAACATCAGACAGAACCAGGCAAGCTGTTTCTGATTGGCATGACTCCTCTAATCTTTTTCCCAAAAGCCTGAACTGTTCCTATAGTGCTCTATAAAGCGCTGGTAAATGATTTGTCAGGTATTAACAAAGCTCGTGAGGACAAAGTGAACCTGAAGACCCCCCCCCCCTCCCACCCTCCCTACTTGCTCGCTGGGAAGATGGGACATTCCTGACGTCAGCAAAGGAAACACTCGCGCTTTGGGAGTCGGGATGATGCTGCGTTTGGGACTTGTGGCGAGGCACGAGGATGTTGCTGGATCCCCCTTACTGGGGGTCGCGTTGTTGCCGTGGCAACCTGGTTTTGTTAACTGCGTGTGTGTGTGCGCGCACATTTGTCAAGCAGTAGATTACACTTTCCCTCAACTCCTCTCTCTCTCTCACTCTCTCTCTTCACACACATTTTTTTTTTTTTTTTTTTTTCCTCCTTTTGCAAACTCAGGCTTTCCCAGGGAGGCTGGAGCGAGGCTTGATTTACTGCACAGTGGAATTATGGGAAGGGAAAGCTTCGCAACAAAAGGTGGCCGAGGCGAAGGGGTTCGCCAGCCACCGTCTCGATGGTGTTGACGCCTTTATGAATCCTGCAGATGGAGGCGGTTTCTCTTCCTCTGACATGCATTGTCGCCTGCGTGGAGATCAAAACGCTGGACGTCCGTCAGCTGTCTGTCAGATGCAGAAAGACAAATAAAGAGAGAGGAGCGTCTGTCAGCGGTGCAGACCGGGCTGCGGTGGGCTGTGAGGTCACGGTGACCTGGCCCCACACTGCTGGGCCTCCTTGCTGCTGCTGGCCTTGACCAGCAGAGGGAACACGATACTTAAATCATTCATAATTAGCTCCTTCCCTTTTTTGCCGAACAACACATGAAGATAAATGGCTTCCAAGAATTTTCCAAATGGAAAAAGTTGGTTTGGAGTTAACGGCTAGAAAAGAGTCCACTACAATCCCTGTATTGTGGTTTGCTCTTTTTTTTCTTACACTTTTCTCTCCTCAGCACCTTTTATTTGATCTCTTCTGTCTGTCTGGGAAATAAAACACTGAACTTTTGATGAGCCTGTTTCATGAAAATAAACATTTATTTATTTTTACATGATCTTCACAGAACATAATACATTATACACACATATAACTGGCCTGTTGGAAACTCACAAACATGACTACAGTGGTTTATAACAGTAGATCTCGTATACAGTGTTTACCAGGGGCCAAATGTCCAGTGAAGTGTTTGTTTTTTTTATTTTTTTATCTCTGCAGATATTTCCAGTTTTAAGATGAGCCGAGCTTCTCCAAGGCGCTCTGAAGGGTCTTCAGGTCTTCTCTCATCTGGCTCAGGGCATTCTGGATCTTGCCGGGCTGATCCAGGACCTCCATGCTGCAGGTAAAGGGGTCGTAGCGGACTGCGAAGGGGCACTTGATTTTGGCAGAGTATTTCCTGAGGGAATAAATTAGTTCATATGGCTTAATTTGAAGAAGAAATTGATGATTGGGTGTTAGGTTTGTCCCTTCTAGGCTGCTGTAGAAACATGGCGGTCCCCGTAGAAGAGGACCCATGTAGATATGAAGTGTCCATTCTAAGGTCACAGTGGTTCTTTAGTTTCTGGTGATTATACACTAATGAAAACATATTTATATTTATTAGATTACATTTCTGCCAATAGATTCTCCTAAATCCTACATACTGCTCCTTTAAAATGTTTAAAAATGTAAAAGATTAAACAGTAACGGGTCACTTTTTTGTTGTTGTGACTTGACTTGAGGGATTAAATGATTCAGTATGGATTGCGAAAATTTAGTAAATGAAGTAAGGATGCATCGTTTTTAAAGTTTTTCTAACTTTTTTTTTTTACACATAGTGAACTTTCCTCTGACTAAATTAGTGTAAACCCTCATATTAAAGTTGAGATGTGAAGTGACGCAGCAATAGTCATCATCAAGCACTAAACGACTACCTCAGCTTCATCTTTGCGTCCTCGAAGCTTTCGGACACAAAGTAGACGGGCTGGTAGGTTTGGTCCTGGTACGGCTGCACCGCCGTCTCCTCTGGGTCGAAGGGCTTGTACTCCGGCTCATTGGACAGGGCGTACTGGTGGGAGGGGTGGGAGGGGAGAGAGGGGCGGGGTGTCAACACGCGGAGCAGCTGCAGGAAAAACATTTCTGTGTGTGTGAAAGTAGAGAAAACACTCACAACGAGCTCTCCGTAAGAGGAGAGGAGTCCGGCGCCGTAAGCCTTCACCGCCCCATTCTGCTTACAGAGGCCGAACTCCACAGTGAACCAGTACAACTGTGGACAGAGAACACAACAATTATAATAATAATCATATAATAATGATGGAAAAGAAGGCTGATGAACATGAAACATCCGCTGCAGCTATTTACTTTAGCCACTAGATGGCACTGAAGGCCCATTAAATGCATCAGGTGGCGTCGTGCAGCATCTCTGCATGAAAATGTTGAAGTTATAACTTTTTTTTTTTTTAAAGGCTGTAAATTGATTTTTAAAAGACAGATAAATCGTACCGTCGACAGTTTCTCAATGTCCTCATCTGAAGTTCCGAGTGAGGCGAGTCCGATCTCCTGGAAACATCCAGAAGTGATGAGGATTAAAAGGAACAATCGTAGAATCACGTGCAGAGTTTTGCCAAAATCAGAGTTAGAAACAATAATTACCTGCGAGAACTGTGCGAACTCTTTGTCCGCCAGCATGGGGATGTGTCCGAGCAGCTCGTGACAGCAGTCTCTGTCAGAATCACATGTGAAGTTTAGATTTGAGGCGGTAAAAGAAAGAAAGAAAGAAAGAAAGAAAGAAAGAAAGAAAGAAAGAAGAAGACACAGCAGCAGCTTGAATGCGTGAATTGGAAAGTTGGCCCGAACGACTCACGGCTCGGGGGAGTGCATGGGAGCGGAGGCGTGCCGGATGTACTGCGTGCACTGAAACACCCTGAAGGCCAAACTGGCGAGGAAGTCGCGGGCCGACAGCAGGCCGGCGACCGGACGCAGCTGGAAACCGGTTTTCTCTAAAAGGGACAGCAGAAACAACAGATGCATGAGATAAAGACAAGATCCATTTCCTCTGTCACGTCTCTGTGAAATGTGTCATAATTCTTCTAGAAAATAGCAGAAAACAGTCATTCATTCTACCTTGACCGCCTTGAATCTCTTTTCATTCTGATTTGTCACCTTTCAGGAAGGCAGAAATCTCCCTGAGCTGCGGGATGCGATCCTCTCCGTAGCCGCACTCCTTCTCCAGCTGCTGCAGGCCGTCCAGGAACTGCCTGCAGGCCAGACCGGGGTAGATGCTCCGCAGCTGCTGGTAAACCTCCCTCCTTTTAAAAAACAAACAAAACAAAAAAAAAAAACCCACATTATCACTTTAGTGCAATTTACAATACGCATCTGCGTCCATGACCACCGTGCACGTGACTCTCACCATGTTGACACTTCCTCTGCTGTGTAGTCCACTGAGGGCAGCGGGTCCCCTCTGCAGCAGAGAAGATTCACTTATGACACAATATTCAAACGCTTAATCAGACCTTCTGTCGAGGGTGGGACTCACTGTTTGTATCTGAAGGCGAGCTCAGAGATGGCTGCTCGTCTTTTTCTGTACTCCGAGTCGCTGTATCCCTGAAAAAGTAAAAAGGGAAAAAAAAAAAGATTTTAAATGACCATAAACGGGCTTTAGTTTTTCTTAAATATAATTCTGCAGCAGATATTCACAGTAAAGTCTCACCGGGTGCTCCTGGTCCATGTCCGGATCAAATTTGGTGATTAACATGTTGCATCTGTCGAGGTCTTTTATCTGTCGGGGAAACCAGGGAACTGTGATGAGAAAAAAAAAAAGAGACTAATTAGTGCTTTTGTGATCGTCCCGGCTGCATGTTATTATCATATAAACCGACTGAAAAGGAGCAGTCCGTGTTTAAATGAGAGTCCTCTGACGAGATGAAGCTCGGACGACGCGTTCACGGGATTCAAATCGGATACTCGCCTTTCTCCTCCGGGATGGAGCGAACGTCGTCGGCCACTTTCTTCAGGGAGTTGATGAACACGTCCAGGTCGGAGCTGTGAACTTCACACTTCATGAAAAACTCCAGGTCCGTCGTGCTGTTCTTCGACTTCCTCCCCGGTCGGCTCTCGATGTGGAGAAGTTTGGCTTCGAACGTCTTAAACAAACAAAACAAAAACAAAAAGTGAAAGGACCAGAAAATAGCATTTATTGTTTGTTTTTTTTAATCTTCTTTTTATCCTTTACGTTTTCTATTAAGTGATATTTGATGCTGAGGAAAAGCTTTTACATCCCAGCCTCATCCTGGAGTTCAGTTTTCCTTCGTTCCTTGAACGCCACATGCTGCTGCTCCACTCTACTTACATCTAAAAACCAAATTAATAATTTAAACCCGTAACACACGATTGGAGCCTCAAATGGATGGAAAATTGTTCCATACAAAGACTACATTAATTTAATCTTTGTAAACACATCAGTCCATCAGGTCTATATCTTGAATTATCGTTATAAAAGTGTCTTTTTAAAGGTTATAGGCCAAAATCTTCATATATGTGAATATTTACAGAAATAACACTTTTATTTAGGTGTGATATTTATTATTTCCTTAATTCAAAATTACTAAGTATTAAGATACTTATATCTTACTTTAATGCTGTTCTATACTTCTCTACCTTTATCTATAAAATATGATGCTTTTCTGGCGATAGAAATCACCAACCAGTTGGTTGAATTTAGCTTTACTTTGAATTTAAGAGCAAAACACGTGATTATCTTAAACGTATTCACCTAGGATTGGTTCTAAAATTAACACCAACCACAACAAAGAAATAAGAAAATAAATACATGATCATTTAGCAATCACAGGAGGCTTTTCACACTTATTTTAGAGCATCTTCACAGTGCGGTTTTGATTCCTTACCTCAAATATTTTGCCCGTTTTGAAGAAGCCGGAGGTTTTCCCGCCGCCGAGCGCGAACAGGACGTTCAGAGTCACCTTACCGTCCTTCTCCTCGAACACGAAGCCGTCCCCGTACCGGGAGGGCCCCGGGGAGCCCGCCGAGCCGCCGCCGCGCTCCCGCCGCGCATCCTCGATCAGGCTCTGCTTCCTGCCGCTGAACGTCTGCGCCACTCCGTCCGTCTTCATCTGCGCGGTCTGTCCGTCCGTCCGTCTGTCTGTGCGGCTTCACGGAGGCACCGGAGCCCGCAAGGTGGTGTGATTGCGTCTTCGCGTCCTCCGACGACAGGTTTAAATAGCCCCCAGTCGTCTCGAAGGCTGAATGGAGGACAGTACAGCACGTGCGTTTTGGCTTTTTTTTTGGGGGGGGGGTCCGTTTTGCGTCATAACATTACATCTATTTATGGGGCTCAAACGGTGCTCTTTGGTTGGATGCATCCTATTCATTCCCCCTCCTGAGACACCTTCATGGGTTACATAAATGTTACATAGACTTAAAAAAATTTTTAAAAAAAGGACTCCGAGTTTGAAAACAAATACTTTATCTGTTCTATGTAAAGTCAGCTGTCATTTTATTAGAGACACTTTGCAAAAAAAAAAAACCAGTAGCGATATTAAGTGGGATTAAATTAGACAAAGTGAAGTCCGAGACATTCAATAATAACTTTCCACCTTTGTAATGAGAAATATTTATTGGTTTCATTAAAACATTTCATGCATATACAAAACATTGAATTAATCCGAGCGGACTGAAAGTTAAAAGTCGGATCGCAGCAGTCGAGCTGTGTCAGGTTCGAGGTCAAATTAAACGTTTACATTCGATTTTAAAAGTTATTAAAGAGATGCTGATTGACAGACGCTTTTATTTATCTTCCAGTAAAGTTCACGTGGTTATAATATCAAATTTTTTCACATTCCTTGACTATCGTCTGTAAATACCAGGCTACACTTTATTCACCTACCTAAAAAATACACGCAACGTTTCCTACGAGCTGGATTACAGTCATAATGTCCTTATTCGACTTGCATATGTGTTTTGTTTTTTAATACAAAGAAGGATAATTTGCGAGCGTGCTGGAAGGAACCGTGGCAGGAGGTCGTCGTCAAACTCCGACGCCACGTGCAGTTACTCCAGTTTCCGCAGGGCTTCACACAGTTTCCCCAATTCACCTGAAACAGAAGAAAATAGAAGCTCAATATTTGGGCATCCAAATAAAATAGTCCTTTCTTTTTTCTTTTTTCTTTTTTTTTTTACTTTAAATGGGGCACAAGACAATAAAATGTCATAAGCAGGCGACTGGACAAAAATAGTCCCGTTATGTCCTGCTTACTACAGTCTGATGAAACCTGACCTGTATCATCACCAGATTTACTTCAGGTTGATATTGTTGGGTTTTTAAAAAAGTAATTTTCTCAGTAGTCTTTTAAATCAAAGTTTCCCAGTTATAATGCTGTTTTTATGATTGTTTTTGTGATCTTTTCAATCAGAATTTCCCAACAATTCAAGATAAATCTGAAAGGCTATACAAATGGCCACGAGAGCAAAGCAAAGCAAAGGTTCTTTTTTTGACCGACAGAAGTTTCCGGATCTCGTAATTATGAGAGAACTTTCTCAACTTAATGTGAAATAGACGAACAGAGCAGGAATGTTTCAAAACCTGCCTGAGAATCATCAGGTTGATGAATGTAAACAAATCCAGGCTAGAAAATTGGGCTCATGTTGCAGCCCACTGAATCCTCGATACTTCCTGCTTCCTGAATAGATTTACATCTGTTTTGTAGGTATTGGAGCTCATGTTTTAATCACATTAAATCAGGTGGGACTTGTCCTCTGAAGTATATCAATCACCGATAACCTTTTCTCAGATTGGACAATATTTGCCGACCAGATTTCTTACAAGATGAGGTTTTTCTTTTGTGGTCACAATGTGCCTCCATAATAATCTTTATTTTTCTTGTAAAAATCCTAAAACCAGAAAACGAATCACTCTGGTTGATAATAAACATGTGGAACCGATGATGATCAACTAAAACCGGTCGTAAAACCAAAATCAGTTGGGAATTGTGGCTTTAAATAGTGAATTAAACCAAAGAAATTGAGATTTGTGTTTTGTTTTAGTTTTTCGGAGGCGAAGCTCACAGTTGATGCTGTCGGCCAGGTTCCTGAGCTGCTGGGTGTTGTCCAGCACTTCGATACTCTGGGTGTACGGGTTGTAGCGCACCGAGAAAGGTCTCGGGATGGTGGCTGCAAATTTCCTGCAGACAGATCCGACATTGTTTTAACAAGATTAAATTTATAAGCACAGATTTTTTTTTTTTAAGTGCACGTCTTACCTGACTTTCTCTTTGGCGTCCTCGAAGCTCTCGGCGACAAAGTAAACGGGCTGGTACTCTGTGATCGGGTACTTCTGGAGGCTCGTCTTGTTGGGGTCGAAGGCCTCGAGTCTCGGCTTGTCTGTTAAGCAGTACTGAAAAGGAAAACGGTGGGTTTTGAATTTTAATTTTCTCAATGACAAATTGCCCCCTCCCACCCACCCCCCTCTCCCAATCAGTAAACAGGAAGTGCAGCATGACTCCAGGCTTGGCTGTTGACTTGGCAGGGTGCACATCCTCTGCTGACAGCGGCTGATGTGACTGGTGACCTCGATAGGGGAGCTCTTCGTCCCCTCCACCCATCCACCACACACACACACACACACACACACACACACACACACACACACACACACACACACACACACACACACACACACACCCCTGCTGGGCAGACAGGCCGACTCCCCCGGTGACACATTAAACCTGAGTCCGGGTGGACCACTAACCCACTGCCTGCGCCGCCGCCTTTGTTGTTGCGCAATAAGGTGAACGTGTTAAAACCTAAAAGAAGATTATTTCTTGCTGCTTGTTTTCTTGTGACTCAGCGTCTTCCTCCTCCTCCTCCTCCTCCTCCTCCTTACCTGCAGCTCTCCGAACGATGACAGCAGGCCGGCGCCGTAAGCTTTGATCTCAGAGCCCTGCTTGCACAGACCGAACTCCACCGTGAACCAGTACACCTGAGGACACACACACACACACACACACACACACACACACACACACACACACACACACACACACACACACAGAGTTCATACAAGGAGGTTTATACACCGAAGGCAGGAAAAGACTTCACAAGAATCAATCGCGGGTTCGTCCTTCAGATTTAAAGGCTCAGTTCACTCGGTGTTTATCTCGTGCAGGATACTCACAGTTGCCAGTTTCTCGATGTACTCATCAGGAGCGCCGAGAGATGCGAGACCGATTTCCTGTGCAGAGGCGAACCGAAGCACCGAATGAATCAATAAAGATGTGTTTTTCTAGGATAACTAAATCCCTTTTCTATCTAATCTGTGTACAACAGATGCATAATATGCAAAATGAACTGTATTATTTCGATCACCTGTGAGAACTGGGCAAAACTAGGATCGGCAAACAGAGGAACGTGTCCCAGGAGCTCGTGGCAGATGTCCCTGCATTAGAAGCACAGAAACGTCTGATTTAATAATGCATGTTTCCTTCCTTCCTTCACCAGGATCGAGGCGAGGCTCTCCTTGACACTCACGGCTCGGGCGTGTACGTGGGCTTGGAGCCGTGACGGATGTACTGCGTGGAATGGAAGACGCGGAAGGCCAGTCCGGCCAGAAAGTCCCGGGACGAGAGCAGGCCGGCGACGGGGCGAAGCCTGAAACCCGTGCACGCTGCGGGGAGATGAAAGAAGAGGAGAGGAGGGGTAGGGGAGGAGAGTGTTTGTGTTGAATAAGCCTCCCACACTCGCACTCCGCATTTCCAAAATGACCTGAATGATGTTTCATGTGCCGCGTGACTCATAACATGACACCTGATACATATTCTGAGCAGTCGTTAGAAGGAAATGTGACATTTAATACCAATGAGGTACAAACGAGGGGAAAAGATCATGTAAATGTAGGAAATTCTGCAGAGAGTCTTTATATAAGCAGTAAAGCCGAGAGAGAAAAAAAAAAGTTCAAATGTTGGCAAGCAAAAACTGCATGATGAGATCCTAATTCCTTCATAATACTTTTGCATAATCATGACGCAGGGAAGTGCAGTGTCTATGCACAATATGTGGCTTTTAACTGGACGCTTCTGGTAAGTAAACTCTATTGAAGATTGTTTACAGTAAGGAATTCAATCTAATTTTGTTTAATTATCATTCCCATGAGTAACAATCACGGATTTAAGTAATCTACACTATTTTTAATTTACAATTTAGCAAAATTCCAGCGATTAGTCAGCAAAAAAAAAAAAAAAGGTTCTCAATAGAAGTTCTGCTTACTTTGTACTGTAGAAAAACATCATTAACAAAAATAACTCCTTATTTATAGTCAGCAAGGCTCTTCAACCTCACGTCACAAAATCTCGTTATTACTTGGTAATAAAGTTATAAAATGAAGCCCACTAATTAAAATATCCTCATTATAAACCTGGACTTTAACTCGGGGGAATTAACAGGTGAAGATGTTTGCATCTGGGCGCTGACGTACACTGCAGGAAGCGGGAGACGTCCTCCAGCTGAGGGATGTTGTCCTGCCTGTAGCCGCAGTATTTCTCCAGCAGGGGGAAGACCCGGTTGTGTTCGCGGCAGGCGTGGGTCGGGTACAGAGTCTTCAGCTCCTTGAACACGGTGCCCCATGTGACCTTCTCCGCCTCCGTGTACTCCACCTTGGGGATGGTTTGGCCGCTGCGAACAAAGACCAGGTTCACGGGGTAAAGTTACGTACTGGCGTATGAACAGCTCAGAACTCAGCTACATGTGGACGTTGTTGTTTCTATTAATGCTGGTTTAAGGTTATAAATCCCTTAAATTCACCACTTCCTCCCTGTAATTTGTCCCTATTTTGTTTTGTTTTGTTTTGTTCATGATCATTAATTTCAAGGTAAATCAGGGAAAGATAACAACTTAAATAGAAGAAATAGTTCTTCCATAACTTCCCTCTGGACTTTTAAGCGTAAAGATTTTTTTAAAGTGAGAGTAGTTACTGTCTGTAGTGGTAGGCGATGTCTGCAAACTCCTTCCTGCGGGTTCTGTACACTGAATCTGTGAAGCCCTGAACACACACACACACACACACACACACACACAAACAAACAAAGGAAAGCCATGTTAGATCTCATGATCGCAGCCGAGCCACTCACAGCTAAATCAAAGAGTGGAAATCCTCTGCTGAGGCTAAACCCATGTGGCCTTTGACAGCATTATGCCCTCCCGTCTGTAACAAGAGCACGCACATACATATTCAAATGAAGCCTTTGTAGAGTGTTTTCCAGCTTATGATGAATACATTTTGCTTTAATGGCGGTGGCAAAAGGGAGCAATTATCTATAATTATAGGGGCTCAATTAAAGCAATGACATCAATTTGTGTGTCCGCGTAGTTTCCATTAGAATAGACGGCAGAGTGCGGCCTGTCATCTCCGCAGCCCTGCTTTTCATAAGACGTGGGCGTGTTTTCACTCACACACACACACACACACACACACACACACACACACACACACACACACACACACACACGTGTGCGGTGGCAGGATGTGGCGGTAACGGATGAGTCAGTCCTTACCGGGTGATCGGACTCCAGCTCTGAGCCGTAACTGAGGATCTGGTTGGCAAAGCGGTCCAAGTCCTGGATGTCGTTGGGGAACCATGGCACTGTTGGATCATAACAGTCGTTAAAACGCTGATGATTTATGTTTTATTTTTTTTTTTTTAATTTAATTTAATTTTATTCAACTTACATTCATTCAGGTTGAATTCAATCAAGCATTCAGTGCCCAGAGGGAGGAAATCTAGGGACTGTTTCATGTCAGCAGGACAATTAATGAATGAATGAATTAAAAGATACCTCAACGCCCTTTTCTGCAGAGCTGAAACGATTACTGGATTAATCAACGCAAAATTCTGATTTTTAATTATAATGAAGTCAAGTTGTTTAAGCAGTTTTTCGAGCAGAAATACCAACTATCACCGAGGCCCAAAAGAGATGACGTCTCCTTAAAACTCATTATTTCATTATAACTTATTTCAGCTTATATTATAACTAAAATACTTATTTGATGATCAAATTAGTTACCGATTATTTTACTGTTGATCAGTCAAACAACTAATTAACAGCTGGAACAGATATTTTTCACTGTTTTCATCTTATAAGAATCGACAATGAAAATAATCAGTTGCAGCCTGGATTTTGTGTAATTATTGTCTTGTATAAATGACCACAGTACAAATCAATGTTGAGGATCATTATGTGGACGTGTACATGTTTTGCTTACAGGATTTTTTTTTTCTTTCTTCAGTGCTGTGGTATTTTGACACTCAGCAGAGCCGTACACGACGGGCATCTGCTTGTTCATATGGATTTATGACTCTCCAAAAACACTGGGGCCGAATCATCAATCTACATTTGTGCAGTGTGGTCCAGCCCGAGGCCCCGGTGAGGACAATAGGGCCCCCCGTCAGGCTCCTCTATAAACAGGCTGTCTCCAAAACAGGCCATAAATACCCCGTGGTCCACTTGACCCTGACCTGTGGACCGCGGTGTCTACGTGGAGGTCGGAGGAGGATCCCCGGTGGCCCTGTCTGCCTCGGCCCGCCGTGACCTTGGCGTGTCCTCCTCGGCCGTGTTAGTCCTCGGCCGAGACACAGAGCTCTTCTGTTCCCGCCGGGCCTGTTGGTCCTCAGTAGCTAAACTAATGTCCTTCTGGAAACAACTAATAAAGGGGTCTAGATGTGGGCGATGGGCCATCCGTCTCATCGGCGACACTGGCTGGCCATTACCAAGTCTGCCGGGGGAGGACATGGGGGGCCCGAAGCTTAACACACAGCTCTGTGCTGGTAGATGATAAATGGACCATTTCAGCTGTATTGGCCTTTCTTTTCTTTCTTTTTTTTTTTGCCATGCTTGCTGTGTGGCTCTCGGGGATGCCAGTCAGTTGGTGAATCCAGCGAAATATCTGGATAACTTAATGACTGAACAGTATAGAATTTTTAAATTCAATGTGGGAAAAATTTAACTCCAATCCTAAATATTTAATGTCATTTTTCTTCGCACTGTAAGACACCCCGTGGGATCGTCTTATCCTCAATCAATAAACAACAAGAGCGTCTTCCGTATTGGAAACCTCAGATGATCCGTTGCGTCCGTTTGTAAATTGTTAAATTCTCCTCACCACATGTGGAGCCGTGACATTTATACACATTCAAACATCTTTGTCATCTCGTGGATTCGTGCCCGTCTTGTCCGGTGGACGTCCTCTTGGCCCGATTACACACACTCACTAACCTGTGTCCTTCTCTTTGTTGCGTGACAGCTCGTGCACGTGGCCGCTGATCTGTGTGCGCAGGCCATCGATGACCTCGTCCAGGGCCTGGGAGCAGGTGGAGTCCACGCTGATGAAGAACTCGAACTGGTTTTTGTTCATGCGCGCTGGACGGGACTCGATGTGCATCAGGTTGATGCCCTTGTCCTGCCCAGAGGAACACAGGAGCTTCAGGTGAGACCACAGCTGATGTGTCACGGGGTCATATTCTCATCTCCATATATATTTGGGGTATTTTTCCATTTATATAAGGCAGAAAGTTAAAACAAGGTGAAAAATTAAACGGGTATGTTGTAATCATGTTGTAATCGATGTTTTTGCTTCCGCAAGCCGCAGCACTGCCTCTGCTCCACCACCAGAGGGCGGTGTGTGGCTACTAAACTGGCAGCTATTTTATCAGGCTTCGTGGAGTCCTCCGTGACCTCCGGTCAGCAGTCTCGAACTCTCTGCCGGCAAACTGAACCAGACAGACTGGACTTGACATAGTGAAGGCATTTGGGGCACATCGTTGTAGTTTAGTGCACAACTGTGACATAAATCACTCTGACCTCCTTCAGCGGCATGAACACAAAACCTTTTGGGAAGTTTTCCAGACTCTTCTGGTTGCGTCTCTCAGCATCCAACGTGCGAAGAGAATCTTTGCCTCTCGTGTTAAGAAGCACGAGCGGCTCTACGAGGTAATTGCCGTCAAATTATGTGTTTTTTGTTTATGTAACTTTTAGGGGAGGGAGAGGGAGGATGTTGTTCTCCGTCTACTATAGGCCAAGTACAGAGGAGGGCGTGCGCAACGGATCCTCCCGTTTTCTCCCATCTGGATCTTATTCTGTGTTTAACGGCGTTTTATTAGAGGGCGTGTGGTCCAGCATCTCCCCCGGAGGGACTGCAGACACGACCAGAGATGAGTGCAGGTTGGCATCCGAAAGCAAACGTGACTGGCTTTTCGTGATATAAGATCATCTATTGACAGTCAGCAGATTTACTTTACAAACTTTCTACCCACATCACATGAGGAAAAAAAACAATGCTTTTGAATCGATTTTGACAGTAATTCAACTAAATGACTAGTTTTGTCCCCAATAAACTCAAGAATATGACATATAAAACCATTTCTGTGGCCTATTCAGAACATATTGTTTTGTATTACAAGTCCACCTGATATGCATCATTGAATCTCCTTTTAATTCACTTTGAGAGCACAATATGTAATTTGGGGGAAGAGCGATGATGCACCTTAGTTTTTTGTACTTTTATGACATTTAGCAACAATAAATGGAAGAATTATAACTTGTAAACTGACATAAGTTTCTGCATTTAAATATGTTAAATATTCTGTGATTTTATCAGGTTCAGAGTGAAAAAAATGAGATTTTTTTTTTTGTCCCCAGAAAAAAGCTCTAAAATCGAACTGATTCTGCTGCTCGTGTGCACAAAGAGAAACGCTTCGACGTGCGTGCTGCTGGGACGCCTGGTCCAGCTTAACATAGCCGGCCCTAAATCCTGCACCCGACGGGCCGCGGCGGTCATTTTGTCAGATTTGTGTAACCCTCCGAGCCGTCGCTCCGCCGCGCCGGGCCGGCCCACCCACCGACCCTGACTTGAAGCGCGAGGTCAAGGTCAAGGTCGGCCCGTCGGCGTGACTCGTCACAAGAAAGCCCTGCTGCCGGGTCACATGAGACCGGCGCTGACGCCCAGGCGGATAAAAACGCCGTGGGGACTTTCAAATGTGCGACTTTTCTGAATGAAACGCGGAGATTAAGACGAGAGGATGAACACGTGACGGCTGCAGCAGCTGTGCAGCTAAACGTTAGCACATGGCCGGCGGAGTTTTCAATCCATCGGGAAAAATAAAACTCCTGCATGTTTCTCTTCAAGGTTTTTTTTCTTTTTTAATTCTTTCTTTTTTTCTTTTTTTTAATCAGCTTTTGTTATGTATTCAATCGGGGAGAGAGGGGTGTGCTGAAGGTTTCGGTGGGTCATTCTGAGCCCGGTTTATACAGAGGAAGTGGAGAGGAGTGGGAGGAGGAGAGGGGAGGGGAGGGGTGGAGCAGGGGGAGGATCAGCAAAATGGGAGCTCATAGGTTCGAAGAGGAGCCTTGTTTACTGCTGCGTTCGGAGGGCAGCATTTGGCAAGTACTTGGTATTGATCAGTCAACACGCTCACATGTCCTCCCCCCAGAGAGAGAGAGAGAGAGAGAGAGAGAGAGCGAGAGAGATCACATGACCCGGGGGAGGAATTTCTCCACCTTAAAACACGATGCGTATTCGGGTGTTTGTTTTCGCGTCATCGCGGTGTTTTCGTGAAAACCGTTTGGAGGTCGTGCGTGTTTGGAGAAGAGCAAACTTTAACCTCCATGAAACATTCGTGTCGAAGATTAAACAACGAAGGTGCTGCCAGTCACTTTACTTCGAGGCAGTCGTCCAGTCACGTACTCGCAGGCGGTTAAGATCAATGAGATCATTTTATTTGTAATTTTTTTTAAATGCCCGTCGATACTAAATTTAGCAATAACGTGTTGGAAAAATACTCCATTAAAATGAAAGTTTAGTAAAAACAACAACAAGTTATATAAGAAAAAAAATCTAAAAGTATCCAAAGTTGAGGCACTATAAACCCAAACTAATGCTTCATTTTATTATAGCGGCATTTTAAAGGGGCGTTCCACCCGTTTTCCACACAAAGTTCAGGCTACATCTACGTTTAAAATGACGACAAATACCTCATGAAAATGCCTGAAGGGGTCTTTTTACTGCGCGGAGGACACACAAGCAGGCTAGCTTTTTTTTTTTTTTCTTTTCCCCCCGGTTTAAATGGAGAAAACAATAAAATGTCTCACTACTGCCACCATCTGCTTTTTTTTTTTTTTTTTTCTTTTTTTTTTTACTCTATTTTCCACGGCGACACCAAGCCGGCGTCTTCCGGATTCACGCGCTCCAGAGGTCCTTTTAGAAAAAGCTCCCATTTCCGAAATGTAGAAAAAGAAAAAAAAATGCGTTTCTGCTCAGTGAGAACATTATCTTGATTTACTCGTCACAAACCTGTTAAAACAGCTGTCCAACATTTTTCAAGGCGCCGCTGGAAGTTTGAAAAAAACAAAAAAAAAACGACAACAACAAAAAAAACAACTGATGATGTCATAGTGATGTCATCGGGGAGATAAAGAACCCGTGTTACAAACTGGAGTTGTGAAGTTTGAGAGATGTGGGCAGGGAGGGGTCTAGTGGATGATACCATTCAGTTGCATTATGGGAAACGTAGGATCCACTTTTCATCATTCTTGTTTCAGTGTCTCTTAAGAGTGTCAAAACCTTTTAAGTGTTACTTAACTGCCCTTTTAATATTGTAGCTGGACTAATTTTAACCAGTTTATATATATATATATATATATATATATATATATATATATATATATATATATATATATATATGTATATATATATATATATATATATGTATATATATATATATATATATATGTATATATATATATATATAAGTTTTGTGCATTAAAGAAGTAAGATATTTCCAGATGATGCAGTGCAGTATAAAATAAAAGCATCAACAGTACTGAGTGCTTTACTTGCACCGAAGTACAGAACTTAAATACTTGGCCAGTAAGACGGAGGAATTCAACTCGGCTCAGTTTTTGACTTTTTCATTATGAGAGAAACTTCAGCCGGAGGAGGAGGATCAAAGAGCTACCTGCCTTTGCTGTTTGCGCACGACTGATACACAAACATGCGAGATAAGCTCAGTTTGCTTAGTTTATTTCTTCAAAAGGTCAAAGAAGGTCAGGAGCACCAAAACGGCAACGACACACGATCGTGTTTCCTCCGACCGAACACAGCTCGGATTTAATGCTGCAGCAACTTTGAAATAATGAACTAAAAGCTGATGCTGTGACACAGAAACATCTCCAAAATTTGAAGTGACACAGTTTGTTCCCGTGGCTTGTTTTGTTTAATGTTAATGAGTAACTTAACGGACACGAGCCAGAGAGGGCTTCATCGCCGGGTCGTCGTGGCCACCAAAGTCTTCGTCGTTCCGTGCCGGAAACTTCCAGGAGTCTTTTTTTTATTTTTGTTTGTCAGTCTTTAGTTCCCGACAAACAAATAATCCTGTACATAAAAATACTTTTATTTATATGCCACTTTCTGTCAGCTACAAAATTAAGATAAACCCAACAGCCAATCGGCTTCGCACAAAAACTGGAATTAAGGATACCCGTTGATCAAATGAGACATGACGTGTTTTTTCAGTGAACGTTAGAAGTGTTGGTTGGTGGATTTGAATCCAGTTAGACGAGCCAGATGAGCCGTTTCCCCCGAATGCTAAGGCTAAGATAATCTCTATAAACAGATACCTGCGAAAGAACGGAGGATCTGTCTGCAAAGTTTGATATCGAAGTGTTCAGTTTTCTGTTTGCGGTCTGAGTAGTATTGACCAATCGTGTTTGAGTGGGCTTTGGTTAAATGCGGGTGAATTTTTCAAATTCCCTGACTTTCCCAATCTGGAAAAGAGTTTTTAAAATCCTCTGAAATTCTCTGACCTGTGGGAACTCTGGATAAATAATCGGCGTCAATCTTATCATCTTAAGTTGGGTGTTAAATCTTATCCACTTAAAGAAAAACTCTGAAAAACTAAACCACGCCGGCGCTAATTTAAACTCCTCTGCATCCAGCTGCTGGTCGTTTTTTTGTAAATTCACCTCCGATCACTTCCGGTGTGGAAATCAGGTTTACCTCAAAGAGCCGGAGGGCCCGGGCCAGAGCGCCGACCTCCTCTTTCAGGGAGAAGATGCAGGAGATCACCTCGGACTTTTTGTCGGTCTCCTCCTCCAGGTACATGGAGCCCCTTCTCTTCCTCTGCCAACGACACATTTGGGATAAAAACACACTTTAAAACGTGGACTCCTGCATAATTTCGTTTTTTAAATTTTTTTTTATTAAGAACATCTAAATACCGTGTCACGGAAAACAGAAGGAGGGATACTTAAAACCACAATCCCGTGAGGAAAAACACGTGTTTTTAAGCCTTCACCTTGCAGCTGAACGTTCATTATCATCGATAACGAACCCCGTATTGAGCTCCTAAAATACCCCAGATGTGTTTTTTTTCCGGTCAAGACGACGCGTAAACCTCAGAGGTTTTAATCGTTCCTGTTGGTGTTCGGCTCCAACGTCTCGGGCATCTGCCTTTAAACGCAGCCACATGCAGGAGAAACAGCATGAAATCTGCTTTCAAGCCGTGACATCGTGGGATCTAAAGCTGGAAGCCTTTCGCACCTTTAACCCTTCGACATCGACCCCTGCTTCCACGACCGCCTGCTTTTATTTTGAGCGCAAGACATCCTGACATTTCCTCTGCAGGTGCCTCACAGAGAAGTCACAGTCCAGATTATTTATTGCGGTTACCACTTCATGCACCTTAAACAAATCATCCTCGTCGTCGTTAATCGTTTTGCTGCATAAAATACCAGAAAAAAAAAACAAAAAAAAAAACATTAAAAGTGACTGTCGCAATCTACCAAAAAAACAAAAACAAAGCGTCATCTTCAGGTTGCTTCAAAACACAAATATATTCAGTTTATGGTCACAGATTACCAAGAAAAGCAGGAAATCTTTGCGTCTGAGGAGCTGGAACGAGGTCATGTTTGACCATTTTTGGTTGCAGAATAACTAATCTGTCACTAAAACGGCTGCGGACAACTGCTTTATCCTCTAACTGTTTAACAACACAACTCAAATATATTTCCTAGTTTTAAATATAAAAAAAAAAAACAGTATAGTGCATTTTGTGTTATGACAGCAAACGTTGTTTATATTTTTCACTGACATCAGCTGTTTTTTTTTTGTGGTGATGGTGGTGGTGGTGGGAGGGGGGGGGGGGTCTATTCACTGACAGATCTTTGCAGCTCTCTGCTTTTTGTCCGCTGTTGTTTCTGGAATATTTCAGCTACCGCCAGTTACTAAAAACGAAAGATCAACTGACAAAATAAAGACAAAAAGGACCCCAATGAATTTTGTGTATAGTGTTTGCAAAAAGTCAAATTCAAAGTGCTTTCACCTGAATTCAGCAGGTAATCTAACGTGTGCATGGATCAGATTTACCCGTTCGTCTCCCGTTTCTTCCACCGGGCCGTGGCTTCCGTTGACTCTCTTGTACGCCGCGTCCATCCTCTCTGGTCGTTCAGGTGAGCCGTGCCGTGCCGTGCCGTGCCGTGCTGTGCCGTACTGATGCTGAGCTCGGAGCCTCGGTGGAGTTTGTGCGAGCTCGCTCCTGTCTATAAAAACCCCAGTCCGGTTTTAACGCCGGGACACGTGACCCCCTCCTCCCCTCCCCTCCCCTCCCCTCCTCTCCTCTGCATCGGTATGTCACGGGACGGTTGTTGTGAAACACAATTACAGTGGCACATCTGGTTCCCGTTGCGCACCGCTGGGCCCAGGTTACCCGCCCGTGAGTGCCCTCTCTGCTCGAACTTTTTTTTGAAACATTTTTTTGTGTAGTCTGGCTGACTTGAGAACAATAATGACCGACGACAAACGCGGTTTTAATCCGTTTAATCAGCCGGTGTAATCATTGTTTGTCTTAAAAAACAAAACAAAAAAAAGTATTTTGTGCCTCTCACATCAGATATTAAACCCTCTTCTAATCATCAACAGCTGAATGATTCCAGTTATCAAAGTTACACCTGCCTCTCTGAATTAAAACAAAGATGGCAACTAATAAAAGCCTAAAAATAAAATAAAAAAAAAAACAACTTTCAGAATATGACCTCGTGGGTTTTAAAAGATGCTGTTTATCCATTGACTGTAACTTCTGGTCCGAAAAATGAGGCCAATACAGAAGTGTCCTAAACTGCAATACCACCTAGTGCCACTAGAGGTTGACTCCAAAACACCTCCGGCTCCATAGGCTTCTATTCAATCTGTCTCATGAAAATCGAAGTCAATACATTTTTTCCACAGGTTATTTTGGTGTTGTTAGCTAAAGTCACGTCTTCTTATTAGTTTTCTGGCGGTCCATCTGAAAAGTAGTTAATTAGAAAATGGGCGGGGGGGGGGGGGGGCGTGTCTGTTTGATTGACAGGCCTGTGGTGCACTCCAACTGACCAGAGTCAAACATTTTTTTAATACAATTCTTTTTTTTATTACAAAAGCACATCACAATAAACTGATGTGTAACTTAGTAGTTAATCATTCAAATATTTTAGAAATTATATTTATCTATGCGTTGCCCCGTTGTGTGACGTCATCTGACGCACAGCAGCAGCTGGTCGCAGTCGGATTTGAAGTCCTCAGTCACTGATTTAGAAAAGTGGAGTTTTGAAATGGGTGACAGGTCAGATGAGGTTTTCAATGTCGAAGAGAAACTGGAGTCAGAGTTGCCAAGTTGCGGCACTTTTTTTAGTGAAAGATGCAAATGTATTCTTTTATTTTGAAACAGTAGCTTCGTGTTGTTGTTTTTTGCCCTTGAGATTTTTTCATGGTCAAATCACCGAATATTATTTTATGAAAATAATAGTTGGTTTTCTGTTTGGGAAATTTTATTTGGTACATTGTGGCACATGGTCTGACAAGTTTGGGAAGCTCTGTTTTAGAAATGGACGGTTGTTAACTGTACTGTGGATTTTTGTTGTTGTTGTTGTTGTTTTGCATAATTCTGTCTCATATGGTCATTTAGCACATTTTTCTTTTTTTTTTTTTGTGGTTGTTCTTTGGTTCATCTCTCACCATTCTTTTACGCCTCTGTGGTCATTTTGTGTCCCTTTGTTCATTGCTTGCATTTCTGTGTGATTTTTTTTTTTTTTTTTTTTTTTTTTTTTTAAATGTCTTTGTTGTCACGTTGAGTCAGGGTCCTGCTGACCCCGGGGGGCCCCTCGGGGCAAATGCCAAGTTGGCCCAGTCACTCAAAATCCGTGCAGTTATCTTTGTGACCCAAATGTGTAAAAACATCTGTACAAACTGTTGCTCCAAACAATGAGGTAAATGTTGACCTGCTGGTGGCTCGACCGGAAATTACATGTGGCCACTTGGCTTTCTAACATCGCTGTACATTTTTACATTTACTATCATGGAGCTTAAATTAAATCTGGTTAATTTTGCTTGATGAAGACTCAGTTTGTCCAAACAGACCTCATGTTACCTGAGCAGCAGGAAGTGTCTGGTGTCTCCCACTCATCTGAGTTTTTTGGTTATTTAACACCTTTAGGACGTTAATATTGATGTAATCCAGTGAGACTGAATGTCAGGAAGAGAAATGTATGTGGTCATGGTCTTTGTGTTGTTTCCACTAATTTCAGGGCTTTGGTGACCTGAAGGAAGTTCACAATCCACATAGAGACAAACCCCACGTGGTGAGTTGTTAAAGCAGATCCAAACCTATATTATACTCTTTAATTGTCCATTTTTAGGAAGAACTAACGATATAAAGTGGCATTTCTTTCACAGCAGAATCACAGTTTATAGTTTTAAATGTGGAGAAAGTTTCAAAACAGCATTTACACCATCAAGTAGGGCTATCAAATACATGGCAAAACTAACTTATACAGAGTGGAAATTATTAAAAGAATAAATAAAATAAATAATTTATCTCTTGGTACATCCTTTTAATCTATTTTAATTTTATTTAACTTAACTTAAATTTCATTTTTTTGCTTCACAGTCTGTTTATTCATAGCCAACATTTCAATTGGTTTTACTAGTTGGCATAAGCTCGCACTTTATTTTACTTAACTTGAACTGCATTGATTCTTTTTTTTTATTGTCATTTTATTTATATATTTCTGTTCCTTGTTGACACTTTTATTTTAGTATTTTATTTAACTTTAATTCCTTCCACTGATATTTTCTCAATACAGACCTGTGTGAAAGATAGCAACCCCTGAGTTCCTCTTCTTCTGTTTTACTAAGTATGTTATCCATTATGTAAGTATTTATTAATTTTATTTAATTTTATTTAATTCGTGGATGGGTGAGGAAGGGATGTATTGTTTTTATTGTAAAGCACTTGCTTTTACATGACATGCGTATTAAAAAAGTGCCATTTAAATGAAGTGTGACTGATTGACAGTAAAACTACAATAAATCAGAAAACATGAAATAATCAGAAGTTGCAGGTGTATTGATTGACACTGCAGATAAATAAAAACTTGTTGTTTGCTCACCCGATGCTGAAGTGATCCACAGGTGCCACATGAGGGCAGCGTAGGTCTGATAATGAGAGGTGAAACACCAGCAGCAGCACAGAGACACATTCAAAGTCCAGCGTCTCTCACCTCAGTGTGCCAAAGGTTTTCCTGTAAATTAACTTTTAGCTAAAGTACTCTGTTATTAATAAATATGCTGTAAACATTCTAGATTTATGGCCGATGAGATGATTTAGAGTAACACTGAAGGGTGAGCAGCAGGACACCAGCAGGCTGATGCAACACGTGTTTATGATTTGATGATACTCCTTTTTTGTTATAGTTTTATTTTATGATTATGATATTATCCTTTATTTGTATCTACTGCAACATTAATTCCTCCGACTTTGGTGAGCTGCTCACTCTCCCTCTAGCGCCCCCATGAGGTCGACATTGTACTTTTTAATTTCTCAACAACAGGTGGATGAATTGGCAATAAATTTCTCTTGTCTGTTTTTGGTAATTTTGTGTCTTTTCTACATCTTTGTGTGTGTGTATGTCACATGCTCTTTTTGTATTTCCTTGTGGTCATTTTATAGTCATGTGACTGACTTGCAATTAAGACTTTTTTTTAGGGCCTCTGCATTCATTCCTTCTGTGAAAATCTCTTCAAATGAATCTCAGTCTTGGAGTCTGAAAATATTTTACTATGTTCTTCCAACAGATCTCTTTCTCTCCAGGACGTGGAGTTGATAGCGTGGTTGACCCCCCCCCCCCCCTCTCCCCCCAAACAGCAGCGCCGTCGTCGTCTTCAGGGATCTCCAGGTGCGATTCTTCCTCCCATTTGTGTTACATAGCAGAATACTTTTTAGCATTTTGTACCACTTTTGCACATTTATGATATTAGCTGATGTTGCCCACCTTTGAATGATCTGTGATAATCCTCCAAAATCCTAAAAAATATTAACTTTCCCATCAGCCTGGGCTTTGTGTTCAATGCTAATTAGCTCAAGTTAGCATGCTAGCACGCTAAGATGTTCAGTATAGCTTGTTAGAATTGTGAAAGTTGACATTTGCCCTTTTCGAATGAGCTTTAGTGTTTGTAAATTTGTAATGCTTCATATTCATATTTAATTGGGCAGGTCGTTAAAACACTGTTGCTAAGCAATGGCAACATGGACGGCGTCTAGAAGCCACAGAGGCTAACGATTTAGCAAGCTAAGAGGTGGTGAAAAGATGAGGCATCACAACATTTTCCTAAGATGTAAACTATTATCCAAGTTATGAAGACAAAACTCCACATGACTAAAATTACAACATATCAGCTTAACATCCGACTAGAAATGAACTTCCACGTCCTCTGACCTTTCTGGAAACGTCAGCAAACACGTCACAAAAGCCGTGAACTCCGGACCGATAGAAAAAAATGATGCGTTCCGATATCGTGAACACCGCAAGATACGGACTGTCCTCTAAATAAGACCCCGTTTGAAACGCAACTATCCCGCCAATAAGGACTCACAATGGAGCTCTGTATGAGTGATGAACCCGTCTGTGACGTGATGTCACAGTAAAACTCCCCGAAAGGTCCCTCGGCGTCGTCCTCGCATTGTACAGTGGATGGAGAGCTCCCCACCGCGTCATTTACTGTCATTAATGGCGACGGACACAATTGCTCATTTATCACAAGAAGTGGTGCAGTGTGCGTCCACAATGGCCTCCTCCATCGGGGCCTCCGTCTTATTCACACACTAACGATTAGCCAGATGCGAGCGAGGCCACGTCTTAACGCGGTGGCGAGGAATGAGCTCTTCAACACGCCGCAGCTGTTCTCACTTAAGAAAATCATATTTGCTTTTTGTCTCCGATTATGCAACTCCAGCTTTTTTTTTTTTTTATATATATATTTTTTTTTATCTAATTGTTTTGTGGTGGAAAAAAAAAAAAAAAAAAAGTGCAGTTGAACGAGGAAAAAAAACAAGAGAGCGTTGCCGTGCAGGAGGAGCAGCAGGCGGGTGCTTAGAGATGATAATAATTTATGATGATAATAATAATAATAATAATAATAATAATAAACTTTATTTGCAAGAAATGCAGCTCAAAGTGCTTCACAACAAGAGAATTACATGCAGAAATGAGACGCATGAGAAACAGATCAAATTCAACACAAACAGAGTTTAAATCTAAAATAAGCAACGTGCCTTTATGGAGTTGTGAGGTTTCCTAATTGTGCTTTCGTGAGGCGTCGTTGATTAACGGACGAGTTGACGGACATGCCGTGAATGTTGTCCACATGTGCGCTGCCCGCGGGGGTGCTGAAGAATCCACTTCAGCATTGTGGAGGCTCTTTTCTGAGAGTTGGAGAGCAAGAAGGGAGGCGGGGGGGGGAGAAAAGAGAATGAAAACTTGGAGGCTTTCGGCAGCGCCGTTGTAAAAAGGGGGAGTGAACGAGAGCGGCCAGCCACATGGGCCGTTCTCACTCGGGCATAATGGAGGCCGCTGGGAACGGGCAGCCGTCCGCTCGCCGCTCACAACAGACACGCTCAGACACGCTCGCCCGCTGGATAATTGAATTTTTTACACCCAGGAAAGTCACCCTCTTTTTCCCAATGCCCCCCCCCCCTCCCCCCTTCTCTCCACCACCACCCCAAACCCCCACCTCCTCCGGCTACACGTGGCCCTGACAGGAACTCTCCCAGGATCAACGTCTCGTCCGAGTATCGTAGTTTCAGCGTGAGAAAGGGAAAATACGTGGAGGCGGTCGGTGCTGCGACGCGATGAAGACGCCTGTTTTTTTTTGTTTTTTTTTAGCTCTGTTGGCTCTGATGGGGCGCCGTGGCAACGGTGTCGGCACGGTCGGCCCAAACATTTAGGTCCAATCTCAAACAACAACTTTTACACGTTTGATTCATTCATGTTGACCTCAAGATAAATTGTAGTAAAAAAAACTTTGGTGGCATCCAGCGGTGAGGCTGCAGATTACGAGCACTTGAACACACGCTTCACCCTCCAGTGTGGAAGAGAATCGACGGTGACGGCAGGGTTTGTCCCTTCTGGGACACCGTAGTAACGTGGCGGTGCGACATGGTGGACTCCTCGGAGGTGGACCTGCTCCTTGTGTAGATATAAAGACCTCAGTCTAAGTTTGAGCTAGATGCTAACATATCGGCCAACAGATCGCCCTCAATCCTCCACGCTGAACCTCTCACGTTTAATCCTGCAGCGACATCGAGTCCGAACCTTCATTTGGCCAATACTTTTTTAAAATTTAAAAAAAAAAAAAATATGTCAGCATGCTAACACGCTTCACTAAGATGGTTAGCACGTGAGCATCGTGATAATGAGCATGTTAGAGTGCTAACGTCAGCATTTAGCTTAAAGTGTCCATCCAACACTCAACAGAAAAGTCTTCTTGGCATCGACTTACAGCTGTCGTTACATAATCTACAAATTAGCTTCAAAACTCATCTGCTTCTCTTTATTAACATCTTCTGCTTTTTAATGAGAGAATAGAAAATGCATTGAGTGTTCAGTGAGGAGAGTGTGTTTGATTTCACTAAAAATGTGCACCAGAAAGGCTTCTACCGGGCGTGACAGCTGTCTCGTCACATCGGCCGAATATGCAGCAGATAACGGAGAGCTATCGCGTTACCTGCAGGTTGAGGTTTTTTTTGTTTTCTCATCTTGTTTCCTGCAGATACAGTAAAGATTAGATTAAGTTCGTTTTAAGGAGCAGAAACTGAGAGGGTTGGAGGGGGGAGGGAGGGGGGGGGGCATACTGATGACGTGACGAGAGAGTCGTCCGGACCCTTCCTCCTCCGCCTCAGGCCGATGAGCCCGTCGGGAGGGAGCCGGGTCGCCGCTCTGCCCCGGCTCTCTGACCAAACACAAAAGGTGTTTCCTTCCCTCAGCCGCGGTCACTTTCACCTGTCACTCAGACTTTCTCGGCGTCACGCCGGGGGTCCGCGGAGGGCCGGTTTCCAGGTGAGCGTTGGAGCGTGGCCAAGGGCTCAGCTGCAGAGTCACCTGGGAGCCCAGAACACCGAGGTACCGCGGGCACGATCCTACCGTTTACAAAACTCACACGTCTCACGGCGTCCCTGAATTTATTTGGATGCGAAGGTCACCGAATTATGAATTTATGAGGAAAAAAAATTGGCTGTTGTGATTTTTTTATTTTTTTAATTTTAGCAAAGATAGCAGCATTCCAGCGATGATCAGCCTGTTAAACACAGACGGAAACATTAAGAAGCGAAGAAAATATCTGCACATCACATGGAGGTGCAGCGCTATTGAAGGCCATAAAAAGACAGGAACACCTGCACACGTATCCCAAAGCCACAGGATCAAACTGTCTCTTTGAATTACATGCATTTTTCTGTCTACGTGCTACTTTCAGTGCGCTGCCTTCACATGAAACAGTAAGAACTCAACCCAAATGAAGTCTTCTTCATGTGATTCAAGCCTCAGAGGAGTTGAAATGTCCCTAAATAAAAAATAAGAGGTGAAATTAATCTGGAACAGTCATATTACTTTTGGGGAATTTTTTCTTAGGAGATTTAAGAGTTTAAAGGAAACACGACTCGCTTCTTCTCCTGCTGTAAAACCAGTTAAAAGTGCTGAACTACCTGGACCGAGGCTGCCGTGCTGAACGTGTTTTTCAGCGCCGTAACTTCACCTCCTCTGTGTGTGTGTTTGCCCTCCGAGCCGCCCTCAGGCCCGTGTTTACCCAGCCGTCACGGCGTACCGTGTAGCTGGAAAGAACACGGAGACCTGATGAGAACCCCGTGATTGATCCTCATTCACGCTGCCGGTCGCACGATGCCCGCATGAACGCACACAAAGGGGACGTCAGTCTGCAGCTGCTGATCACACGACACGTCACTTCCATGTACACGCACGCAAAGTTTTGATGATCTGTGATGTGAGATTTACTGAGTTCAGACGCATCACACCGGAAACATTAAAACCTCTCTTGATGTTTGGCAAATTATTGGGGACATTTTTTTTTTTTCCCACCGCTGTAACTCGGACATGAACATAAAATTTATCCCCCCCAAAAAAAGAAAACGGATAAAAGATCTATAAAACAGATTTTCCCCCCGAATGTACTTGAATATTATTCATGATAATTCAGTGCAGATTGACTTCCATTCACCCGTGTGCTGTGGAACGAGGCGGTTATCTACAAACTGGGCAGATTAAACTAGTGTGTTCCTTGTGATGGGATAAACTAAACCTTCAAAAGACTTCCTGAGCTTTTCTTTTTTTTTTTTTTGTGGCTGGTTTTCATCCAGACTCCAAACATGACTTCTTCTCAACAAGTGTTTTTTTTTTTTTAGTGTGGGAGCACTTCCTGTCAGAGTGTGTGTTGTTGTGTGTTGTGTATCTCGACCACATGTCCGCTCACAGGGAATCTCCTGCTGTATCTCTCTCTCCTCCAGCAGAGGACGACATTCGCTTGGCTTCCTCTCTCTCTCTCTCCCATCAGCCCCCTCTTCCTCCTCCTCCTCCTCCTCCGGTCTACCTCCTCTCCCTCCCTGGCGACGGCCCCTCCCATCAAAGCCATAACCTCTCCTAATCCCCCCCCCCCCACCCCTTGTTGCCCTGGAGACGGCTCAGACGAGCAGGTGATGCATTGACAGGGAGCAGATGGTTCCCTGTGGAGGTAAGCATGGCTGAACAATGCTTCCATATTCATCATAAAGTCTCGCTAAACTCTCGCTGTCTCCCTCCTTCAACTGCGTGTACACACACACATAACTTCAAAGTTGAAAGACACACACACACACACACACACACACACACACACAGATGTTTGTTCACTCTGCTTTCTTTTGGACGGCTCATTGAAAACAGATAAGACACCGATGGGTCTGTCAATAGACGGAGTGTGTGCAGACTGAGCGAGGTGAGAGTGTTGTGACTGGTTATTAGAGAGACGTTGATAAATGGAAGTTCCTTCCTTTCAGGAGAGTTTTCGGTATTTCGGACGGGAGACGAGAAAAAGTCAAGATAAACAATCAGGGTTTTTTGGGGGTTTTTTTTGCTCGCTTTCGGCCTCCCCTTCGCTTGTCTTCTTCTTCTGCAGGTGTTTTCGGGGCTTTTCGCCCGCAGTAACTCACTCCTCTAAAAAGAAGCTCCTTCTTTAGCCCCCTGTCTCCCCTGGAGATAAAGTACAGACACCCCCACTCTCCCCTGCCTCTTTCTTTCAGCTAACTCCTGAATAATCCAGCAACAATACCGGGCTCTGAGGGCGGTGTGCAGCGATTCGCCGGAGGCCTGACTTGTTTTGGGGTGCAGCAGCGGTGGGGTGGGGGTTTGGCGGTGGGGGGGGGGGGGATGGCATTATGGAGATCAGCTAATGCATGTAAAACACTGCATCCATTTTCTTTAAATCTTTTTTTTATTGGAACAAGTGGTAAAAGGAAAAAAAAAAAAAAAAAGTGTGCGCGCAGAGCGCTTCGCTTAACCCAGCACACCTGGAGCACACAGTGGGGGAGAGGAGGGGGGGGGAGTGGCGGCCCACCCCGGACTCACCCATCATCATCAGCACCTATCAATACAGGCTGTAAGGAGCTTGGTTGGGCTGCGGGAGGAGGGGGCGCCTGTATTCACGGGCCTGACTATGATAAAGACACACAGTGAGGAGCCATTCAAGAGCCCTGTGCCCATAATAGAGTCACTAATAGGTGCCTATTCAGCAAGGAAAGTGTTTTCTGGAGGGGGAAAAAAAAAAAAAAAAAAAAAAGTTTGAGGGAAGCAACAATCACTTTGTCTGCTGCCTTGTGTATGTAAAATTTATGCAGCGCTCCACCCCTCCACCCTTTTCCAACTGTTTTTTTTTTTTTTTTTTTTGCTGTCTTTTTTTCTCATTTAAAGAGCGTCACCCGTGAATAGGCGACATGCATAGTTTGGAGTCTTCCTTTCATCCCTTACTTGAACATAAACTGAATGGTCTGTCCTCGAGTGAGAACAGACCACCCCCAACTCCCTCGCTTCATGGAAACTGTTAATCAAATGCACAGGTGACCAACTTTTATTTTTAAATGTTTTTCCGCATCAGATTTGTAGCAAAATACAGGATACGCTGAAGTTTGGATTCACGTTACAGTGAAGAAAGCAGGTTTGAAGGGAAGCAGGTTTGAAGCTGGTTCGAGGTCACGAGCAGCTCAGGAGTGTAACATTTTTCAGAAGTGACATTACCGTCTAGAAAAATTCTCCAAATCTCAAAAAGCACCTCAAAGAGCAAAATTTCCAAGAAGTTTGTAGGCGAACGATAGTGAAACTAGTGTAGCATTTAGCAGCATTTGACTTTGAGATACCAGAAGAGCAAAAATACAAGTAAAATTTGTTCTTTGCTATAGCAGTAAACGCTGTGAAATTTTATACGCAAAGTTCTAAAAACTAAGTGGCGGGCAGACAAAGTTAGTGAGCTACTAGTGTAGCTTCAGGCCGCCTTTAACTTAGAGATACGAAAAGAGCAAAAAGACTTGACTTAAGAACTCAGTTCCCGATGTTTGCTGGGTTGTGGCTGATTCTGTTGTTGTGCTGTCATAAAGCCTTACAAACTGTCCAAAAGAAGAAAAAAAAAATCCATGTCATTGAATTAAGTCACCTTAGAAAAAGATCCCAAAAAATGTTTGCATTCTGTTTAATAACATGACACGTCTGGCTGCTCTTCAGGCCTCACAGCTACCAGCAATGATAAGTCTGCTGCTGACTCACCCAGCACCCCTGAGGCCTGGTCCAGAGGCACCGGGGGGGGGGGGGGGGGGGGACCTCGTGTAGGCTGACTAATCTCCAAAACGCTGCAACCATATTGAAAGAGAGGGCATGAATTGAAAAAAAAAATACTGGGACCATATTGTGCGACGTGTCAAAGGCCTTATCTGACAGATTGATGAGATGAGGAAATAACGGAGCCGACCGGGGGGTCGGGAGGGAGGAGGGGAGAGGTGGAGGGGGGGGGAGCAGAGGATCCCAGCGTGGCATGGCAACCGGGGTGTGGAGTCAGTGCGGGGCTCCCCGCAGGCCTGCTGGCCGCAGCCGGTGCAGGTCACCGCGCTTTGATTCTGGGTCCCGCCGCCGACAAAGGGCAGCACGCAGTGGGCCGGCCTGCTCTCCTCAGAACAGCATGAAAGCCCTTGTAATGGTATTTTCATGTGTTTTGTGAGAGGCTTTGTCAGCTTTTGTGTGCCGATGTATATGTTTATTTGTTGTTGCGTTTTGTATGTATTTGCAAATCCGCAACGTCAAAGTAGATTTTAATATTTGCTCATCTAATAGAGAGAAAGAATGGAATAGAAAAATGGTAATCTTACGATACTTTTTAAAATGGAGTTTCCATTGGAACGTTTACTTGTAAATGAGTCAGAGTTAATGAAATGGTTAATCCGTTTTCCCCTCAGCTGTACCTACCTGTTATATTAGCTGTTTAATTATCACAAAAGTGGGGCGTAAATATTTTCTGAATGGAGAGAAAAGGTATTTGAATGTGAGAGTTGGTCCCATAACTAATTTTAAAATGCTAACTTTTATGTAGCTATCAAGTGATAAAAAGTTTTTCCCTCTAAGTCTAATATGGATAAAAGATTGAAGACTAGAGCACCTGTAATCAGTATCTTTTTTTTAATTTTATTTTTTATTAACAATAGATAACATGATTACTTCCATGTGACGAAACGCTGGACATAAGTACCCGAATCTGCAATTTTATCATCTTTCAGCTTATTGTTTTGGTTTTCCGGCCTTCTTTACATTTGCCGTTTTCGCACTTATAGCATGTTTTTTTTTTTTTTTTTTTTTTTGCTACAGCAAGCATCTTTTCACCGTCCGCTCGGCAACAAATGGCAGGAAATCCAGCGAGTGAATGAAATTACATTTAGCAGGATTTATCTATCGGAAGAGCTACGAGAGGTTGAATAATGGACATTCGCCAGGTGGCCAGAATGAATAATATTGCTGCTTTTTAACCACTTGCTCTTTATAAATAAGTCCATCTTGCACTGGTGAAGTCTGAGCAGGTGAGACCGGTGGGCGGAGATGTGAAATTAAGGTCTGAGCACGAACCCTTTGTGAAATCAAACTAAGAGAAAACAGATGAAACAGCAGAACGTAGTTCGTAGTAGAAGATCTCCGAGACGTCCTGTTTTCTTCGTGCTTCGTATTCAATGCAATTTCTCCTCCTAAGAAGTAGCCACAAAAATACTGCAATTTCCAAACTTCCCCCTCGCACAATGCATATCCCGGCAGTGTCTTAGCAACTGGCATTGTGGCATCTGGATTACCCAAAGTGCACTGCAGGCCCCCCCCCCCCCCCCCCCCCCCCCCCCCCCCCCCACTGGGCTGAACAGAGAGCGATCTCAGGCAGAGTGTGCTTTATGAAGGGAGACGCAAAGGAGAGAGGTCTTGATCTCAGATGGTCCCCGAGAAGCTTTAGTACATGTCACATGTTTCCAGACGGTTCATTCTCACTGCTAAACGTCTTTGTCACTTTTAAGGCATTTTAAAAAAAAAAGAAAAGAAAAGAAAAAAAAGCATCATTCTTCACAGGACAAATGAAATACTACATCAAGTGTAAAAGATTTTTCTTTTAGCAGAGGTGGGAAATGGGCGGCTGATTGCGTCACCACTGTAAGTGTTTGGTCTGGTCACCATGGAAAACACTCACGAGTCCACTTCCCCTTGTTAATATTCCACCAAGAACATAATTTAGTGGGATTTTCTTGGACTAAAAAACCTGAAGATGGAGAGCCTCATGCCCAAGACACACTCTAAATAATGAGCTTTGATTGCAGATACAGATAGAGGGCTGTTCACACACACACACACACACACACACACACACACACACACACACACACACACACACACACACACACACACACACACACACACACACAGACACAGGGGTGAACTCTGATTTGTGGAATTGATAGGGTCCATTGTTTCCACAGAGCTTGCCACTATATGCCCTGTAATGTAATTAAAGGCAGCAGATTTATGCTGCTGTGTAGCGGCCCAGAACCTGATCCATGTTGTGTCTGGACTCGGGACTGGAAAAGCCGTCTCTCTCTCTCCGTCCAGCTGGTGCTGGTTTCTGCTCTGGCCTCCGTCACTGTGTGGGGCTTCAGTGCTGTTCACTTCTTAATTGAAAGCTGTGGTTTATTGTGGCCCTCGTTTCTGAGTCGATGTTCATTATTCGCCTAAAAAAAAATTGTTGCAAACTCAAAAGGGGGAGGGGAGATACATATTGTGCCCAAAACTTGATGTGCTTTTCTTTTCTTTTCTTTTTTTTTCACCAAGGAAACATGCCTGAGAGAGTCACACTAGTTTAGCTGGATGGTAATTATTAACAGCCTTTAAGCTATCTAAACAGGCTGTGTTTTTCTTTTAACCTCCCACAGAGAGGAATCGCTCGGCCCCTTCTTCAACTACAACCGCGAGGTGTGTCTAAAACTTGTCCCGAGACATTTGTAGGCTACTTTAATGGTGAAATGTTCATAGTTTTGAGAGAGAGAAAAATGAGTAAAGCGTAAGACTAGATCTCCTCAAGACATGTCGGCTGTCCAGAGAAGAGGAGGTCCGGGGCCCTCGCTGGGGAAACGGACCTTCCCGAAATCAGGATTTCAAGCGTCCTCGGAGGCTCCCCGGCTCGACCCGGACACCCCCGTCAGCACCAGCACCTGGCCGTCCGACGGCTGCGCGCACAGGGTGAGTCCGTCCGTGCCCACCCAGCTTCTTTCCTCAAATCAACGCAGCTGAGTGGCCTGCCGCCGCCTCCTCCTCCTCCCAGTATCCCAAATGAAAGACACATGGAGGCGCTGCTGAATGAGCCCCATGTAGGGAACATGAGAGAAGAAGATCCGTAAGACCCCGGCGCATCTGTCCACCTCTCTGACACTAATGAATGTTAAGTAGGTTAGCTGCTGGTGTGCCAGTGTCCCACAGCCCATTGTGACACAGTGGTGGCAGCGGGACTGTGCTTTTGTCAGGGTGCGCCAACTCCACCCCCCCCCCCCCCCCCCCCCCCCCCACCCTTTCCCCTGTGAGATGTCTAAAATGGCCGGAGCTCTTACTCCTGCACACAATCCCAGCACCAACAGTCGCCATATTGATCCTCCTTGCTCGCAGATTAAAGCATAAAAGGAGCTCTGTCTTATCAGCGGGGGGGGGGGGAGGGAGGGGGGGGTCCCCACTGACTCCCAGATCTCATTTCAGGGTCACAGAGTCCTTGCAGCCCCCTGACCCGGACCCCAACGTGAAGACACAGAAAACACCGGTGTAAGGCGGGGACAGAAACCTTTCCAGGGATGAACCCCATTAAACGGGATTGGTCGGATGCTCACATTCATGGCTCATTATAGCTGACCCCCCGGGCTTTCTCTCGCTCTCCACCCCGCTCCTCTCCGGCTCTAACCTGGCCAAAGCCATGCTGAGGTGGTCACCCCCTCAGCCTTTTGTTTGCATTGATAGCTCAGCCGTTAGCTCGATTGTTTTCTGAACTGGATCTCCTCATCCGTTTTGTGTTGTGCTGCATTGTGGAGTTCCTGCGGTGTGCTTTTAAGGTTTTGGTCGGCGCTTCGGAGACCGTGTAGCTCTTTTGTCTCAGTGTTAGTTGGTTTAGAGACGAGTCCGGTTGCCGGGTTCGTCTTCGTGATCTCAAGAGATAAAGTAAAAATGTGAAAAGAGTCACGTGTAGTGATGTTGAAGTTACAGGCAGTCGTACCTCAGCTTTATGGAGCGTTGGAGTGAGTTTCTTCTCGTCGTTTAGCTATCCGACCCACAACTTCGCTGTTTTTGTTTTGCCCAGTCTCTCGTCTCGTCACACGTATCAGAGCGTTGAGCGGCCAAAGTGACAGATATTTCCTTCAGGAGATGGCGGAGACCAAAATCAGAACTCAAAGAGAGTAAAAATTGCGCTTACATTTATCAGGTTTGACCTTAATTTAACCAAGCAAAACCAATTGTGGTTTGCAATCCCTTATTTGAAAGGGGATTCTGGGTTAGCACAACATCAAGGATGCGAATTAAACAACACTAAATTCCAGTTCAGTCTTTATTAAGAATCTATTGGCATACGGATATAAATATAAGAAAATGTAATTTCTTAGTAGTTAAAAGACTGAATATTTACAATCAATACGTTTAAACTTTGATTGCAATCTTAGGTTTTGGGGGAAAATAATTCACAACTTTGAAAGGCTCCTACGTGACTGTTTAAAACTCTAATTGCACTGCGAATAAGGCCTCTGAGAGTGAAATCCTACACATGCATTACAGTGTTATATGTGGGTTTACAAGTGAGCCGCCACCTCAGTGACGGCTGGTTCACGTCTGCATGCTGCCTGGATTCGTGTGCCCGACGTGTGTCCTTGGTGCCGACCTCACCGGGACGCAAGCTCTGCGCTCCAACGTCGATCGCCGCTTTCGTAATCAAACGTTGATTAAATGCCTATTTATGCGCACCGACTCGCAGACAGGGTGTAATCAGGTGAAACAGAATTAATAAAACATCCAGCGTGTAGCTCGGGGAGAGAAGGAAGGGCTCCCCTGAGAAAGACGGACAGATGGCGGCAGGAATCGCCCAGAGAAGAGGACAAAGCAGAGTGGGAGCGAGGGGATAAAGCAATGACCAGCCACCACTTTGGTGATTACTTCTAAATTGGTAATTTGATCTCGCCCCTTCCACCAACTCATTATTGATAAGACTTGACCATATTTGACCATATTTCCCCCCTGCCGGCTCAGAGCGACAGCACAGCGCTTCCTGTCCACTTGCCAGCCCACGCCGTGCTGCACTCAGCGGATCTGACAGGAAGTGTGTCGAGGTGGAGTTTGCGTCGGGGAAAAAAAAAAAAAAAAAAAGTGTGTGTGTGTGTGTGGGGGGGGGGGGGGGGGGGGGGAGTGATAGTTGCTGTCGACAGTGGAAATCCCATCTGCCAGGAATCTCCCTAATCTCATCATCTGAACTGAGCAAGGGAAAGAGGAGCAGCAATCACTTGAGACAAACCCTCAATGGGATTATGTGTTGTATTTGTGATGATGGGTCAAACGATGACATCAAAGGCAGAGCAAGGCCACTGATTAATGCAATTCGGTTCAAGCTAATAGAGTGGCTAGCTTTGTTGGTGGGGTGGGGGGGGCCTTGGTTTTACATGTAAATATAATTTGGATGCTTATTGTATTCTTTATTGTCATAAATTCCTACATGAATTTTAACCAACTGTTGAGATTTGATAGTTAATTCCTGGAGGTAGATGGGAACTGTTGTTGCAAGTTGTTGATGTTAAGTTTGGAACATCTTAAGAATTTTTTTTATCTATATATTAATTGAAAAGTTGAAATTGAAAAGAAAAAAAAAAAAAGAATAATTTTTGACATTGGGAATTGGTGTCCAGGAATTTTAATTGGAGATGTTAACATCTTTGTTACGAGAAAAAAAACAACTTACAAAATGTGAAACTTTTCTTTGGAAGATACAAAGCTGACTAAATAAGCTACTAAATAAATGTTGTGGTCAGATTGTCAAATACCACACAGCTCACTTGAGATACTGAATTCAAATGGCGTCTTTACCGAGGGCGTCCTCTTGTGGTGTTTATGATCTCTGAATTCTCTGATATCTCTGAGTTCACAAGTTGTCGTGGAATGATTAAAATGGCCATTTTAGAGCTTTTTTCCTTGAATCTAATAATACGTCTGAGAAAGACGATGAAGCTCCCAGTTTCAGCGTTCATGAAAGCAGAACAGAGACGTTAATGTTAACTTGAACTGTTAACATCACGGCCTGCTAACACGGGAGATAAACACACGTCGGATGAGCTGTCGTGACTGGGAATTATTTTTTCCAAAAACCTGTAGCCCTACAACATGTAACTAGGTAATTTTGCTCCTTAGTTATATGCCAGGTTGGTCGTAACCAGAAGTCAATTGAGGATATTTTTTTACAAAAACTGAGACTGCAGAGATGCAGTCCCTAATAGTGAAAATAAAACAGTAGAAATAAGAATAAACACATGTAATTTCCACTTTAATGAGTGTTTTGCTTCCCAGCCTCCGGACGGGCCGGCGGCCTCGTCGTACATTTTTTTTTCCCGTCATTTGAATGTTGCCCCCTTTTCTTCTTTTGTCTTGTGTTTCACTTCATTTAATTTCTCTACGTTTTATCCCGCAGGCCGACCTCTCTCTCCACCCCCACCCCAGCCACTCCACCCTCGGCTGTCTGAAAATGTACTTGATTTCTCATTCAGCATAATTAGTGACAACAAGGTCAGTGGGCCAGAAGTACCCATCACTTGGAGACTGGTTGTGTGCCCCCCCCACACCCCGCCGCCGCCACCGCCGCCTCCCCGCCTCACCGTCGGTTCATTATTCGGCTGCAATTAAGGCTTCTATTAATGACGGAGAGCTTGGAAGGTATTTCCTGGCATAATGTGTTTAATCATACATGGTGTGCTTTGTTAAATACAAACAGGTACCGGGGGGCTAAATGAAGCCACTAGACAAAGGCGGTGAGATAGCCAGACCTGCCGCGGCCCTCCAGCCTCTGGTAGTGGCACTGAAGGGGGTTTGTTAGTCTGGCACAAGCTGGAGCTCCACATCAGTGCACTCCAAAGAGAAAAAAAAAAAAAAAGAAAGGAGGGACACACATCAAGCTCCATTGTCTTGCCGCCCTGCTCGCCCCCCTCTCGTCCCTTCGTCACCCACTCCGGTCTGGGGGTTACAGCCCCGTGAATGAAGGGGTGAGACCCTGGAGGATCTGTTCTCTGGATCCCCGGAGTGGACCGACTCTGGGGCTGACTCGGTGCTTCTGGGAGCTGCCAAGGGAGATGGATGAGCCGGCTGGTGATTGATGAGTTAACACCGTAGCCTCCCTGCTACCACAGGTCAACAACAACAAAACAAAAAAAACGACGCACCCTACAAAAAAATCCATAAGGCCGCCGTACTGTCCGGAGGAAGCGGCGTGTGTTTCAAAGAGAATGAGGAGCAGATGTTTCGGAAGCGGCTGAGTGGGAGAGCGGACTTCATCGTTGAGTCCTCAGCTTCTGCGGGAAGTCAAACCGCTGCAGCAGCAGCTTCAATAATTAAGACAGATGGGTTATTAATGCACTGGCGGGGGTTTAAATGTCTCCAGAGGGCCCTCTGATTGTGTGGCTTTATGTTTGTTTTGCCAGCCTTCAGTCATTGTCGTCAGCTTTGAGGGCCCGCGGAGCAGGAGATTGAGCCGCTGAAAACAACTCCACTCTTTTAATTGAGCAATCTCAAAAACCTGATAGATCTGTTTTTAAACGGGAACGTGTGCCTTCTTTCTGTAATCAATACGTTTATATCTGGCCTTCTTTTCTTTCTCTCACAGAGACCCATTTACGTGTCTTTTGTCAGCAAGGCCATCCTGTGGGACAGAGGACGCTGCCACTACACCGTGAGTGCCACAAACACCGTCTTAACCTCGTAGTAAAACACAAACTGATCAATAGGCTTTATGGAAGGACAAAGCTCTCCTTTCTTCTGTGAGGTGTGTGTGTGTGTGTGTGTGTGTGTGTGTGTGTGTGTGTGTGTGTGTGTGTGTGTGTGTGTGTGTGTGTGTGTGTGTGTGTGTTTGAGTGTTTCCAAGTTGGATTCGGCAAATCCTCGTACAGCCGCACGCTCAAAACTGGTCGTCTTAACCTGATGAGTGGGCGTGTCTTCGTGAGACGAGCAGAGACGACGCCCGAATACCAGTTATGGTTTGTGGGCGAGTTTCATCCACAGTAACGTGACAAGGGAGTAAAAAAAAAAAGAAGAAAAATAGTCCTGCTGTTTAGAAATCAGCAGGTGAAAATAATAAATGTTAATATCTATACAGTTGTCAGAAAAATCATCATTTTTTGTTTCTAGACAGTTTCATACTTCAGTACTTTTCTTTTAGATATTTTTTTGAAACTTTTTTATTAGTAGTACCAGTAGTAGTCCTAGTAATAGTAGTATCTGGGTCTTTCAGTATTTCATTCTCGTACTTTGTGCTATTTATTGTTTTTTGCGGTTGTTTTTATGTCTCCTATTTGCACCAGGCCCCATGTGACGTGAATGTTTATGTACCGACATGTGCAGCGTTGGAATGAGAAAAACTAAACCTCACATCACACACACAGAATATTTTTTACATCAGGTTTCATTTCATTTTCATGTTATCTTATCTTTTTTTTTTCCCACTATGGAGAGATGCAGACTGTCTCGTGCAACAGGTCCTAAATCTAAAACCTCTGAATACAAGAACATTTTTTTAACGTTTTCTTGAATCGCTCTTACAAATGACTTAAGAACAAATCCTTTCATATAAACGATTGGTTTCATTATGATCTGAAATTTCAGTCTCTTGTCAAAAATTGTCCATCACAGTTTCTAAGAGACGAAAGGTGACGTGTTTAAACGGCCTGTTTTGTCCGATCGGCAGTTTAAAATCAGTTTTCAAAGAGAAATGACAGAAAAGCAGCAAATCCTCATTGTGCGGATGGAAGAGAAGTGATCCAAGAGGACGAAACCTGCAAATTCATGATTCATTTCCTTCGATAAATGACTTCAGCTGTTATATTTATGACGGGACGTTGTCATTTCCAGATTTCCAAATTCAGATCGTCATATTCTCGCGTCTCCTCCAACAAGCGACACAAAAGACACAAACACACACTCCTCTTCTTCCTCTCTCTCCACCCACCTCTCCTCTCCCCTCCGCTGAAAGGAGTCTGCGAGTGGATGTGCCAGAATTAACAGTGGGGTTGCCATGGGGACAGCGGAGTTGTGTGGGCCTGGCTTCCTGTCTTGGCCTCTGGTTAAACAAACAAGTAAAGTCGGTATACAAAGAGGGCCCGCTGGTCCTTACAGCCTCATTTACATCCTCAACTGCCTGCGCCACTTCTGTCATTCAGCGAGTTCATCGGGCCCCGGCGTCGCCCGCCGCCACTTCTACTCCCGCTCCGGGCGATATCTAATAAATCCCCCCCACCCCCCCACCCCCGAGGCATTGTGATGGTAAAACTACTCCCGTCGTGCATGCGACACAACTTTTACAACGAGGGTGTCCAAAACAGACGGGCAGGCCGACGAGAGGCTGTTGACCCAGCGGCTTTATGCAGCGCCCGTACCGTCGCCCGGGACGACGCAGGGCAGAATGCACAGGTGCCCAAACAAGGCTCCAATTTAAACCTGAATATATGAGGGGGATTTTTAACATAAGCGGCTCGACACTGATTTCTGTTTCTTTTTAGAGGCCAGTTTATATATTTAGATGTTTTGTTAAATTGCGACAGTGAGTGGCGAAAATCCACCTTTCACTTTTGTTATGAATCTGAAAACCTGAGCAGCTGTTTTTAGCACATCTGGTTCTTGAAGTTGAATTATTTTTTTCCCCCCCGATAGAAATGTTGCACTTTTATGGCGTAATTCATCATGAAACTTCTGATTAAATAATCAGCACCAATGATTAAGAACTGCTAAGAAAATCTGTGGATCTTTGATTTTAAAAAGTCAAAGCTTCGATCCTGCGTACATAAAGACTTCGAGGTGCTTTGACTCCCAGGGTGCATTTGGGCCGAGAAACATCCAATTGCCGAGCTTAAAAATAAAATATACTATAAATATGACAATTTCTGTCAGTTTCATCCAGCTGTTTTTATATAAATGAGTGAAAACGATTCCAACAGTTATGCAAAATGGTCGTCGTCAGCTCAAATTATTACAATCAGGGGATTATGTCATAAATAGACAGGCTTAAAAGCACTGAAAATTCAGATCCATTAACTTTTTTTTTTCAATTAGCAGTTATTAATAATTTAACACTCAAATTCTGAAGTTGTTTGATCACATTTGATTGACTGGCAGCAAAAGCAGACGGCCGCTCACCTGTCTTCAGATTCAGACTGGTTCGTTCCTCAATGTGAACGAACCCAAACTTCTCCGGTACCTTCGGTTTGGTCGTGCTTCTTCAGGGACCTTCGTAGGCCCCCCGTGGGGCTGCGTGGGCCCCCGTAAAAGCGGGGTCATTGTCTAACCGTCGAAAAAGTAGAAAGTTGCTCTGAATGGTTAAGCTGCATCTGAGCCTGGCTTCTGACACGAGCTGATAATCAGATTTACTCCCCTGAATCTGCCGGACTCCACAAAGCGCCCCACTGTCGTTGTCATCGTGCCCCCCCTCCCCACCTCGCCACCATCCCAACTGCCCCCCTCCTCCTCCCCCACAGCAAAGCTAATTACGCCCCGCAGAAACACAAATCTCCATGATTTAAAAAGTCACTCTTTTTCATGGGGTTTAACCTTGTTAGGGCCTAAGCCTGGCTTTCTTGTGCATCAGCTCTGTGAAGAATTCTCTGTCCCTGCAGACGCTGGGACATAGACACACTTCTGTCTCCGCTCGCAGCCGCCCGGCTGTCAGAGGGTTCACTCTGAGCCACTGTAATTAAGTGTGTGTGTGTGTGTGTGTGTGTGTGTGTGTGTGTGTGTGTGTGTGTGTGTGTGTGTGTGTGTGTGTTTTAAGGAGCACACGCAAAGGCCGTCCTCTGCAGGCCATCTGGGACTCTGACTGACTAACTAATAGACTTCCTACATTCATGCAGCAGCGCTCCTTGTACGTCTCCATCAGGGAGCTGTTGACCACAAACAGGCCCGTAATGACATTAGCCGGCTCTGGCTGTGTGAGGACAGCGTGTGGGTTTTGCCTGACGCCAGGAGGTCAGCCCGTTTCCTGGGGGCCTGCGGGACCCCCTCCCCTCTCCCCGCGCCCCCAACCCCCCCCACCACCCCCCGGAGGAGCCCACGCCAGTGTTACGCGGGTGTCTGCCAGAAAACGTACAGTCCTACCTACTGTCACTGCCGGACGTGCCTCCCTCTGTGACATGTCACAGGAGACTTTAATCCGTTTCCCACCGACAGACTGTCAGTTTTAATGGTAATTCTGGATAATAAAACTTTATTCTTGGCTCCCTGTTGAATGCTGGATGGAAGCAGCGTTGTCAACAGACCGCATGCGACCGTTAAACCGCGCAAGAAACTTTGGTTGGCCCTCCTCCTCCGCGTCCAAGTTCATCTTAAATCCTGCATCCAGACCCCCCTGAGTTAAACCAGAACTTCATACGTCTCAGTTTGTGATAATCTCATGAAACATGACGTTAATTGGGAAGATAAGGGACAATATAAACCAAAATAATGAAAGTCTTAAAACTGTCACAGGGCCCCTCCTCGAGGCAGATCATTAGCTAGTAATGGAGGACCCCACCTTAGTTGTTGATGCAGAGATCCTGGGTCATTTCCCCATTTGCACTGATTGGTTAATCCAGCTTTGGCTGACAGACGCATACATTTATACATTTTCTGCATTGAGGTGGGTTTTTTTAATGAGTTTTTGAGTCAAAGAAACATGGGACATCAATTCTATAAAGTTTGGCCCCCGCTGTGACTCTGTTCAGAAAAAAGCGGGTATACATGACGCATGGATGGATGCTAAGTTCAAAAGAAGACTTTTGCTCCCTCACGGGCTTGAACTTCAGTCTCCTTATCGGTTTTTCTGTGACACTTTAACAAAGCGTCAGTATTTGACGCCGTGCGGATGAGAACAGCCGGGTGGTGACGTGATTTTGACGAGGTCAAGAATGAACCTTGACTCTCCACACACAAGCAGAAACATCCTTTCACATGAATCTGTTTCTGGCATCAGTAACTATAACTAATTGGCAAAATGTTAATGAATTATAAGGAGTCAAACTTACCTCATTTTCCATGTAACACAAAAACAAGCATCTGTTTTAGTGATTTTTTTTTTTCATTACAAATCATCCAATTATCCTCGTTGAAAGATAAAAAAAATTATACATTATGGCTCCTGTGGTGATTTTGATCCAGATGTGTAAAGATAAGTTGTTTTTTTGCACCTTTCAAATGCAGAGGAAATTCAAAGTGCTTTACATGAGGCAGAAATTTATCAAAATGATGTTAAAAACACCCAAAAATAGAAAAAAAAAAAAAGAAAAAAAAAAAAACATCAACTAAAACAGAATAAAATTAGAGTTTCACGGTGAAGTTTTGGCTGTGACATCATTCAGTTAAAGAAAAAGCAGGAAGTAGAGAAGGATGCAGCATTGATGTTGCGTGAACTCCTCTTTTCTCCTCCAGAGACGTGAGTGTGTGTGTGTGTGTGTGTGCGTGTGTGTGTGTGTGTGTGAAGCTGCGTCCTGCATGCGTGACCGTGTTCGCGTGTTTGGATGCATTGAAAACAGCTTCATGCGTGTTTTTTTTTTTGGTTTGTTTTTTTAACGGAGCAGACGGTCGTGCCCGGGCCTGCTCCCACTGAAGGTCACCTGTGTGTGATGACGGTCGAGCTTTCACAAAAAGCACCTCCTCGAGTCCCCCCGGTGTGTGTTTTTTTTTCCTCTGACGGGCCCGAGTGACGAAGGAGGCCGCAGGGGAGGAAGAGGAGCGTTTTCTACCCTCTTTACATCACAAGAATGCAAATCTTTAAAGCCTCCACATCTGAGAGGAGCGGACTCAGTGGAGGTGGTGCAGGGGATTTAAAAGCTGATCCTCCCTGTGTGAGTCACAGACAGTCACCCCCCCCCCCCCCACTCCTCCCCCCTTTCCTCACCCTCTGTCTGCAGCATTGTACTCACACAGATGTTGTACCTCTGCGTTTTTTTTGTCTGCTTGTCTTTATATAGTGCGATAAAAAAGGGACTGAGGAGCTGAACTTTGTTTTAAATGAAGCTTAAATCCAAGGTAAATAAAAAGCCCTGCTGACACGGGCCGTTTATTACGACTGTTTGCTCTCTGAAGGCCACAGAGTGACTCGATGAGTCCCCGAGGCTGCTCTTCACTGGTCGGCGTGCTGCACTCAGACTCCACATTTTCAATATTGACCAGCTTTTATCTCCCGTGTCTCCCTGCATGTGTACGCCAAAGAGTTTGATCACCCTCGAGGTCATTTTCTGCCTCCTCTCCTGTCAGGTTCAGGGGTGTTTGGAGGAGAAAGCCGCTGAGCTGTGCGCCGATCTCGTTTCTCGACACAAGGGGGCAGCGGTGGCACCATGCATCATTTGAATTCTCCTCCTCATTCAGCACCGCAGGGTTTCTCTCTGCCTTTTATTTTGTAGGAAGATGCAGAGGAAACGTTTCTCAGTGGGACTTTTATTTTGCATATTGAGGAGCTTATATGATGCATTTCAGTTGCAGCTGTAACTTTAATCTTTTTTTACTTTGTTTGCTGTTTACATTAATTGAACGCTACATTCAACAACATGGATACAATCTAATTAAGATTATTTTCAATCACATTTATTTTTTATCTTTAGCTCTTTATTTTATGTCTTGATTTATTAGAGAACATTTGATTTGAGAAAATATTACATTTATTTTAATGCAGCAGGTTAAGTCAGAGGAAAATTCTCATAATTTATTCAAATGTTTGTATATTTGTTTTTAAATCAAGTCTATTTTTTATTGTTAATTTTTTTATTAATCTTATATTCTTTTTTGCATTTTCTAATTGTCAGTTTTATATAAATAACATGAATTGTAATTGTGGAATTTTTCTGAGTAATTTTTGGATTTTTTATTATTTTTTATTAATCTGGTTTTTTTTCTTACTTGAATTTTTAAGGAATTTTTTTTTAATCTTATTTGACCAGATTTAATTAATTTTTTTATCATTATTTTTATATATTTTTTCTTTAGGTACTTTTACTTGGATCAGTTTTTATTAATTGAAAAAGGAAGAAGAACGTTTGATAATAAGACATCATTTATTATAATAAAAAATAGTTTGTCTCTCCGGCTCTGTCTTGCACCATATCTAAAAATATTCCCATTCGTTTTCTCTTGCAGGTCCACGACCGTCCGCATCCTTGTCCCTCTGTGTGTCCTCGCTTCCTGTCTCACATGAGAGCTCGTCCTGAGGACTTCCTGACCTCCAGGTCCAGACTGCAGCCACCGTCTGAGGGGAAGCTGCAGAAACCTCACAGTGTCGCTGCCCCACAGACCCGAACGCTGGAGGGTGAGTCTGATCAATAATATAATAATAATAATAACAAAAACACCTGCTGCTTTCACACCATTGCAGCCTCACCGGGGGGGGGGGCGACTCCTTCAACCTCACAGCTTGGCTCATTCACAACTCTCTCTCTCTCCTTTTTCTTCCTCTCCTGAGCACCCGGAGGCCACCGGGCTTGTCGTCGGCTCTTAATCTCTCTCTGCTGCTTGTGTTTGGTTATGTTCAAATCTCGCCTCTCCTCTGTGGCGAGGAAGTAGCCCACAGCGCCGCCCTCCTGGTGGTCATGAGGAGGGAGTGAAAGGCCCCGGTGCCGGCGGAGGGGAGGGTGGAGGGAGAACCGCTGCTCCTTTCAGAGCCCCGGCCTCTGATGTGAAGGCATTTCTCACCGGCGCACACCTCGGCTCCACAGCAGGGCACTGCTTTCAGCGTGTGTGTGTGTGTGTGTGTGTGTGTGTGTGTGTGTGTGTGTGTGTGTGTGTAGGAGAGGAGGGGTTGGAGAGAGGGGGGGGGGGTCATTTCTCAGCTCTGGGGTCTAATACTAATTATTCTACCATATGGTGTTCGGCTCCCTCACAATCGTCCTTCACCCTCCTCCCTGAAGAAAACGTGCTGCGCCCAACGCCACGGCTGTGCGCTCTGACACATGTCATTCACATGCACATCAGCACACACACACCACCTCATGTACACTGTGTGTGTGTGTGTGCGTGCGTGTGTGTACAACAGATGGGAATGGCGGGGCTTTGTAAAGAGGAGGCAGTGCAGAAATGTGCTCTCCAGCGCTCTCTTTATCCCCCCGTGCTGACTCCTCTTGGTGGCGGATCCCCAGGAAACAAGAGCAGATTGTCTGACACCCTCCACCCCAACACCACCACCACTACTACTACTACCACACACACACACACACACACACACACACACACACACACACACACACACACACACACACACACAGTGGTCAACAAAAAAAAAAAAAAAATAGGAGGAGAGGGAGGAAATGGGCGTCGCTGGGTGGATTTGAAAGTTGTGGAAGAGAATCTTAGAGTGGTGAAAGGAAATGTAGAGGAGAAAGGGAGATGATGGGAGGAAGAAGAAGAAACTGTTCATTAAATGTGACGCTGATTTGTGATCGTTGTGATTTGTTCAGAAAACAAATGCCCCGAAGAAATCCACAGTTTCAGCTTTTCAAATGCAAATAATCGGCGGATTTTGTCAGATTTTCACGTTTGGTGAAAACATTCGTAACTGTAAGACATCTCCAAAGCTCATTTTTCCCTCATTTTTATAGACATTTTATCGACTTGATAATTAATAAATAAACATTGACAGAGAGTTCCTTGATGAGAAGAATTGAGTTGCAGAAAATCAATGACCACTTAGATGTCATGAAAGCAGTCCAGTCCTTTTCTTTGGATGTCCAATCAGGTTTTACATCCAACTGATATTTAAAATACATAAAAAGTCTTCTGTTTTCTTCCAGTTTAATCAAATCTTCTACTTTATACAGCGTTAATAGGCTTCTGTGAAAAAAAATTGAGCTTTATTGAGGCTTTTGTCTCCAAGATGATTGAATTCAAAAAGAAAAACGTCTACTAACAAACTAATATAGTTTTCGTATTGTGAAGCTCCTCCATCTCAGTGAGCGTAACTGGAGGAAAGATTGATTCATTTTTAGTTTAATCTTTTAAAAAAAAAAAATTATTACAGATCACCGAGCTTCTTTCTGTCTCTGTCATCTTTTGGGTTGGAAACGTCATTCAAACTTTAAACAGGTGGAGAAAAGTTGTGATTTCTTATATATCTGCGTTATCGCAGGGGAAGTTTTAAGCTTTTTGTGGTGTATTGTGGACTGTTCAGTTTTTCTTAATGTTAAAATCAACCGATCTATTGAGCTTCTTTTCTTTTTCAGCTTTCATAAACAACTCGCGTGTCAAAACATGGAGAAACTTGTCGTCTCTCATTGTGGGTAGACTTTGTTTTTTAATAGCGTGGTCAGAAGCACACAGAGAGTGAGTCTCATTGTCAGAGACATCCTGCAGTGATGATGATCGTTATTCATCTTAAATAATCAACCCACCTCTGCTGGTGTCCTCCAAACACTTGTTACCACGAACAGTTCTTTGGGACGCCTGTGAGAGACCTCGCCGGTGAATACTGAAGCCTGTGTGTGTGTGTGTGTGTGTGTGTGTGTGTGTGTGTGTGTGTGTGTGTATGCGTGTGCGTGTGCTGCCCTCAGGTCTTGATTACCATTGTGAATATCGAGTTGGGAAACAGGCAGCTGCTCCAGCGGGGCGATTTTCTCGCTGCCTTTTGTTGGCAGGCCGACCCACTCAGCAGGGGAACAAGTGTTTACTTCGGGACGGGAGGAAAAGTGGGAACCAAAATGTCCCGAGCAGACGACCCCGCGCCGCGGTGACCTCTCAGGAATAGAAAAGCGGATCTGGACGTGTCCTGGAGTCAAACTCCTGATTTAAGGCAGTTTGATAGAAGCACTTTGATTGAGATGCATTTTGTTTTTGTCTGTACTGAAGGACACCTCCACCTCGGTCCCGACAGACGGACGGGTTTGGCAGCAGGAAGACGCTCTGCAGTCGTCGTCCCGTGTCTCCGGCTCCCTGCTGCTCCACCGCCCTCCACCCTGCATCCCGCACCGCCCCACCGCACCACCCCTCACTCTGACTCCGAGAGACGGCAACGCGAGTCGGACACCGTCCCAGCATCTCCCTCCTGCCTTCTTCCTCCTCCTCCTCCTCCTCCTCCTTCTCCTCCTCCTCCTCAGAAACAAGATAAAGCTTCCGAGGGGGATAAGGAGGACCAACCTGCCGCGGTGGAGCCGAGCCTCGGGCCTCCTGGGTCGACGCTCTCGGCGTCCCCGAGCTCCCTCTCTCTCGGGTCACTGTCAGATTTTAGTCGTCCACCTTCCAGCTTGTTCAGTCGGAGCACTGACCTCTCCAGCGGCAGGAGCAGCGTCCTGTGCGATCGAAGCATCGGTAAAACCTTCATAGTGTCAGTGAGCCTCCCTCGTACTCACCTCAGGACTTCAGCTAATGATTGTTTTTGTTATTTATTCATCCACAATTCAGTTTTTTTAATCTATAAAATGACAAAACAAGTTGCCAAATCTTAATTTGATATCTTCAAAAGCCCCAAATTCAAACATTTATTAACCTAATCATAATATGATCTAATATTTATGAAGAATATGTTCCATCTTTTGCTTCACAATAGATTTAAACAGTCATTTAAATTATGTTCTTGATTCATTTTCTCTTTCACTTCGTCGACTACTTGTTATTTAGCATTAATGTACAATGTTGTGGATTCAAATTGGTTGAATTTGTTAAGCAAGGAAGCTCCATAGTGTAGAAGTCTTTACAGCATGTTCAAAAACAACTTTTCATTTACTTATTATTGTAGTAAAATGAACAGTTTTGTTCTTTTCTCTGGTGATAACATGTCAGTGTTGAGCCTTCCTCACCAAATGTTGTCATGCAAATAATATTTCTAGTACGAGTCAAAATGTGACTCAGGCGCCTTCATAATTCCTCAATTTTAAGACTTTTAGATACATTTTTTTAATTATGTGTGTATTTTATGTAACACTCAGCACATCAGCTTCATCAGGCGGGTGTGGCTTGATCAGATTGGACTGAGAGGGGCATCTCCATGGCAACATAAGTGAACAACCATCGAGCAGTCATCCCACTCTGTTTCTGTGTATCGATCAGAATCACAATCTGAGTGACGTGACCTTTTTTCCAAAGCAGTCGAGCTCACAAAAACATAAACAACTTATTTTATATGAAATTAATGAATTTAACTGCTTCGTCGTGTGTCCACTTGGGTCAAATTTCCATCTGGCGTTTCAGCTCAAGAAGAGTCAGTTCCCAGGAAAAAAAAAAAAGAAAGAGAAAAATACATCTGTGGTTGCAGATAAATTTGTCCCGTGAAGTTCACGGGTCACAAAAATAAAAGTTGTTTTGATTTGTGAAACGTGTCAGAATTAACTGGAGAGAAAATAATCTCATTCTGCAAATCACAGTGAGCTGATATGATAAAAGTTTCGGCTCTCACTGTTGACTTCATGATTTCAGGTATCGAACAGTGTTTTGATAGAAAATTCCCCCCTAACTGTCTTCTGTCTTTTCACAGCAGATATCGGGGACTCAGATCCAGAGGGCAGCGTTTGTTTCTCTCCACCCCAACCTTCACCAGTGGAGCAGTCACCTCTGACTTCTCACCCTCCAGCAGCATCAAACCTCCATCAATCCTTCAACAACACCACCACCCCCACCTCAGCCTCCACCTCGCCGCTCTACGAGCCACCTTCAGGTCAAACTGAACCCCTCTCGCCTCGCCCAACGCCGGCCGTCCCTCTAAATTTAGACGGACCTCTGAGCAGCAGCCAAACCGCCGACGCGGCAGAAAATCTCCACCCAGAGAAACCCGTTGATTCTGGTATCGACCCGTCTTTGAATTCTCATCGAGGCGGCGCTACGCCGGCTTTTCCCTCCGCCACTTGGTCCTCCTGCCCGAGTCCACTTTGGACCGCTCGCCGCTCGGGGTCGGGAGCAAAGCTGACCCCTTCTCCTCCGGCGTCCCGGCTGGAGTCCCACCGCTGGCCCGTGCTGCCTCCCATCTCCCCCGTCAGAGGTGAGAAAACTATCTCTGCCGGCCACATATGGACCGTTCACAGCCTCCTCCTCCTCCTCCTACCCCGCTTTTTCTTTTATGGTCCCGAACATGGCTGGACATCCACCCGGAGACAAAGAGATTATAGGCCAGACAGAGAAATCAAAAGCTGGCCCTCCACGGTGAGGCGTTCAGATGCTCCTGCCCCCATCGGCACGTCGTGAAAGCCTCGCTGTCGGCCTGTTTTTTCCCCACCTTCTCCTCCTCCTCCTCCTCCTCCTCCTCCTCCTCACGCCACATAATAAATAACGCAGAAAGCTTTTCTTTTTCCTCTAAATCAGCGATAGAAAAGGAGGGCTTTTGTTGAAAAGCTGGTACCGTTTGATTCCCTGTTCAAAGGCGCGAGGCCCCAACAATAGGAGCCAGGGTCCCTACCTCGTGTGCCCTGCCTCTCAGCCTCGGTCCCCCCCCCCCCCCCCCCAATGCCTTTACTATTCTCCGGGGCTCTGAGAGGGAGACGTGTAGCCGATGGTCATAAATCCACACCGACCGCCGCTCGCTGATGGCAGAACACTGCTGAGGACGGCCACAATAGAATACCTCCGTGGCTTTCCTGCGGCCACTAATTTACCGTTCCCAATGGGGATAAAGGACGGGGCCACTGACATCTGACTTCTCCAGGAACTTTATGAAAGAAAGCAAACAATGTGGAAATTGTGTAGGGATTTTCTCCTTTCCATCAGAGACATCTACTGTTCTCTGTGTGGCGCCGTGCTGCGTCGGGCAGAGGGGGCGGTGGGGGGTGGAGGGGGCGGGGCCTCTGCGCTGTATCGGAGCACGCTGTTCTCTTCACGGCAGACACAGAGCGAGTGTCACCGCTTCATTTATTTCCCCCCACAGATGGAGGCAATTCAAGTTCAATGTGGCCTCAGCGTGGCAGCGTGCAAAGCCTCAAAGATAATTCCAGTTTGTCACAGCCGCGGTCTCGACTTTTTTGCAGGTTTAGACGTCGTTTCCATCAGTTATGATGCGCACTGCTTCTCATTCAAAACAAAAACAGCCGGTGGACGGGTTGGAAACAAGGCAACAGTTTGGTCAGATGATCTAAATCTCGTTATTTGGAGGTAGACTCGATGTTTTCGGTCCTACAACTACTTGAAGACACAGTTGAGCCCCCACAGCTGGTCTATAATCTGTGATACATTTTCACAAACAGACAACTTTGCTCGGTTTTCCTTCCAAACACCGTTAACCTGCCCGTGTTTGTAGGCATTTTGAGAAATCCTTACACAGCCGAGGCAACGAAAAATCTCCTCTTCTTCTTTAGTTGAGTGAGGAGATGCAGGACAAGGTCATCATCATCATCATCATCGCTGGATGATGTTGAATCCAATATTTCTGTTAAGAAGGACCTGAAACGAATCTATCCAAACCCCTTTTTTTTAACAACCGTTGCAAAATTTGCCTCGCTGTCAAACAAAATATTCGCAGTCGGGTATTAGGTCAGGTTAGGTAGGTATTTTGTTTTTGCATACGAAAACGTACAGATCTGTCACTCAAACCAACCTCGCCCAGATTATAGTTCACGTGTCACCGCTACCTGAAGCCTCCCACAACATACTCACATTCCCATGTGTGCATTGTTGCATGTTTTTAGTCATCCAAAGAGTTTCAGACTTCTGCAGTTTCATATTACCTTCAGAGGAAATAATATGTCCCCCAACTTTTACACACTTAAATCACATTTGGAAAAAGGACTTCCGTGCTGCCAGATGGGCTTAGAAAACCTGTGAACTTTTTCAGTCTGCGCCTGCAAAACCTGTGATATCGCTGCTAAAAATAAAGTTGTTGTGAACTGGAATTAAATTATTATTTTTTTTTAAAGTTTTGTAGAGAGATTCTTGGTGTTCAAGTGAGAAAACTGGCCTCTGTGGATGAGTTGGTTCGTATCCGGAGCAGCAAATCAGGCGTTTTAACCCCAGTGTGGTCCTGAATATGGCACCAGGGACTCTCCTTGTCTCACTCAGCCCTTTATGACCCCCAACATGGTTTTTCTCAGATCCCCACCGGTCCACAGAGTGACCCCGAGCTGACCTGTTTTGAGCAACATGTCCAGAGTTTAACTGTCCCCGACAATGAAGCGGGGCCACTGTCCCGGCCCGGCCTGGCCTCTCCGCTCGGAGGGCCGTTCAGCCTGGCGCTGTGACCGGGAAAGGAGGGCCACAGGCACACAGAGGAGGCGTTTGTCCTCCTCCGGCTCTGTCAAATCAAAACCGCTGACCCCCACCCCCGGCCCCCACCGCCCCACCCCTCCACCGCCACCGCCACCCTTAACCTCCCCGAAAAACTCGCCCTGACTCACTACGGCCCTCGTCGGCTGAGAATGACAGCTGAGTTGACAGCAGCAATATGCTTTGAAGTGTCAAGTCAAGTCCTTCCATTGTCCCGCGTGAGTAGAGCGCCGAGCCGCTCAAGTGCACAATAGTGCAGCGGTGCGCGCGCCGCGTTGTTCACACACTTGACTTGCGTGAGGGTGGCTTCATGTGTACATTTATACCCGTCCATGTGGGCCGACCCGAAGGAGCTGAGTTTGCCTTTTTCCCTTTTTTTTTAGAGCCTCTGTATATATTATCCTTTTGTCCGGGCCAAGCTGTTCTGCATTTCTAATGTGAGAAAAGCCCCCGACAAGCCTCTTTCAGGGCGACGACAAAACCCACCACCCAGTGAAACTGTTTCACTCGCTTAATCCTCTGATTTCTGAACCACGCGAAGTGAAACACTTTTGTTTTGACGGTCTGAGAGCAGATACGTAATTAGTCTGACAGTTTGTACCGTCTGTGGTAATGAGGGCTTAAGGGCAGATTGTCTTGCCCTGTGTTTATTGAAGGTGAGATGAGACTGCTTTGGCCCCCCCAGGCCTAACTCTAACGGCATCTCTGCTCCTCACCCGGTGGGGGCTCACTCACGGACGTCCTGGGTTTTGTGCTTTGGAGTTGTCCACTTGTCGGTGCAACGCCCCGAAGGGACGGGCTTTAACCAAGCCGACGACAACATCCAGCCAAGATAGAAGAGGCTGATAGTTGAATCAGAATATGTCCTGCAGGAGTTTTTGTTGTCTTTAGCTGGAGGTTTCAGTGATTCTCTTGTCAGTTATCCATCAAAACTCCTTTTCAAAATATAACAGTTCACTCACAATTTTATGATTTATTACTGTTATTGTTGTATCTCTTTTTTTTTTCCAGCAATGAATTAAAAAAAGTCTGCCAAACATGTATGAAAGAAATGACCCAACTAACCAGTACTTTACAAAACACTGTACACATACTGTATATTAATACTGTGATACTGTTGTTCTGATTCTTAAAATAAGCACACAAAAAAAATCCGGTTATCTCTTTAAAGGAATAGTTTAACGTTTTGGGAAAACTTTCTGATAGATGAGATAATGACACCACACTAATATCTGCATATATATATATATATATATGTAAATGCCTAATTTGCGACTGCCCTTAACTGCAAAAATATTTTATCTGCAGAAGATAGTGGCAAAACTTTCTATAATATAAGTTTAACACGTACCCTTATTATTTTTTTTTTGTCAAATACTGTAGTTTCCATTATAAACTTTTGCTTATAGTTTTGGAAAAGAGCCTAAATAAGATGTTTGTTTTGTGTTTCATGTGGTAACTGTATGAAGCTACCACTAGGAAGCTATCTTAATTTAGCATAAAGACTGATTGTGGTGTGAACCAGCTGACCTGGCTCTGTCCAGTGTGCCTCGAAGAACCTCTAAAGCTCATTAAGTTACACATTACATCTAATTTGTTAAATTTGCACAAAATAACTGGTGTAAAAACATTATAATCTTATGGGCTAGTTAAGCTATCTGTTTCTGGGCCACAGCTATTTAGCTTACTAAGAAAATCAAGGCCTCTTATCTTTTTAAACAGTCTATTTGTTTTGGTATGAACAAACATTTAAGGATCGTAACATCAGATAACACGATGTTCCCGATGCAGTCGTCTCATTTAGCGCTCACATTTTTCTTTGTCGTTATCACGCACTTCTTTACTGTGTCCTGCAGTATTATTTTCTAATTCAGCATCCCACTGTGCCCACGTGTATCATTAAAAATACATTTAGTCCTCATCATCATTATCGATATCATCATAAAACACCCACTCTGTGCCGTTGCAGGACGCTCAGCGGCATCCCCCCGCTCCGAGCTCAGCTGCACTCGCTCTCGTATGTTTGATGAACTGGAGGCCATCGCCCCGCTGTCAGCTTCCTCTCGGTCTCTGGACACGCCGGCAGACTCTTCGGGCTGCCCGTCACCCGACACAGGTAACGACACAGGTAACGACACAGGTAACGCTCGCACAACATCACGAGCAGCAACGTAACACTTTTCAATCAAGTTGCCATTTCTAGCCATGCGAGTTGTGCGGTGTTGCTCAGGTCCACCAGACTAAAATATCTCGTATTTGACGTACTGCCATGGATTTTGGCACGGGGATTCGTGGTCCCCAGACGATATACCCTACTCACTTTGGTAGTCCCCCGACATTTCTTCTAGCAACACCATGAGGTTGAAATTTGATTCATTTTGGTGAAATGTCTTAAGAAAATATTCAACCGATTGCCTTTTGAAATTTGGTACGTACATTCATAATCCCCAGAAGATATATCCTACTGACTTTAGTAATCCTCTGACTTTTCTGATAGCATCATCGTGAGGTTGATATAGATTTTGATAGTGCCTCGAATTTTTGTGCAGACATTCATGGTCCTCAGATGATCTACCCCTCAGATTTACGTAACAGCCTGACTTCTCTTTTTGGTCAAATGTCTCAAAAGATATTTAACGGATTCACATAATTTTTGGCACAGACATTCATGGTCCCTACATGATACACCCTGCTTACTCTGGTCATCCTCTGCCTTTTCGTCTTGCGCCAACCTGAGGTGATATTTTGAGGTTTTTAAGTTAAATAGCCCAGCACCTGAAATATTTTATTTACAATATAAAATGGGGGAAAGTAATAAAATTCTCACATTTGAGGGTCTGAACTTCGTTAAACCCTAATTTATAACAAATTCATCATTATGTCATTGTATTCTACTCGTGTTCTTTGAATTCACGTTGTTTTGCAGTTCACAGGTTATCAGTGTTTGGAAATTCAGCCCGACTTTATCCCAGCTTTCTCTGTCATCATATTGTGACAGAAGGACAAAAGTCCATATGTGATTAAAAATCCTAAAAAGTCACGTTTGTTTATTGTTGCATTTCTGCGTGGCTCCCAGTAATGTCTCAATTAGACATGCTCTCCTTCCTCTGTGACGTCTGCCTTGTTACAGACACAGATTGGCTTATCTGAGCACTCACTGTGTCAGGTCTTTGTATCGGCCCAACAAAAGGCGTAGTAAATGTGATGTGTGTGTGCATGCCTGCGTTAGATAGCATGTGTGTGTCCTGCAGTCGGTCCAGTGAGCTGCAGAAAGAGACATTAGCCAATGAAGACTTCCTCCACCTCCCTCATAGCCCGCTAATCCCTGACAAGGTGTTTAACCTGCTTGCTTGACCCGAACCTCTGTCTGACCCCGGCGACCTTTGCCCCGAGGATGTGGAAGGATCAGGGCGGCCGCTGCCACGGCAACCGGAGTGATAAAATGAGGCCAGAAGCTCTGCCAAATGTGAGCTAATGCTTCAGACTGATTTTTATCAGAGACGGACATGAAGCACAATTTACATTTGTATAGGATGTGGCTGATTTAAAGCTTCACTGAGCAGGATGTCTGCAGAAAACACAGATGTATTTTAATACTAAATCTCAAAGCGGCAGAACTTTGAAAGCAGGATTTCATCTCCAAATACGTGGTGTTAAAACCTGCAAGGCATTGAAAATAAATTAATGCAAACACAAAGTACATGAATTAAGCTTCCAAAAAAAAAAAAAAAAAAAAAAAGGCCTAAATGAACAAAAAGGACTCAAGGACAATGAGATACAGTTGTGGTGCTCCGCTTCACACAGAGGATGAGGAGGGTACTCATCAAGTTTTAAAAAAACAAAACAAGTTTTAAACACAAAAGACACCAATAACTGAAAAAGACCTTCTGTTTACTGCACCTGCACAATTAGGAACACCAAACAGAAGAGCTCAAATTTGTTAAATTGAGAACTTCAGACTTGACTAACTTCATACTTGACTTTCCAAAGACTTGATTTGACTTTCTAGATTTCTTCTCACCAAAAGTTGAGTCACGTTTTGACTTCGCAAAAACCCGTAACGATATAAAACGTGGGTGTTTTTTTTGGCTCATCTCCTTTCTGTCACTGTCCAATAAAAGTATGAAATTACCCCCAAAAGATAAGTTAAAAAGCCCAAAATAAACTCTACAATATTAAAAAATTTGGCCAGTGCGGGGTGAGGACTTGATCTTAGCTACTGTATAAAACAAACTATTTTAACACCGTTGAGTAAATTATTAGTCAATAAGGTGTTTAATTAGAAAATTGGTCAGCGGCCATTTTGATAATTGATTAAACATTTCATTTCTTTTAGGTGACATCTCAGGATCTAATTTCCAAATCTGAGGATTTTCTTCTTTTTTTTTCAGTTAAAAATCATCATAAACTGAACATCTTTAGATTTTGGACTGTTAGTTGGCACAAACAAGCTAATTTCTCACATTTCACCAACTTTACAATTGACTGATGAAGTCACAATTAAAACCACAACAAAGATAATTGCTAACTCCGCTTTAAAGTATAACCTGAAAAATGTGCATTTGTCTCGGGACACGTGAAGTTCACTGATGTTGCACTCTGTGATTTCTGGATATGTCACTCACAGGAAACACTATTATAAACTATGGGAAGGAGTGTGTGTCTGCGTGAGCCTCCGCGGGTGGTAACTCGTGTGTCCGACACCTTAAATCGCAGGATTAGTCATTTGTTATTTGCCACCGTGTGTTTGCTGAGTGTCCCTCAATCTCGCGGCTACTTCTGTTTAATGACGGACTAATAACCCGGCCTAACTGAAAGTGTGTCCCGCCACGTTATGTCACACCCGCAGTTATCCCAGGGATTTCCTCTCAACGACTCCTTCATTTATCAGCGGAGGCAACAGTTCCTTTTTTCCCACCTGAGGGATTACTTTACCCGTTTGATCTGCCAACTGAAAACACCTCGCAGAAGAGCGTGTGTGTGTGTGTGTGTGTGTGTGTGTGTGTGTGTGTGTGTGTGTGTGTGTGCGTGCGTGCGTGCGTGTGTGTGTGCGTGTGAGAGAGACCGGACATATTGCATAACCCAATCAAGACAAACTGAAATGTAGAGGTTTTCTGCGGCTCTGAGATATTGTTGGTGAAACTCTGTGTGTGTGCGTGCATGCGTGTGTGCGTGTGTGTGTGTGTGTGCGTGTGTGTGTGTGTGTGTGTGTGTAACGTAGCAGGGATACTCGCAGTCGACCGTATTGTGTGAAATCCCCTCGGATAGGAATGGCAGCTCCACACCCAGCCAGCGTGGGCCGGGGATTTGCATGGGCAATGAGCCACACTGTCACTGATCCACTTTTAATTGGGTGTGACGGTGAGAACTTTGGAGCCGGGAAGGGGAGGGGTGGAGGGGGGGGGGGTGTCTCTGAGGTGGAGGGTTTGGAGTTGCGTAATTTCATAATCCAGTTCAACAAATCATTCTGGCCAGTTCTGCGTTATTATTTCTCAAAGGTCAGCAGTTGAGACATGTTTTCATCTGTTATTATATTAAAGATATTTGAATCTCTTTGGATGATATTATACTTTTTCAATTATTCTATTTTTGAGCGCACATTTAGGTTGGACGTCATTCCAATGAGGCTTTGTTTTTGTTTAATGGCAGTGTTGGTTGGTCCAGACTGAAATATCTCGACACCTTTCGGATGGATTGTCATGAAATTTGTTGAAGACATTCGTGGTCGTCAGAGGATGGATCCTAATGATTTTTGTGATACCTGAGCACTCGGCTTGTTCTCATTCCCAGGGCGTCAAATAACGCCGTTTTGTCTCAGCCGTTGGCGTCGGAGATACACGTGAGGTGTCTTTTCTCTTCGTTACCTTGACGAGATTCTTCTGAGAAGGTCATGTGACAAAAAATGTCTCTGCACTTAACCCCCCCCCCTTCCCCCGGAATAACACTACAATTAGTATATTTTTAAAAAAAAAATCTTTCATTTACACACTCATATTCTGTTATTTTCCAGGTCTGAATTTTTCCGTTGATAAATTTCTTCATGTCAAATATTCATATTCTATTTTTCTTTCACGTTTCTCTTTTCTCGGCCCCCGACAGACTAAGTTTAATTCAGGGGAGTTTTAAAGGTTTATTACTTTGGTCAATTTTTTTTTCCTAAAAAACAGTAAAACCTGGTTTTAAAATGAAAAAATGATTTTAATCACATTTTTTGTTGTTAAAGAAAAATGTTTATACCTGAATATGTCAGAGGAAATCCCTTGTTTGTCTGCTTGTTGTTTGTAGCTGTATTGGAGGACCAAATCAGATGTCTGTTCAGTCCATCTGTGCAAAACTGACCTGTCTGACAGAACGTCGCGATGTGCAGCGCTGCAGGATATTTTCTAGTAAACAGACTTTGTTGTCGTCCCCCCCCCCCCCCGCAGAGCTGTCTCCTGGCCTCGCAGCGCTGACGGTGGGCTGCGACTCGGGGAATCTGGGCTCCCTGTCCCGGGTCCAGCTGCTCCTCCTGGACCGACCGGCGCCCGAGAACCTGCCGAGTCCGCCCTGTCTGGAGGAGGAGTTCTTCCCGGAGCAGGACTGGTCCGATCTGCAGTACGATCCGGGACTGACGTCAGCAGGTAGAGCTTCTCAGGAGAGGCAAAGGAAATCTATCAATGGATTCACTTTTTAAAGTAAAATCTATGATTTTGTTTTTGTTTTGTCTGGAGAAAATGAATCAAAAACTTAAATCAAAACATTTCAATGATAAAAATGATCGTTTCACACTGAAAGGATGTCAAGAATCCTCAAATGTTATTAGTGGAAGTGATGTTTGTGGGAATTTGAAGGAACGCAGCATAGAAATAATTTAATACCAGGATTAAATATAATGCAGAACATCCAGATACACTTTATGTAACGAGCGCTCTTTTTAAGCCCAAAGAGGAAGTTCAGACTTAAAAAAAAAAAAAAAAAAAAAACGTTGAGTCAGCAGTTTGACTCAGTGATTTATGACTGTCAGTGCGAAGCCTCCATTCCTTGTGATCTTGTAGTGAGTGTGTAGTTAACTGCTTCTTGTGACTGACGAGGAATCTCAGTCAAACAAAACAAAGCCTTCTGACAGTTTGAACAAGATCGTTTGATAAGATAAAAAAAAAAAACGTTGTTTCAATAACAGGGGGTGGTCAGACAGGTGTTCAGTTGCAAGGAGAAAAAAAAACAAAAAAAACGTGACACTGAGCGTAAAAGCGATGCCTTTATGGCGTCGAGCGACTCCTTCTTTTAACGAGCTGTGGTACCGGCTCCTCGTCGGACTGCAGGGGCGCCCCATGCGAGCTCTTAACTGCTTCCCATAATCCCCTCCTCCCCCCACCTCCCCACCGAAGGTGTGGCCGCTCAGAGGAGTGGTTTACGGGCATATCAGGATGTGCCGTGTTAACAAAGATCAAACCGCTACGGTGGATCATTAACTGGGAAAGTCCGACTGAGATAGCCGGAGACCCTCGGAACCGAGCGCTCATAACGGGGGGGATAAGAAACTTGGAGGAGTGTGTGAGGAAAACTCAATTAGTCTCGCGGGCCGGTGTTTATAGTCTGATAACGCGGGCGATAAGCACAGTTTAAAGGCTCAGTTCAAAGAAACATCCCTCAGTGAATATCAGTGGCGCGATGCCCTTGCAGAGACGTTTCTATTTTTGTGTCCAGGTTTTGACATACGTACTTATAAGTAATACTTTGGCCTTTATGTGGCCGTTTTCATTTGAACCACTTCATGCGTGCCTCTAAATCAAAGCCCACCAGTAGAAAGTCCCGTCTCCACCCCCCATTCAACTCCACCAGCAAAAGGTTTAGAGACGAAAACAAAAGTTTTAGCTTCGGGGACCGAACTGTCCAGTTTCACAAGCAAAGTTCTGAACTCTGTGACTAAAACTAAAACTGGTGAGCGTAAATGTGTTTGCAACGCAAATAATTATATTCTCAGGTCAAAATTCAGGGCAATCTTTTTTTAAATTTCACTTTATTAATCCCCGAGGGGAAATTTCTTCGCTACAGCAGGGGGGCTCTCAGGGGGGAGCTGCTGCAGCAGCAGGCTGCCACTAGCGCGGCGCCAGGTAACCTGACCTGAGGTGCATGTTTTTGGATGATGGGAGGAAGCCGGAGAACCCGGAGAGAACCCACGCAAGCACAGGGAGAACGTGCAAACTCCGCACAGAAAGGCCCAGGACCGGATTCGCACCCGGAACCTTTTTGCTGTGAGGCGACAGTGCTAACCACTGCACCACCGTGCCGCCCAATCTGCATAATAAAGACACCAAAATACCTTCATACATGAGCAGATATCAACCGAGGTGAATGGGAAAATGTATTCTTTATAACACGGACTGACCCTTGTTTTCGGTATTCGTGCATCTACGTTTACAAAAAGACCAAGTCTTCTGGAAGCTCGTCTTTCCTCCCTCTGTGTCTCCAGAACAATGTTTGCACCTGGCACGCTCCTGCAGACAGGTGCTCCTCCGGGGTTTTGTTGCTCCATTTTCTGCCGTTATTTGCTCAGAGATTAAGAGCCATAATTGGAACTAGTACATGGCATTACTCATATCTGAGCACGCACACACACACGCATGCCTCGCAGCACAACTGCAGACACACTTCCTCTCCCTTCTTGCTCGACGCCGTGCTCAGTGTGCATCCCCCCCCCCCCGTGTGTCAGGTGGTTCGAGGCCTCTCACAGCCGGCGGCGACTCTGAAAGGTGTGACTCCGCGGGGGAAGTCCAGGAGAACAAATCGGTGAGTGCCGCTGCCCCTGGTCAAACCGCTTTTCACTCTCTGCCCCCCCCCCTCCCTCCTCCTCCTCCGTTCATCTGTCAGATTTCCCCTTCGAAAGCAGGACTTGCGGCTCGTTGTGAGCAAACACTGGACCTTCAGGAATCAACTCCGATCCACACAAAGACCTCCTTTTACCGCGTTGAACCGGCGTGCATTAATAACTGTCATTCCAGTAAGACGAGCCAAATTGTTGTTGATAATTGAGACACAATATAACAGAGGACACGCGGCGTGCAGCAGGTGTGTGGTTAATCAGTCACGGGCTGCAGGAGGGGTGGTGGTGGGGGGGGGGAGGGGGGGGGGCTGTATGGCAGGCTTTTACACAAGCTCATTGCTCTGTCGTGGAGGTGGGGGGGGGAGGGAGGGGGGGTGGACGCACGTACGGCTAAACGACCGACACGGTGGGATTCTTTTGGAGGATGCACCAGCACCAGGATCAGACAGGGGCTGAGGGGGTGAAGGGTCACGGGAGTGAGAGGGGGGGGGGGAGGGTGTAGGGGGGTAAACAGGGCCCTCGCATGCTGGGTTGCAGGGGAATGGATGCAGGTGCTCCACGTGATCTACGATTAATCTCCCCCTTTATGACGGATGAGAGAGAGAATGAAACCCTGAAAAGCATGAATGAGACTCATAAGCCCCCCTAAACCCCCCCCCGCCCCCCTTTATATACCCCCCTCCCCCCCAAGCAATTATGCCCCGACCACAATGAGGAGCTGGAGTGCTCGGAGCAGGATTCATACGAACCGTTTGCATAATTCAACTCGCTGAACTGCACCACACTGGATTATTTATGGAGCGAAGAGAAAGCAGTGGTATGTTCGGAGGTTGTAAAGTGGGCGGAGCCTCGATATTCCTCAACGACCAAACACGGGGTCTCCTGGGAGACTTAACAAAACCACCAGCAACTTTAACAGGATTCTCTAGAATAAACAAACCTGGACGGGGTAGTTTGTACATGTTTAAAGGGATATTTATGTGCTTTTTGTTTTCCGTTTTTGAAACCCACCTTCCAACAGGTCTCGGATCAGTCAATCGGGAGGCGTGTGTGTGTGTGTGTGTGTGTGTGTGTGTGCGCGTGTGTGTGCGTGTGCGTGTGCGTGTGTGTGTGTGTGTGTCCACATGCTTATTGTGAGTTTTAGCCGATATATCCTTAGTTTTACAAAGTTTTCAAATTAAAAGAGAAGTCTCAAGGTGGCCTTGGCGTTAGGAAGAAAACCACAACTCTTATTTTGATACTCCGCTATCGATTAAACGAAACGTGATCAGTAAAACGACAGAAATGCCCCGAAATGTCTTTCTAGATTCTCGTGTTTCTTGCACTTCCTGTTATAACATTTTCTTGATATTTGAGAAATAACTCCTTTGTGTGAACACTTTCCTCGTCTTCTCCTTCCCTGCAGGATCGGTCCGAAGGAGGTTCTGGATCGCCATCTTCATGGCTCATAGACCCGAGTCCGTCGTTCGACGTGTTCGGATCCTCTGCTTCTCCCTGCCAGTCCGACCGCGGTAAGACATCCTCTTCGAATCTGCCCGGAGAACATGTTTTTTTTTCTTCTGTGACCTGCCGCTGTGACATGCCACCTCCGTGTTAAAACCGGCGCTCTCTTTTAAGAGCCGGCGACAACAATACTTAATCAATACGAGAGCCCCATCTTCGCCATTAGCGTGTGATCCGGTAAAAGCCCACTCAGTCCCCGTCGGCTCTGCTTTATTACGGAGCCATTGTCTCCTCGCTGTCAGCGCTGTGTTTGGCGTTCCCTTTCGCCTCCGGTACACTTAAGCCCGCTAATCCTCGCCGGGGGCCAGCTGGCCCGCAGTATCGCCTTCACCTGTAGGGCCCCGGCTTGTGTACATTCGTGAGTGATGGCTTCGGGGGCGGCGCTTTACTGTTAACGGACCACGAGAGTCGGGAGCGCTGTCGCCTTCGGAGACGCCTTCATCCGGCCCCACCCATCAGTCAGACCGGCGATGGTCCTCCGCTTCTCCTGGCGACTCGCTCGTCCGGTATCGGTCACCGTGCCGCGGCGTTAATGGCCCGTGGCGTGGCTTTATCCCCGCAGGATGTTACAGGTGCATCCACCGCCTAAGATTGATACGTCTGAAAGGGGCCAAACGATCGGAGCCCAGGGTGCGGTGATGTGTCTGCTGTCAGGCTGCTCGGCATGAATAATTCCAACTCGTCCATCATTTCCGTGTTTCTGTTTTCGAAGTGTACATTTTTATTGCAGAGATTTGTTTGGTTGTTTGTAAAACTGCACTGATCGGTCAGACGATCAGAAGTTAAAGAAAAAGCACCTCCTTCCTTTAAGAAATGAAAAGTTGGATGAACATGATTGTTTATCCCTCTTTTGCAACGGTTGCAGCGCTTTATCAACATTATCCTGTAATTAGTGGGAACAGCGGATACTGTTCAACGGCATCTCGGGTCAAAGGTCAAACATTCGATCTTACCTGCACCTGTGTGTGACTTTTAAAGTTCCTCTTGTACACGATGGCTCACATGAAATAGTTCAAGCAGTTGTCGGCACATTAGGCAGTTTCGCCTTTGTTGTCGCCATGACGACGGAGGTTGCGTAACTTTAAGGATTTAAACGCAAAACACGGCGCGAGGCATCATTTTAATCCAATCCGTTAACTCCCCCCCACCCCCCCCCCCACCCCCCGAACTTTAATCAAGTGTTTTTGTGTCCGAAACCAAAACCTGGGGGCGCTGATTTAGGAAACAATCCCGGGGGGGGGGGGTCGTATTTGCGGGTCGGACCGTGGCTCAGATTGTAGAGCGGGTTGCCCCCCGCTCTCTTTAGGATGACGGTTCAATCACCGGTTCCTCCTGTCCTCATGCCCGAAGCGTCCGTGGGACCCCGAGCTGCCCCCCCCGATTGGCAGGCGTAACTCTTGTCTAAGTAGCATAACCTCCGTCTTCGTTGGTGTGTGAATAGGAGGCGAATTGTGAAGCGCTGTGAGGCCGCTAAGGTGCGATTCGCTGCAGACCCCAGGACCTGTTACAGAAAGTTTACAAAAATCGTGTCCTTATTTGTTAAATTTCCGTGTTACTCTCTCATGTCTGCGCGGCTGACGAGGGCGTGGATGTCGCATCGTTGGTGACAGAAAGTCACAGGAAAGGTCGGAACGTACAGAGTTAGAAGAGAGAGATGTTTACAAAGCGAGCTGCTGTACTTTACTCTGCAATATGTCCCTTTATGTTTCTGACAGGGACGAGTGACCACACAAGTTTAACACATTTTAAGGGACTTTTTCTCATAGAGCCCGATTGATTTATTAGCTTGTTAAATGTACACAATGTACATCTATTGTATCGACAGACAATGAATGAAATACCCTTCGGCTTTAAAACCGCAGCTTTTTTGGGGGGGGGGGGACGAGAGGGGAGGGGGCGCTGCATTTTAAAACATGACTTCTCCTCGTTCGACTGCCCCCGTAAGAATCAGAGCAAAGAAAAAGATGTCACACGGAGGATCCTGCTGATGGCTGGTGTGCTTTGACCTTTTGGAGGCCAAAGGCATGGTCGCCCTCTGAGGGAGGGGGTTGGGTGGAGGTGTCAGGGTGGAGGGGAGGGGAGGTTCATCAGCAGGGCGTGGAGAGGTCACTGCTGAGGTCACGCAGGCTCTAAAAGGATGCCCAGTGTGTGGCGTGTCTTTGTGTTGGAAAGGTGAGATTTGGTTACCCCGGAGGTGCGAGCAGTTCAAACCTCTCAATCGGTAATGGAGGGAGTGACCTCGTCCTCCATGTGTGTGAGGCTGCAGAGAGAGAGAGAGAGAGAGGGGGCGAGGGCAAGAGAGAGCATTGTGGTGGTCAGCGAAAACTACCGGGCTGATTTACATTTAGATTCAGGGACGATTAAATATTCAGGGTTGAATTGGTTTCTGCTCCCGACTAAAGAGTCTCCAAGTCGGCTTCTGGTCATGAGTTCAAGCCAGTAGTCGACCCGCCGTTGCATGTTTATCATTTTCATTTCATCATTTAAATCAACCGGGTCTCCTACCGGCAGCTTGTGAGCTGGTATGTGTGTGTTGAGTATCAATTTGTTATTATAAATTATTATTATAACTAACACTTAGTCGACTATTTGGGGCCCAGCTGTTCTCTGTCTTTCTCTGCTTTGTATGATTGTAGCTATAATCAATATTTAATATCAACTGTGGATGAATTGAGTCGTGTGAAAGGCATCGCTCAGAGTGACAAACCCACAGGAGAGTTTTAGCACCTTTCAGCTCCTTGTTTTGGTTTGTCAATATTTTGTTTACAGTGTTGTAAAAAAAAAAAAAAAAAATCTATTTTATTGCCCAGATATTTTCAGTTTGGACTGTTTGTGAGGTGAAAGGTTATTTCAAGACATTTCTTCACTTTCAATGAAAACCAGATATTTTCAATCTGTGACGCCGAGCGAGGTGAAAGCGACAGATGCCCACCTTTCTGGTGTTGGCCAAGTTTTAAAAACAAGGTATCCTACATTTCCCATAATGCAACGGAATATAAACATTGATTAAAATAACCTTTTTATAATCTTTGGAAAGCTCCTTCAGAGCTGCAGAAGACAATTTGCATCTGTCCTCTGTAGTGCTCCTCGTGATCAACAAACTGAAAGAACTTGAGTCCTAAATCAGTGATTAATCAAATAATGTGAAAATCTACATGTTTTTATTTAATGATAAATATCTTTTCTGATCCCTGCACCTCTTCGGATCGATTCAAATATGGTCGAGTGATTCGGAGATTAAAAGCGGAGCCTCAAATCAGCTGCGATAAAGACGCTGCGGCTCCCCGGCGAGGCTCACGATAAGACCTTTGTCCCCGTTTGCTCATCAGGGATTCATAGGTAGAATAATCCCTCCCCGCATGATTGTTTCATGGCTGGTTTTTTTTGGTGGTTTTCTTTCCTCGGCGCGGTCACTCTGCGTTCACCCACCGAGTTTTTTTTTTTTAGCATTCAGCTGCCACTAAAGATGTTAGCGTCCACGTGAATGTGGCGATGTGGCGGGGGCCACAAAGAGCACTAATCTGAACTGACCCCGGCGGATTGTTCCGGAGGGGGGAAAGCTGAGGAAGCTACGGGGACAGATTAGGCCGCAGAAAGACAGAGATGATGTAGGCAGAGATTAGTCGTGTACTAAGCGAGGATCGTTTCCCCCCCCGGAGGACCACACACTGACAGTGTAGCCGTGTCACTGTTGTCTCTAAGCCACCGCTGCTGTGGACTCATCTGCTATTGTCTCTGAAATCCTCCAGCCCCCCCCCCCCCCCCCCCCCCCCCCCCCAAAAAAATAAAATGAACCTGGACTCAAGCCCCTTTGATTGGCACTTGTCAGGGCTGATAGAGAGAGGGGTGACCTGTTGGGAAAGGCTTCGATAAAGGAGGCCTGAAAGGAAAATCCCCTCCCCATGAATAATAATTTGGCGAGGATTTTCCTTTTTACTCCGCCCCGCTCCCATTCGTCCATTCTTCCAGCCGATGTCGGAGGGAAGTCTCTGGGTGGCATCGCTGAATGGCCTCGGCGCTGCTGATTGTCTCGCTGATGCTCATCCCTTTCTCAAACACGCAAAGAAAGAGATACAAGTCCAACCTTCTTGCCTCTGCCCGGTGCGCTGGATGTTAAGGGGCAGGCGGTGTGTGTGTGTGTGTGTGTGTGTGTGTGTGTGTGTGTGTGTGTGTGTGCTGTGTGTGTGTGTGTGTGTGTGTGTGTGTGTGTTGTTTTTTTTGTCTCCGGTGGCCTTTTTTTTTTTTTTTTAAGATCAGTGAGCGGATTTGACTCGGCCGCTCGCAGCCAAATCCAGCTATCTGCTGCGCTCAGATGCTGCGGTTGGTATGGCAACCTGCTGTGTGTGTTTTTTTTTTTCAGATGGGCTCTTGTTTCCTTGCTCGTACTGACCAGTAATCGCCGCCATGCATTCACGGATTATAAGGACAGGTTATAGGAGAGGAGGGTTTTTCTAAAAAAAAAAAAAAAGGGAAAAAAACAAAACAAAGCCTGAATAATTTTTAGTCGGAGCTTCGCCCACGTTTAAAGATGTCACGGAAACAGAGTGGAAGTACAGATTTTAATCAGTGTCTTTCATGAGAATATGAATCACCAACAAATTTGATAGGCTGCACGTCAAGAAAAAAAATACACAAATGCCTGAAGTAGAGATGCCCCGACTGAAGATTCTCCTCCTCAATAAACAGTCGTTAGTTCAAGCCAAACATTCGACTCGTCATCACACGATTTAGGTTAGTTGCAGAAACAGAAAAAAAAAAAAACAGTTCAATTTCTGGTTGAATAATGTAATAAAAAAAAACATTGTTAACACTGTGTTGCATTACAGAAAAATACAAGATTGTAATAAAGAGCCCTTCAAATGTAACTTCTGACAATCGCACACACAAACTAACGGAAAAGGCAGCAATGATCCTGAATGTGTCGGAACAACCAGCAAAAAAATGTAGTTCATTTAGTTTAAAAGAGAAGTGCGGCGATCGTTTTTAACCTCGCGCCACAAAAGTTTGGTGTTTTTGAAAATGACCCGTCTTCGCGTCTCGTTCGTCATCGTTTGGCCCCGTGGATGTTTTTTTTTTTGGTTGCATGTGAAACGAGGGATGATGAATCCTGCGCTCGGAAGGATGAATACATTTTCTCACCCCCCCCGTCGTCTGTTTTCCGGTGACACCGGGTGGGCGTCGGCCGGGCCGGGCGGAGAGCGTGTGATTGTGTGCAGCGCGGTGGAAGACGGCTCCGTCAAATGAGACGTGGCTCCATCAATCTGAGGCCCGCTGACCTCCCGAGCGCTCGCCGGCAGAGGGGGGGGAGGGAGGATGGGGGGGGGGGGGGGGGGGGGGGGGGAGGATGGGGGGGGGGGGGGAGGAGGGGGCGGGTAAATACTCGCCGACCGCGTTCGCCAGGGCCCCTAATGAATCTGAAGGCCGCCGGCTACTCGACTGGTCGAGCCCTGTTGAATGGAGCCATCTCCAGATGTATCGCATTTTTAAATCATCGCTCATGCGCTCACCACAAGAAAACACTCGTAGAAGCAGCTCGGAAGAAAAGAGTCCGAAACTCTTAATGGAAACTGTTGCGGAAGACAATCCGAGGCTCCTTTAAGCTGGAGGCTGCATTGATGGGCGCTCTTTGTCTCCGCGCTTCCACACCGAAAAACTGTATTCTGTGGACTTTGTGTTCGGAGATAATGGGACTCTTAATTGGCCGGGTCAGCGACGAAATGGACGGCTGTTTAAGTTTTTCAGGGGGCAGCGTCCGCTCCTTTGGTGAAGCTCTGAAAGGGCTGAGGGGAGATGTGACTGTGGCATTTAAGAGAACAATGTGAGGAGAATTAGTGTTTATTAAAGGACCAGAAATGGGTTTTAGTGCTTTTTACTAAGTGGCTGCTTCCACGTAGATGATCGTGAATACAAATGTGTTTTTGTTTCTTTCCTGTTGAGGACTGCGGTTGATCGTAGAGTTAAACATTTTTAAAATACATCATACTACATTCAAGACTTCCTTCGTTTTTTGTTTTTTTTTCAAAACATATATATATTTTACGTTGTACGTCTTTTCCACGCAGATGACGGGGGCCCCCGCCGAGGACGACTCCAATTATCCAGGATGGAGAGACGAGCTCTCGGATGGAGGCAGGAGGCCCGAGCGTCGAGCTGAAGAGAAGGAGAGAAGGATGGAGGAGAGGAAAACAAAGGCGCTGAGCATGCTGTCCAAACTGCAGGACGACACACCCCGCCAGAGTAAAAGCAGCAGAGGCTGTTCCAACTTCGAGGACTGTGAGTTTATTTTGAAAAATTATTTAAAACAATTAAAGCATTAGTTTTCTTTCATTGATCGGGACGTAAAACGAGTCATCTAAAGTGCTCTGGGAATTTTCACAGGATTTAATACTTGTTGTTAAATAGATATAAGAAAACCAAACAATGACCGCACGATAATATGAGCAATCAAGTCATAAACAGTGCAGAAAACTATCATTTTAGTGCATTACTGAAGCTCACAAAGTCTTTGATTTATGTTTGTCCCCCAAGTCGATGGTCCTGAAATCCCCTAAAATAAGCTGATTCTGTTTTATACCTTAAAATTGCAAACAAACCTGATCGCATGACACTCTCTCGCCCCGAATTGTTCAATTTTAACCCAAAAATGACATCAGACTGAGACCAACGTTACCACGGTGTAAGAAGAAAAAGAAAAATCATTCAAATGCAAGATCGTCCCACAATGCACTGCGGCGGTCAATCTGCGATCACGGTTGGTGGTGACGTGCGATGACGCCGTTGGCCAAATGTAATAATTTCAGCGGTGGTAGGATTTCGTCCAGTTTTGGCCCGTGTGGAGGTCGATGCTGATTGGTTAAAGGGCTGCTCACAATCGTTTCAGGCTCGAGGGTCTACACCCGGTACGATGAAACGACAGGAGACGGTTCCCCGTGAAGTGACCCCGTATGTTCCCACAGTGATTTTTGGGGTCCGGTAACATCAGGCGAACTCAAATCACTCTAATATAATCTGCCAAAGCTTGTGTCTATTTGACATTAAAGACTTGCACACACGGTATAAGCTCTGCGGTGTGGAGAGTTTCAGGCGGAGCTGTAAAATACAAAAAACAGGAAAACGGCCCCCCTGATTGTTAAAATGTAAAGTGTTTTTGCTTTAACTGTGAGCAATTAGCAACGTTTAAATGTTAAAACTGTGTCTGCCTGCCAACCCCTTTTCTTCCCCTCCTCTTCACACAATGGACGATGCATGAAAAAAAACAAAACGCTTTTACCAACACTCGACTCTAAAAAATTCAATTACAGCACTTGATTTTTAGAATTGGCTCTTTTTTTTTTTTTTTTAGCAAACAGGAGTTTTGGGCCAGGAGTTCTCCAGTTTCCTCAAGTGCCTAATTTCTGGCATCCAAGCCTTTGTGAGAGCGCCGGGGCCGGCGGGTGCGACAATAAGCATCCACACCGCGGGTCAGGGGGGTGGGAGGCGGAGGGGAGGGGGGGGGGGGGGGCGGCCCTTCGCGTAGGTCAGTCGGGTCAGAGTTGTCCCGTGAGTGCCGGCGCCCCCGTGAATGGGGCTGATTGGACAGGTTTGTTCAGACGGTAATCAAGCAGGAGGGAGAAGCCTGCAGCTGGCCTCGCTATTCTGCTGCAAGGTTATTACTGATGGAAAAGCTTTTTGTCTTGTTACAGGAGTACGGACTGCGGTTTACGTCCGCTCTTATCGTCGTGGAAACCAGGTGAAAATTTGAACGAAGCGGGGTAATGTCGGCCGGTCTCGTTTCCTTCAATGCGGAGATCGTCGTTTGGTATCGGCGTCGAATGCGAGTTGTGAAACGACTGTGAAAAACATCAAATGAGGTCGTTGAAGCTCCCTCTCATTCAGCAACTTTACAGTCATGGTTCATTTATTTTATTTTTATAACGTGTGCAGGCAGCTGTTTTCAGAGAAGAGGCGGGACTTAAGGAGATGGTGGAGACCAATAACAGAGAACAACAAAAACAAAAAGGGGGAATATGGGACCTGCGCTGATTAGATGGAAAACAAACGGGACTGAACGACTGCGAAATTTGACTTTTTGTTTGATCAGTTTTTCAATTTAAAAGGTAAAAAGACCATAAATCAATGCCGTGTTCGCAACTTTTTTTTTCCCCAAGTGGCCCAAAAACAAGATTCAAAGCTGTTATGATAAAAAGCGGAACGTTATCGTGAGTTCCAGGTTAAGATTGGACAGGGAAATGTTTATTCTGGAATATCAAATCACGATTATTATGTTATTTTTCGGCGCGTGGACGTGTGTTGTCGGGATAAAGACACTCCGTGAGCGCGCTGGTGTTTATGGGTGTGGCGTGTTCGTGGAGGTCCGTCCCGGTACAATCTGGAATTTGTTTCTGCTTTTTGAATGTTCGCCGGGCGGCTTTTGTTTTGTCGCGTGTGTTTGGTGTGTGTTTCTGTACGCCTGCTGACAGCCTCTCATCTCGACCCTCGTAACCGTGGCGCCTCATTAGTCTCTGAAAAGGACTAACTGGTCATAATTGTTCCTTTTTTTCTTTTCTTTTTTTTTTTAATTCGTCCGACACTGACCGCTTGCCAAAGGCTTCCCAAAAATCCCCCCCTCTTCCTCCTCCTCCCACTCCTCCTCCCCCCCTCCCCTCTGCACATCCCCGCACCTATCACTTCCTGTAACTCCGCCGCCCCGTCTCCCATTCGACCCCCGCGACCCTCCAAGTTGTCATCAGCCAGCGAGCGTTTGAAGCCAACAGTATTTTTTTATTAAAAAATAAAGCACAAATTGTCTGAAGAGATACTTTTTTTTTTCTCTCTCTCCGAAGTCAAGCGGTCATGTTTTTTTGTTTGTTTTTTTTGTTGTTGTCTTTGTGTTGCCAGAAAAAAAAGCGCTCCCTGCCTGTTAACCAGCGGCTGGCTGCGGTGCGCGGGACTCTGTGGGCCGAAGGTCTCCGATGAATATCAATGTTGATACAGAACACCTGCCGGCCTCAGTTCGACCCCGCCCAGTAAAACCACCAGTAATAAGCAGAAGCCGTTTCCCGTCTTCGGCCCGTGGGCGGAGGTCACGGCTAAACTGTTGTTTACGGAAAAAAAACACACAAAAAAATACAGCCGACCGAATGGACGAGAAGTCGCTTAAAAAGAGAGACCAAAAGGAGGTTTACGGCTGTAGCGTGAGGTGTTTGTGCGAATGTGTGTGTGTGTGTGCAGGAAACACCCCCCCCACCCCCCGGTGTGTGCGTTCAGGTACAGTGCCTTTTATCTAACCCCTGTTTGCTCACCCCTTCGGTCTGGGAATACCTCTATGTATTCAGCATCCGTCCAGAATGAACTGGGCAAACCAAACAAGCGCGCCTATTGACGGGCGGCAGCGTGGAATAATGCCCGTTGTATTCACGAAAGAGAGAGAGAGAGAGAGAGAGAGAGAGAGCAAAGTAAATCTGTCAAAGAGTCTATTATACGGTGTCCAAACAGGGAGCGGGGGCCTCCACAATGGCCTTATTAATGGCACAATGTCAAGGAGCGGCGGGGCAATAATAGCAGATGATTTTGCTTTGTGAGGTTATCTCTGGAGATCTGGTCTTGCGGTAAAGCAGATGATTTGGCCTCTCTAGGGAGGGTGTGTGGGAAGGGAGGGCAGGGTGGGGGGGTGGGGGGGTATATCAGGCGGGGGATCAGGAGCTGATTGGTCGTAGGCGTGTGTGTGTTTGTGTGTTGGAAAGCGTAAGTTGTGGTCTGCGGTGAGGCCGATGGCGTGCAGCCAGAGACAGGAGTGTGGCCGCTACGTGTGTCTTTGTTTGTTTCCCCTACCAGAGTTTTAACCTCCTCCCTTCCCTCCCTCCCTCAGCACACACACACACACACACACAGTCTTTTTTGGACAAAGTAAAGGGGGGAGGAGTCTTGTGTTCATGCAGGGACAACAGCGCCTGCAGGAGAATGCTGCCAAATACTGTCACCCTCTTTCACATTGTAGCGCCCACTCAGGAGAGACCGGCACACGTTTGCCAAAATCCTGTCCCGAGAAGACTGGTTGTTGTTGTTTTTTTTCTTCACCGCACCGAGTGCTGAACACTGCTTAGACTTCAATGTTTGAGCTTTTTTGTTTTTTCTGGTCTCTCATCTTTATAGTTTATTGTGCGTTCAGGCAGCTGGGAATCAGGAAAACTCCCATTTTGGGAATGTCCTACTTCCTAATTAAGAGTATTAAGAGCACTCTTAAAAATGTGCTTCATTTCTGCTGCCAGAATGTAGAGAAGTGACAAACGACCTCGTCAGCATCACCGTGAACCAACACAGGGGACAAACTGGAGGTCAATATTGTTTGCACTCTACTGGTGTGTTCTTGAGCAACAGGGAAGTGGGGAATTTCTGTTTTTAATATAATGTCGTCTTGTTTTTTTATTAAACCGAGCGTCAACTGACAGTGACGTCACCCTTTGGAAGCCGAGGACGATACGTCCCGCCAAAAAAACAAATTTGTGGGTCGCAAAACAGGAAGTCATTTTAGAGCTTTGTGTTCATGTGAAAAGTATTTAATCTAAATTTCTACATTTATAAAAAAAAAAAATTAACATATGCATGAATATATGAGCATCACTTCTGAGAACCGGCAGTTTTTTCCTCTTAATCTACAAAAACAAACTCAGTTTAATTCTCCTTTAATCTTAATCCTTTGATCTTTGTAGGTCTAGCTAAAATACATTTGTAGTTTCCAGTATATTATAGCACTAAATCCGTGTAATTTAGATGGTAAATGTGCTTGTTTGCTGATGATTATTGCCTTTACACAACAGTGTGTTTCCTGCTTTTTCACTCCCCTTCATGTGACCACTTTATCAGTGTAAAAAACCTGCAGACTCCCTCCTCCCTGCACCTCCTGCACCTCCTGCACCTCCTGCACCTCCTGCACCTCCTGCTGGCCCGCCACGGCCACGTGGTTTTCCCGTAACACTTCCATCAGATAAGATTTCGATCTTTACCTTTCATGTGTTCAGAGCACCCGACAGCACCTCGTTCTTCTACACTATTGTGAAACGACCCGCTCGGCCCCGGTTTAAAGGTCCGGCTCGGCGCTCGGACCTCACACACCTCCTTATCTCTCCACGCCACACTTTTATATTCTACGGCTTTTGTCTCGTTGCGTCGCGGCGGTTAGATTCACAGGATCATCTCATATTTAAGAAGTTAAACCCCAAAAACATCCCATCAACCTATTTCTCGTGGATCTCCGCGCAGCTAGAAGCCGGTTCAGACTCTGTTTATCTCCAAGTGTGTGAGCGGATTTTTGCTCCACATTTTCGCTCTTAATCAGATATTTTCAGGCCGTTTATGTGGGGCACGTTTCGCTCTGACATTCTCCACCTATTAACAACAAAAAAAAAAAGGGGGTCACCTCCTCTCGGCTGCTGAATGTGACCTTTGTTAGAGGAATTATGGGACAGTTTATACAGTGTGATGATGAGCAGAGACAAAAGTCTGGGATTAAGCGGGAAAAGAGAGCAACAAACAAGTGAACACGTTACAAAAACAACAATAGACCCCTCTGTGTGTGTGTGTGTGTGTGTGTGTGTGTTATTAATTGCATCCCGCGCTCACATGGTTTTACAGAGGTGCTAATTTTGCTTATTTTAAATATTTCTACACAACCTGGAAATATGTGTGAAATGTGGTCCGAACACAAGCAGCAAATAAAAGAGGAGTGCATTAATAAAACGTAGTTTAGATGAGCAAATTTATGATCTAACAGACTAATCAAGTTTGAATTCTCCTCGCTATTCGTGTCGGCAAATATGTTAACTAGTTTCAAAAGAAAAAAACAACAAGTTTTGATATATTTGTCAGGACTTTTTCTTTCCTTTTTGTACCACAGTGCTGTGAATGTTTGTATTTCACTGCCAAAGACAAAGCTAACAAGACAGTCCTCATCCCCATTCATTAAAACATGAAATATTTACATTGGAAACCTAATGACCAGAAAATGGGAAGGAAAATTCACATACTTTGAAAAAGACACAGATTTGATGTCAAAGTTGAACTAATGATGCAGAGCCTTAAGATTGAGCAACATAAACATGCTTTTGTAAAAAGCCTTTTGTTCTCATTTCAAAAGAAACTAAACACAAACATCTGTACGACAGGCTTCCTGTAAGAAGACGTCTAAAATTGGCAAAGTTATTAAATGACAATAACTTTCAGCACTCTCTTCGCTTCTTGTAAGCTGGTCTCTCTTCGCTTCTTGTAAGCTGGTGTGTAAAAATGTTCAACACTATTCCCAACAGGATATTCGACTTCTTATATCAAAACCAAGATGAAACTTTTGTAGACATCTTGTGTTATGCATCTTTTTCTTTTTTCTTTTTTTTATGAACAAATGAGGCAAAACTTCTCTGATTTTCAAACTGAATTTCTTAAATTGGCCAATTTATCAAATAATGACCAAACAGGTTTACACATCTGTCCTGATCTTCAACTCCAGCTGTTAGCACCTGCCAGCTCGGTGTCGGTTGCTACAGACACATCTCAGGTGGTGGAGGTTTTGAAAACGACGTCCAAGTGTGTGTTAAATGAGTTGTGACCCGCGGCTGTTTGCAGCCTCGTGGACCCGGTGCAAGAGCAGTGACTCCGCGAGAGAAAAGGAACAAAACAGAAAAACAAACGCCAGTGAAAGAGTGAGCCTCCCTGCTCATCATCATCATGGCCCCTATTCTTCCTCTCTCAATTGCAACTGATCGCCTCGGTCTCATTACAGATTACGGCCTCGGCAGAGTGACTCTCCCCCTTTCTCTCGCCTTTTCTCCACGCAGGCCCTCTCTTGATTAACATTTTCTGCTAGGCTTCACACCAAAGGCACAACCTGTTGCGCTTTAAAGGCAGGGGGTGAAAAAAAAGCCATCAAGCACTGGAGTGGAATCAGATAAGGCTATCAGGCTGGAGGCTTTACTGCCTCGGCTTTGTCCCGCTCCTCCACCCGCCCTCGCTTCCTCCCTCAATCTCTCACTCCACTTGCACCTTTTGTCCAGCTGATTCCCCCGACAGGGCGCTCCCCCCCCCACCCCACCCCCCCCAACGTTCGGCCAGGGAACCCGGCCTCCTGCAGCACCTCTGCACTGTGTGTGTGTGTGTGTGTGTGTGTGTGTGTGTGTGTGTGTGTGTGTGTGTGTGTGTGCGCGCTGCAGACAAGGCGAAGGTCGGGGCTGATGTTGATGATGTAAGTTACCCTCACAGAACATGGCTTTACTCTGCGTTTTAGACACACATCATACCATCATACCGAAAAGAATAAAACTAGTATTCTTTTTTTTTATATATATATATATATATACATATATATATATTATACATATGAGAGAACTCATCAGAGGTGAAAGTTTCCCGCTAAATCTCCCTTTATACTCGTCTCTACATCTAAAAGTAGTGAAATCGATCAAACCCTGACATCAGAAACTCATTACTGGTGCTAAACTATTGACTGATTTAAACGTGGACGTAACTGAAAAATGAGGCCGAAGGGCCTTCAGCTGCGATACCGCCGAGTGCCACCAGAGGTCGGCTCCTACAACCCTCCGGCTCCATAGACTCCTATTCAATTTCTCTCTGTAAAATACTGAGTCAATAATTTTTTTTTACACCAGGTATCTCGGTGTTGTTGGTTAAAGTCTCTCCTTCTTATTAGTTTTCTGGCGGTCCATCTGAAAATAATCCCTCATTCATTAGAAATAAGCTTCAAAAAGACGTGTTTTTAAGGGGGCGTGTCTGTTTGATTGACAGGGTCTATGGTGCAAGTCAGGTTTCTGCTATCGGTGGCCAAAAATGATCCGGACTTGATAAAATGACAGGAGAAAAGATGAAAAGTTACCACACACACCCACAACACCCTGGATGGTTCCTGTCAGCGAAGTGTGAAACACATTTTCATATTTTCCCGGGTCGGCGGCTGCCTCTCCTCCAGATGGTCCAGTGAACCTCAGAGATCCTTTAACACCGGGTCACAACGAGGTGCCGGGTCACTTTAACTGCTGCAGCCTTCTGAAGCGAGGAAGAAGGAGGAGGAGGACTTTAAATCCCCGGCCCGGTCCCGTGTGGGCCCGAGGCGCTGCCGCAGATCCTCGACCCGCAGCCGCGGCTCATCGCCGATATTTGCAAACAGATGCGGCGGACGGCAGGCTGCGGGTTTTTTTTTTTTTTTTTTTTTTTTTTTTTTTTTGATCAATCAAGCTTTAACAAGTCGAGTTGACTCGACACGAATGTAACATTTTGCATGTGAAAGGCCGAGGCCTGGTTTTGATTAGGCCTAAGCTGATAAATAGCAGATTCAAACAGGCCCCCCTGCTACTGCAGAGAAACCCCAGAGGTCCAGAGGTTTAAGTCCAGACTGATACCAACTCTGTTGCTCCTCTTTCTTCTGCAAACCAATGAATAGATCCATTATTCAGTAGACTCATTCTCATCTCCTAAATTGAAGTGGCAGCAGCTTAAAAGCCCCATTTTTCAACCCGCCCCCCCCACCCCCCTTTATTTTTATTCCGAAGTCGTGCTTCCTCCCAAATTTGCCTACTGAAATATTCATAGGTGTGGTTTGTGTCCGTTTGTGCCCCTCGTGCAATCATTGCTTTTATATTTGAGACTAGCATTGAGTCAAGGAAACAAGCTCATTTTGTTTTTTTTACATAAAAGGATCGTTAAAAGTCACAAAAAACACTACAAAGTTTAACTTCTGGGTATTTATAGTGGACATTTTTACAGATTTGGATATTATATTTACTAAAAACTGGTTTTATTTTTTTGTGCCTTGAACAAAAGTCTTAAATGGACCATGTTCTCCTTTTGTTTCCCCTTAAGCAGCCTTAAGGTTGTTAAAGTCATGTATTGTATTTTTGCACAGACTGCAGACTCCGTATGTACGGAAATATTCTAGATTTGAAATCAAATTCAAGTTTGAAACTAGGATTCTGCATTACAATTTAAAACTTTCAAGAATTTCTATTGACCAGAGGGCTGGCACAACTTTTAAAAGGTACAAAGTTGAGTTGTTGTTTTTTTTTTAGATACGTAAAGTTGCATTTCACGTTTTTTTTTGTCATTTGCTCTGTAAGACATCAGAAAACAGTGGAAGAGTCTTCACATGGGATATTTTGTCCTCCAAACAGAAATGTATTCCGTTTTCTACCTCGTGAAACCAAGAATAAAGTTCAGTCTTAAATGCAAATAATCCGCCCGTTGTAAAAAAAAAAAAAAAAAAAAAAAAAAATCGTTTCCCCGTTGAAGCAGGATAACGGAGTTTATTTGCCGGCCTTGACTGCTGCACCATCTATTCATCTCACTTTCTGTCTTTATTAAAAGACCCAGCAGCCAAGTGCCACTCTGCCCCCCCCTCCCTCTCCACCACTCAGATCCCGGCCAACTGGACGCCCTGTGAACCCCTCGGACCGCATTGTCCCCATTCTGTGACCCCGGTGTGACCAGAGGAGAGAAATATTGCTCTAATCCACTCTGCACACACACACACACGCACACACACACACACACACACACACACACGCACACACACGCGCACACACACACACACACACACGCAGCCGCTGGGAGACGCGACGTTGTTCCTCGAGCCGAGAATTCACTTTTAAAACACAATGAAATGCCCATAAAACTGAAACTCTGCTCATCTGTTGTCACACAGTGCAGTTGACGCTCTGAACTTCTGCCTTTGTTTTTCGTCTCTTCTCTTTCCAGTCGACTTTCTGGCCAAGTATTGCATTTTCAGTCAGGAGAAGCTGGCGGAGTACAAAAGGGCTTTTGAAGCGGTGAGTGAAAAGGGATTTAAACCCTTTTATATTCCCTTTTCGCTTGCAGGATATTCTGTTTCACTCACTGTAATATGTTGCAGGAAGAATGTGATTTTCTTCTTCTTCTTTTTTACCCCCATCAACAGCAGCAATGATGATGAAGAACTTTGGTCTACTAACCATCAGAAAACAGATTTTAAATCACTTTTAACTGATTGTTTTTCGGTTTTAAAATGCCAGAAGGCAAAGAAAACCGGAGAATATGACCATTTGAGAAGCTTAAAACTGAGAATTTTGACCTTCTATAAAAAGAGTTAAAAATAAATCAACAAATTATCATAATTGTTTGGCTATTAACTCACTACTAATCAATTAATCCACTAAATCTCAGTCTGTAGTTCTTCCTGAGATGTTATCAGGTCAAAAATCTACTTTTAAAAGTCAAAACTATCAATTTGGTTTTTTTTTTTTTTTTTTGGGGGGGGGGGGGGGGGGGGACTTTCTGGATATTTCTGCCTCTTTTAACTCTTTAAAATCCCTCCGATGAAGAAACCTGTGATGTTTGCAGGAGGACAGCGACGGAGACGGCTACATCTCCTGCCTGCAGCTTCTGCTCGCTCTGAAGAACATCATCCCTCCCGAGCTGCTGTCTGACGAGGAGGAGATCTACGTCTACAGGGTGGGCTTCAAAACTGCATCTGCACACACACACACACATACACACACACACACAGACTGTAACGCGAACGTCTCCTTCAGATCCTGGAGATGGTGGACTTCAGAGTGACAGACGGGCTGGTGGACCTGAGGCTGTTCGCTGTGATCGCCAGCCTGGCGCAGAAGATCGCCTCCATGGAGTAAGAGACCAGCAGCAGACACACTCCTCAGAGGAGCCACTGACCTCCCATAAATACTGAAGACTGAAGAGTGTGTACGCAAAGTGTGTTCCAGCGATTTTGTCGTCGTGTGTGGGACTCTCTTTGATCCCCTTGTCTTTTTTTTTTTTTTTTAACGTTTTATGCGACTTTGAAGGTTTAAAGTTTTGAGGTTTTGATGTGATAACGAAGTACTTTGACCAGAATTTGACTTGTTGACTTCTTCACCTGCCGTAAAAACTCTTTATACCACAGAAATTATTAGTAATATTTTTTTGTTTTTGTTTTTTTTTATTGGGGGGGGCTTCAAATGTTCACAATGACAAGACAACAGATCTAAAAGCCAAACTGCACTGGCTGCTAAAATCTAATTTAACCAATCGTTCCTGTTTCCCAAAGTAAGAAATCCTGAAGCGAACTAGCCTAGCGTAGCAGAGCAGAGTTTGAATGCACTGATGTGATTTATTGTAGTGAAGCACCTTTAAATCAAATGTTTATGAACAATTCATTCATGAACAACAACTTTTTCTAGATACTGTTTAACTCCTGCACTCTTGAGATTGTTAAAATTAAGATTTTTTTTTTTTTTTTTTTTTTTTTAAAGCAAAAAATCTCAGTAGCACAAGTATGCGTTGTTTTTTACAGTAAACTGAATACGTTAAAAAAAAAAAAAATTTAAAAACCTCATCACTAATGAAAATAACCGAAGATTGAACCCTTGGGTCGGCCTCAGCGTCCCCAGAGTCTCTCCTACATTTATGCCCCCATATGCCTCAGATTCCCACACACAGCGCTTCTTTTTTTTTTTTTTTTTCCTTCCTGCCCTTGGGGTCTACAGCTTCCTACAGACAGGAGTGTGTGGAGTCGAGCCCACTGCGGAGGTCCCCGGGGGTCAAGGCCTGCACCCGGAGCCCTCACCCCGCAGTGAGAGCTCCCTCTCAGCGAGGACAGGGCCAGGGGAGGGGAGGGGGTCACGGGTCCTCTGATTTACGGCCGGCCCTTTGTGTCCTTGCGCCTGTGGACGGACTTGGGTGTCTGCTCTGCATAGAGGCAATTATAGTAATGATAATGAATGTCCACATTAAGGCTCTTTTCACAGAACTCCTTCGTGCCATTTAAATGATAAGAAGGAGAGGAGATCAGCGTTCGGAGGGAAAACACCAGGAAAACAATAGCATCCTTCTGTCATCTCACTCCCGGCTGAACTAAATTGATCCTCTTACCTGTGTCACTTAATCCTGTTGTCTCTAATCCTGGCTTGGAAATGAGCTGCAACAGTTGTTACACAATCAGCCTCCCTGATCATGGAAGGCCTTTTAAATCCGACTCGCTGTATCCCACATTTATTTATAGCTAGATAGATTTTAGTTTTCTTTTTTTTACTCTCCTCTTTTCTTTTCAACTTTCCAGCCCCCCTCACCCCCCTGAAAAGTTCACCTCACATGGGCACTGCATTCCCTCAGGGAGCGTCACCTGCTCGCCAGACAGGAATCCCAAAGACCGTCGGCGGCCGCGGTCGTCCCGTCGTTTGCATGTGTTGGGTTTTGTGTGGGCGGGCGGTGAGGGTTACAGTAAGTCGTCTGGAAAACTCACGGCGACTAAATAATGAGTCAAACAAAAACAGCATGAGACAGCAGGTCCCTCTTCCTCCTCCTCCTCCTCCTCCAGAGAGCTTCCTCTCACCCGGCGTCGCCGCAGCCCGCTCAAAAATATCCCAAAACAACTCTGTCAAAACTGGGTCAGAATACCCAGTTACCCCCCTCGGTGCCGCCTCCCCCCGCCAAAAAGATTTCGGCATTACGTAATGTATCAAGAAATCAAGAAAATGGGTTTTCCTGCTATTATCTCGCTTGCAAGTCCCACCAGACACCAGTTTTTTTTTGTTTGTTTTTTTTACGCGCGCCATTATCACGCCAGTGTCCTCGCGCAACCAGCGTTTGGACTCTTTTACTGCAAACCAAGTGCAATTAATGATCATTAGCTGGCCTGTCTCGCTTCATCCCCGTCAAGCCCGCTGCCGTTGCCGTGGGTCGGAGGACGAGGGCCAATCGCGGCGCTGCGGGGCACTCAGGCGTGCACTGCACTCGATGGCCCAGCGCTCGGCCCATTCTTTGCTCCAACAGGCCATTGAGCGCCGGGCGAGGAGGGGCTCATTAACACCGGGCGCTCGTTAGAGAAGGGACGACCGTCGCTGTGCCACACGCTGGACAGGACAGGTCTGTCCCGACACAATCGCTCGTGTCTCCCTCCAATTATCCCGGCGGACCTACATTTTCCGCCGGTGGTCACATCGCACCAGAGTGTGTGCTGCTCCGTCTCCCTCCCCCAAACCCCCACACGGACCCCGCTCAATCCCCCCACCCCCCGATCACCCTGCCTGCCCGGCCGCAAGCCTCCCCCCGCCCCCTCCAACACCCACCGACCCAAAAGCAGAGCAGTTTTTATCCGTTAGTGTGGCGGGATGTCCCCGTGTGCCCGAGCATTGTTTGGCAGCCAGGCCACGGTGAGCAACCACAATGGGCTCAGAACACTTTACCATCACGTCCCCGAAAACACGACGTCGCACGGGACTGACCCGCCAAAAATAACCCGCCGACGCCTCCACCAACGCAATAGTTACGTTATTTTTTTTTTTTTTTTTTATTGGATTTTTCACAACAAGCTTGTTTGGCCAAATGAAGGCCTCCTTAAAGGGACACGACTACGATTTTCTACTGACATCAGGGTTTTGATACAACTGTGGCTCGAGGGCAGCAACGTGAAAAAAAAAAAGGCACAATTAGATAAACCAAAACTTACATTTACTGAGAGAAATGAAACAAAAAAAGACGAAAACCTGGATTACAAACTGAATGTGTGGAGTTTGATGATGTTGACATTGTCCGTCGCCATCTTTGCTAGTTCGGAGCGGTTTGGAGCAGCAAGTGACCATATTTGGACGAGCTGGGGGAGGAGCCAGCGGTGGATCTGACTTCTTCTGATTGGAGACCCGACGATACTACGTCCCGCCCACCGATAGCCGTAACCTGACTGCACCACAGGACTGTCAATGAAACAGACCCTCCCCCGCCCGAAAAAAAAACACGTTTTTTAAGGTTTATTTTCTAATTAATGACGGATTATTTTCAAAAGGACGGCCAGAAAACTAATAAAGAGGAGTGACTTTAGCTAACGACACCGAGATAACTCATTGAGAAATTGTATTCACTTTGTATGTGATGAGAGAAGTTGAATGGGAGTATATGGAGCGAGAGGCTTTTTAAAACCAGCTCCTAGTGGCCCTCGGTGGTATTGCAGTTTAAAGCAAATACGCATCAGCCTAATTGTTCAGACCCGGAAGCTACGACCACTTTTGTCTTTAGATTCTTAAATTAAACCACTTCCCCGACATTTCACCTGTTGATTGTTTTGCTTTTCTTTTGTCTTGCAGCGACTTCATGCGATCGCTCATCAGCAACATGGACTTCCGCTCTCTGGAAGTGCGGCTTTTCAGAGCGAAGGTAACGAGGTGCACCGTCAGATTAACTCTCCCATTAGTTACATTCATCACAACCACCAACTCCGCCTCTCTCTAATGCCTCCGCAGGTATAATTATAACGAAATAAACACTTTGAAGAGCAATTCCAAAACTTTAGACAGCAAGCTTTTTTCTTATTTCTTTTTTTTTTTTAAAGAGAGGCACTCAGCCCTCATGCATAGAAATGAAGGGAGGCGAGCCAGAGGGAGAAAGAAAGGGGTGCTTTTTTCTCTTTTCATAGATTAGCAGAGTCGTAATCTCATTAAAGTGCCCAGCAGTGAACATGCCGTCCACTCCGCCCAGCCCTGTAATCAGCCCGAGACACACACGGCTCATCTCAGATGGTCCGGGACCGGCCGACCAGCTGGCCCGGCCCTCGTTCACACAAGGAAGTACCGGAGCGTCTGAAAGGCCGGAGGAACATGAAAGCCGCGAGGCGGTCGGTGTGGAAACTGAGCCCCCCCCGGCCAGGTAGGGGAGGCCGTGTAATTATAGAGCTGTTAGGGATAGGGTTGTTAACTGGAGAGGCTGGCAGTGGGAGGGGGAGGGAGGGGGGGTGGAACCTGCTAATTGCCAGAAGGATTATTCCCCCGCTTCACCCCCACCCCCACAATTATTACCTAGACTGCATTAACTGTGCAAACAGGTGCGTTCAAACAGGACTAGAAACAGGCTGCAGGTAATCTGAGGCTACACACACACACACACACACACACACACACACACACACACACACACACGAGCATCCACCCACACACTCACAGCGCATGTTCACCTCGTTTTGTTTACGTGCGACGCAGCAACTCTTCCTGTTCCTCCTGGAGGAGCAGCGAGGAGACGCCGGAGCTCAGCGGGGCTTCATCAGCGGGGAGCAGCTGCTGCTGGAGCTGCAGGCCGGAGGGATCCGTCTGCAGGAGCAGGAGGCGGCCGTCCGGATGGAGCTGCAGCGCGTCACGCCTCTGGACCTGCTCGACTTCCTGGCCTACCTGCCGCTCTTCATGCTCATCCACAAGTCCATCATCTCCAACCCGCTCGACGACTCCGGCAGCCTCTGAGCCTTCGGTGCGGCTCGGGTGTCAGCAGCGCCGCCTCCTCGGCTACCGGAGCTGCAGCCCGGTGGGAACAGGCGACAGAAGTTGAGATTAAAGGAAGGGAATCAATCCGGTGTTGCCAGACCTACCCCGCTAATCGATTGCATCCTAACGGGCACAGAAACCCGGTTTCATGTAGAAACTATTGGAGCATCTTTAACCAATCGGTACGCGTCACAACCAGCCGAAACTTCACCTCAACATAGCATCGACATTTAGAAGAGAAACGCTCGTCATCTCGCTTAACCGCCGACTCTCATCGCTGATTGGTCGGCCCTTCAGAGTGCCTGAGCGAACATTAGTGTGAGCAGCGTTTCCAGACTATAATCACAGCAAACAAGTACGAACTAACTAACTAACTAACTAACTAACCAACAAGCTTCTAAAAGCAAATATTTCACAAAGACAAGCAGACTTTGACTTTGATAATCCAAATACGAAGGAAGATGATTGTGTTAACAGAGTGAAACGTGAGCGATCAGATGTTTATGTTTCAAACTCTGGAGGTGAATCAACTCAAGAATTTCTAATAAAAAATTTTTTTTTAAAAACAGATACTTCACTGGAAGCAGAAGTTTTACACAATAAAAGGCGTGAATACAAAGTGGACAATAGTTTACCTTTGTTGGAAATTAGAAATGAGAAAAAAGATTAAGTGGTGAAATCAGTCAGCACAGGTGGACCTTTAAGATTAACACACACAGGAGAATGATAAGAATTTTAAATCAGTCACATCACCCAGAAGCTGTGTAAAGAAAACTAGTCAAGCAAACAGAATATTATTGGACATCTGATGTCCCTGTTGGTTCTGTTTGACCACTTCATGTAAACTTCTGTCTACGGTCCTGAACCCTGAAGCTCTGCACCAACATCATAAATTCAGAAACTCTTGACACTGAAATTCGCTGACGCAACAAGTTCTTATTGTTCTGTAGAAGGAAAAAAAAACAATATTTGAGCAACTGTAGCGGCAGCAGAGACGGGAGCTGTCGTCCACTTCTGTTCAACTCAATCAGCCATGATGACTGATATTCACTCGGATACTCCACTCATGTAGTTCCAGCCTTTTGTTTCGCTGCTGCTTTGCCAATTAGACATGGCCGCACGCTCGCTGCCCTCCTGTGCACGCCTGACAGAGCGCCGCGGAGGGAAACGTAATGGACTCTGACAGGCAGCAAACCGGGACTGTTAGATCAGGGACGTCCCGTAAACAGCATATGTCGTCACGTCGAGTCCAGAGAGACGAGAGGAAACGGTCAAAGCTGCCTTTTAGATAAACATGTTCTGAAGTTGAGACTTTTTCTTCTCTCAGCTGCAATATTTTACTTATTTTACTTCTGAGCTTTAAGGACCTAAACAGGCAATTTGTGCTCATTACAGTCCGCTTCTGAACTTCTAATTCTTCTAATTCCATTGTAAGAAGGACTTTCCTGATGGTTTTTTTTTATTTTTTTTTTATGACTGTAGCATTACTGGGAAGGTTAAAGTCACCAAAGTCTTGATCATAATCCAGAAAATTTGGTTTAAGGTCTTCAGAATAATTCACATGAATTCACATCTACATGAAATCTCAGTACAGGAAAACATGGAGAAATTGAACCCCAAATGGACGCTGACAGATAGAAACAAACCCAAACCAAACTTTCCCAGTGGCTGTCGCCAAATCTGCCCAACTGGAGTTTTATTTATTTCCAGTCCGAAGTGCGTCGGCTGCATCTGAATATCAGTTAGAAACCTCAATAAAATGTTTTCTTTTCAGGCTGCAAGCAAAACTTTTTCTTCAGGAATTTTTCATCCAGATAAGCAGAAGGATCTTTTCAATCCACTTCTCACCACTGTTTACATGTTCACCTCCATCACACGTGTGCTGAGTCACGCTGGAGGTTACAGGTGTTTGTTTCTCTACATGTTTGTGTAAATTGAAATTTATTTTTTCTTAATGCGGCCTTTGTTGTTTATGGTCTTTGTTCGAGTTACCTGCAAATATAAATTCGATTCAATTAAAACGGTGGAAAACTTCAGTCATATTCACGTGTTAAATAGAGTCGAGTTAGATTCAAATCTGTTTTATGTTTTTAAATGAAAATATACAACTTTATGGCTCAGTTTAGAGATAATATCAATGAACATAAAACTTTAATAATGTCAGAAATACATAGAAATTACTTAAACAAATACTATCTGTGTATGAAAAGGTCTGTCAATCAGTTTTGAAGTTGTAAATGGCAGATTGTTCCTTTAATAAATGAACCGATTTTATTTATTTATTTCTTACTTTCACTGTTTCAAATGTTTGAACAGCAAGAGATTTTTACATGAAAATCCTTTTGAAAACTAAACTGCTGAATAAAACTCAAACAGAAAAACGTTTCCTTTCCAAATGAGTTTAGTTTTTTAAATCATATGAACAAGAAGACAACAATGCTGAAAGTGAAAGATTTAATCAAATCGTAATCATTCTAAATTCGCTCTTCTTTTTTTTCACTTTTACTTTTTTTTTTTCCTACTTGTTGCGGCACTTTATTTTTCAAAGAACCCTCTTCTCCCCCTTCCAGGCCCCCTGGTGGTCCACGAACCCTCCTTTTGAGAACAACCGATGTGTCATATCATGTACAATGAACCCTGAACACAACACGAGGTTTTCCTCTTTGTTTCTCTGCTTGAATCAAATGTGAGATTTAGTTTTATTTATTTCATGGGATTTCTTCCATTTACAAACCACTGCAGTAAAATAAGTAAAAGAAACCAGAGCAGAGTGTCTCAGCGGCCACACGCGCGCACACGCACACGCGCACACACACGCAGGATTTTTTTTTTTTTTTTTTTTTTTTTTTTTCCCTTCCCAGGTGGTGCTTGTTGTGTGTTCAGCGGCATGCTGCTGTCAGGAGGCACACGCCATCAGCCAATTCAGCTCCGTGTCTCCACTCGACCACCATCCAGACCCCATTCACTCATTAAACCAGACACGCGTCCGGCTGCAGCCTCCGCCCTACCTGTCAAACTCACTTGTGCAGAAACACAAGCTCTACCTCACGATCCACCGCTGACCTCCAGCGTGGAACCAATCCACTCACAGTCCCTCCATCTGCTCATTTTTTTTTAATAGCGTTTGTGAGCATAGACATTAAGTTTGCATTTTGTATTAACGGTGTTGTTTAGGCACCGATTAATGCTGCTATTTTTGTAGGAGCTTGTTCATCTCGTGTCTTTTGTGAAGAGAAACAAACATTACTTATTATTTCGTGTGTTACAGTTAACTGTTTAGCAGACTGGAAAAAGTGTCCGAGCTTTGAAATAAAAAAAAATAAAACGACTTAAAATAAAATCTTATCTGTTGTGCTGCAGATACTGTCCACTATTACGAAAGACAGAAAGCAGAGTTGGACATTGAGGGCTTTGATAATGGATCTGTGACCAAAAACCTTTTTGAGCCACTGCGCACTGATTTATAGAACAGGAGTAAGAAAAAATATCATGCGTAAAATGTGCGTAACTGTGCGTAAAAGTGAGTTTCTTTTCAAACAAAGCATGCAATGATCGCTTTTCTTTCTGTATCTTGTATATTATCTTAGTCTAGCTTTATCATTCCGTTTTACGTTGTTTTCAACTCATTCTGACCGCATGTTGACAGCAAACGTGCCCACCCCTCCGTTGAATGCACCCCCAAAAAAAGAGAAGAAGAAAGTAATTCAGTAGCATCTCGTTTTATTCTTGGACTAGAAAATATGGTTATAAGACTTCTTATTTCCAACATCTGTTTATGTGAAGAGGATATAGAGCTGGCAGTATAAAGAGACAATGCGTGGCCATTGCACTCCGTTTGGACAATAGCTGCATAAGTTTTGATCATTATGACGTGACATGATGCAATAACATGGTTTTTGCTATTAAATAAGACACATTGGTGCTAGAATACAACATCGGAGTGTCAAACTCCGTCTGGAGACCTCATGAACAGAAGAGCCAGAGAATAATAGACTACACGTCTACATAGGCAGGAGGTATAGAAGCAACTTCGCAATATATAGACAAAATATATACAAAAGGATGTGTACAAAACATCTATAAATCTCTTACATACAAAAATATCTTAATATATTTTTTTAAAAAAGCGTTTGATATAGAATTTTATAGAATAAATCCGCGACTTGGAAGCATTTTCTGAATTCAACGTCTGAGAGGTTTACCAAAGGGTTGGTTCTGTGTGATTGGATTAGCATAGTTGAAGAGCGACGTATTAAATAATGTTTTTAATGTGCTGCTTGAAGAGCATGAATTGACTTTAGGGCTTTTTTTTGTTTTGTTTATCATGGGCAAATGCACAGAAGTTCGGATTCCCACGCTGTCAGGAGACCCGTCTTCCTTTAATCCTTTGGCGCTGATCTCTGGCCTGATTTTTTTTTCCCCTCGAAGTTTTCAGGACTTTAAGGCCGTGTCTGTCGATCCGGGAGGACCGGGCGTTGAGGACTCAAGGACCAAAACGCGTGTGTACAGTGCATCTTGTTCTTCCTCCTGCGGGACCATCCCAAGCGCAGGACAACAGAGAATTGAGTTGATCCATCTTTCTGTGAGGAGAAGAAAGGGAAAGTTAATGCCACTATTCACGGTGTTTATCATGGATGTGTATCTGTCAGAGTGTCTGATATTATCATTCATCATCCATTCATTATCATTCAGATCATGCTCACCTCATCAAGATGCTCAGAACCAGTTGGTGAAGTCCAGCAGTTCCTGTTCTTCCGGACTGAGGGGGTCGTAGGAGCCCTCGTCGGATGAGTAGGAGGACACGGGTGAACCTGCCATGGAGTTCATGTCTGCGGAGTATCCCTGCGACATGGAGGGCGACAGGACCCCGGACTGAAACGCCGCACTCACCGCGTCGTGTTCGTCCAGCAGCTGCTGCAGGGCGCGGATGTACTCCACCGCGGAGCGCAGCGTCTCCACTTTGCTCATCTTCTTGTTGGCGGCGCCGTTGGGGACGTGTTCCCGCAGGGTGGCGAAGCCGTTGTTGACCAGCTTCACCCGGTTGCGCTCCCTCTCGTTCCTGCGGGCCACCGCGTGCGGCTGCTGCGGCGGCAGGGTGTAGCCGAAACCCGCGAAATTCAGCCTCCGCTTGCACCGCAGCAGCTCCGGGGAGGACGAGCGCTGCCTCTTGGGCTGCTTGGACACCGACTTCCCGCTGCTCTGGCTGCTGCCGCTCGGGCTCAGCTGGATGCTCTGCGCCGCTGCGGCGGAAAAGAAACAAGCGGGCGGCATCAGGTGCTGCTGGCTCACATTAAGTTCCATTTTGGCCGTGAAGTCCATTCCCAGTGGGAAAAAAAAACCAACAACACAAACTTAGAAAATAATCACTAAGTCTCCAGGCGGTGCGTTCCGCTCGTGCCGTTCACGTGGTGTGGCCGCTTGTGTGCACTTGTTTCAGTGGGGGCAGTCCGCTGGGCTGCTGCCTCGCGCGCTCCTCAAAGCTGCACTGAGTCCTCGAAGACAGACGCCACTGCTTTTCAATACGTTTGGACGAGGGACTGGCCACGCCCCCTGGTCGCGTGGATTCACCTTGGGCTCCTGCCCCGGTGCCGGTGCGTTGCGCGCGCCGGACGCGTGCCATTTGAAGCACTAAACAAACAGTCAGTGGTGAGGGTTTTTTTTTGTTTTGTTTTCTCTGTCTGTCAGAAGGTGTAACAGAGAGGAAAGTTTTCAACTGAGAGGAGTCGAGATGTTCACAGCAGCACGCGCTGAAAACACAGAAACACTTTGGTGCTTAGTTTTTTGTTTTTTTTCTCAGTTGTTTGTGCAGCTTTTAAAACTGTTAACAAGTCATATGGCTGCAGTTGAAGATGTTTACAGAAAAAAATATTACTTTAACAAAGAATGAGTCTTAAATAACATTTTAAAACACAAACTTTCTTTAGAAATAGAAAAGTGAGTTTGATTCCTTGAATGTGAAAATGTTAAACTCAAAATCCAACAGGTGACAACAGAAAAAGTGTTTTTAAAATGAATATTGTTTTTTGAAAAAATAAAAATAATGGCAAAAGAAAAAAAACTGGATTTCTTATTTAATCAGGCTAAACATCCAGCTCTGTTACGGTGGGTTTAAAAGAAATATAAAAAGTATGGCATTTTTCAAACTGCGGTGCAGAAAGACAGCTCACCAACACATTTACACCCCCACCCCCCCACACTCCCCTTCATGTTGGAGTTTATCTGAGAGCTCTGCATGTAAATCAGTCGCTCGCTGTCATTTCAGCTCCAACACCGTCTAGTTGTATTGTTGACATTACAGACGCGCCTGAATGCCGCTCAATTTGAGGCACTATTGTGCGTCAGAGGCCGAATTTTCCACTTTGATTAGCGCAGATCATCAGCCGCACAGGCGGAACGTGGAGGCGCAGATCAGCGGAGGGGCCCCGAGATGCTCCTCGGAGGAGGCTTTGTGTTTGATTTGATACACCCGGTACGGTTACAGTAACGCGGACGCGCTGCGTTCTGACGATTATTGTCGCTTTGAGACGCCGAGAAGAATGAAACACGTCTTTCAGCGGGGAACAAAAACAGGAGCAAACTGCAGCCTAATACTCACTCTGATGTGTGTGTGTGTGTGTGTGTGTGTGTGTGTGTGTGTGTGTGTGTGTGTGTGTGTGTGTGTGCGCGCTGTGTGTGTGTGTGCGTGCACGTGTGGTGCGTGCATGCGCAAAAAATCAGGACGAAGACAGGATTGTTTTTCAGTTTTGCGCACGAAATCCTTCTTCCTGTGTGTGTGTGTGTGTGTGTGTGTGTGTGTGTGTGTGTGTGTGTGTGTGTCTGTCTGTCTGTCTGTCTGTCCGTCCCCTCGTCTTTTTTTTTTCTTTATCTGCACCTGTGCACGCGCGCCTTGCAGAGGGGATTGTAATAAATTGTGCAAGTTTTCTGTGTTGGCAGCAGCATTCAAAATCAAGCTTGTGCCCGCCCCCCCTCCTCCTCCACCCTCCTCCTCTCTCACACACACACATACACACACACACACGCACCACCTATACTTTCTTTTCTTTCCCTCACCCCTAACCCCCCCCTCCCCCTCCTTTTTTTTGTGGCCCTGCTAGAGAGTTTAGAAAAGAGGCGTGGGTTCTATTCAGCGTCCCCCTGCACCCCCTCCGCCAGCGCCAGGCTTTCTGAAACCTATCCATGCCCTGTCAGTGTGCTTCCAGAGTCCAATTAGCGCTTTGTGAGGACTTTCTCCCTCCGCCGCTGCTGCTGCTGCTGCTGCTGCTGGTCTTCCAGAGGCTGGGAGGGCGCTCACTTTACTCGAGGGGCTTTCCAGTCAAAGCTGGGTGTAATAATTAATATGACATCTGGACGCCTGAGTTCCCATTTAACCACTTTCTGTATTTTTCTCTTTTCTTTTTGGGGGGAGGGAGGGGTGGGACAGGGGTTTGCTGTGGGCGGGGGGAGATAATAAAACAAATAAACTTGTAAGAGCCCAAACTAATTTGTGTGATGAAACGGATTATCTTCCAATTTGTTTGTCATTAAAAACTGTTTTTCTCACAGTGCTTTTCTTTTAACACAAAAACACACGCTGAATGTGAAAAGAGCTTGAAAGGCAAAACAGATTGAAATTTAGAAATTCCTTAAGGTTTATTATATAAACTGAAAGGACAACAGTTGACCCTTTTTAGGACCAGGCTATTGGTAGTTTTTAATACCATTTATACAGAAGAAGGGAGATAGATAGTAGAAAATATAATAAAGTTGAAAATAACTTTTTCTGTAATGGACTTCTGCCTTTTCTGTGATGTTTGTTTCCACACTGACTTCCCCCATCCTGTTTGTGTTGTTTTTTGCCTGACAGGAAAAGTTGTAATTGAACACCGCCCTCTAGAGGACAACTGTGGCATTTATTTTAGTATCATAAAACTGTTCCCCTATTTTTAAAAACTGTACACAAACAACCAGTATCAGTGGAGGTTATAACAGGGTTAAAAGGGTGAGTAAAACATAAAAGAAGAAAATCAAATTCAGCAGTGTAGACAATTATACTATAATATACATAGTTATATGGCTTTTGAGGTTGGAACAATGTAAAATAGTTTGAATATACGGTTAAATCTAATTTATAGCACGTTTAAATGCAGCTTTTCTGTTATAAAATAGACTTTTGTGAATGTGAAACTTTATTCTGAGCTGCAGACATCATAAAAACAACATATATAAAAACAGCAAATACAAAGCAATGGCATTTTTTTATCGCTGTAAATATAGTTTTTTTTTTTAAATTTCATCCAGGGAGAACTTTGAAACAGATTTTATTTTTTATTTTTTTCTCCCGGTTATTTGAGACAAAAAGCGATTCCTCATGGATTATCAACAGTGAGGGGATCTGATCTCTCTTTTTCGGGTTGATGGCAGGAAAATATGTGTTTGGGTGCACTTACGCTCCCTGACCGCTAGACGTCAGTAGTTCACCCACATGTAGTAGTGCCAATGCAACGTTATCTTGTCATAGTTGTAATATAGCGTTTTAAAATATATATATATATATATATATATATATATATATATATATATATATATATATATATATATATATATATATATATATAAGTTATTTATATTCACAGTGATAAAATTAGAAACATATATGGGTATTACTGAAAATAAAAAAAGCGAAAGAAAACCGTTAACGTCCGTGGTATGGTTTGCGGCGCAGGTATTTTGTCTCTGCTGCGCTTCCGTAGTTTGTACGTCACATGGTTTTGTTTACTTGAAGGAGTCGCGCGTGCCAACTGATTTAGCAGCGATTTAGCCGTAAAATAAACGTTTACGGGTTTTAAAGCAACGAGAAAAAGACGTGTTTTTTTAAAAAGCAGTTCTATAATTAAGACGCGTATTTATTATATCATGCAGTTTGCGCCTAGTTGCGGTTAATTCGAGCGCTTTTAGCTTTTGAAGAGCTAACGGTGGCTAAGCTCGCTGTCAATTAGCTAACTTCTCGTAATGAAGGAAGTTTAAGTTTAACCGGATGAATGAAGTAACTCGGCGGCTTTGAAAGACGTTTAACACCGGTAGGTTATAATGCGGTCTCTGAACTACGTCCAGAGGGTCAGCCTGGATTTCTCAGGAACTCTGTTTCCTCACGCTATCTGTCTGGGAGACGCGGACAACGACTCGGTAATGAAGTTAAACCAAATGTCGATCTACGTTTCATTTTACTGAACATTTAATCCAGAACTTCTAATTTGATAACAAGACTTCTAACACCTGAAAACAGGGAATCATCTCTTCTTCTTTTTATTGTTGGTATCTCGTCTCATGTCATTAACTTAATGTCTTATTTTGATGGGTTAATTAACAGAGAAAATAACTGGCTGGTATTCAGAGTATATCTAATAGAGACTTAAAGTTTAAGAGCATTATTTGATTTTTGATTGTAATTGTCTTTTCTCACCCTGATACTACTTTAAACTACTTTTTTTTTTTTTTTTTTTTTTTAAGCTTCTCGTCCACAAATCATCTTTTTTTTATTTTTATCAATGACAGGAGAAAATGAGGAATCAGAAATCAACATCACGGGTTATTTACTCGTACTGTTTGTCTCTCTGTTCTCTTGTCAGCTGAACGAGCTGGTCGTAGGAGACACGAGTGGAAAGCTGCTTGTGTACAAGAACGACGACTCCAAACCCTGGATCACCAGAACCTGTGTGGGCACGGTCAGTACGCGAACCTGAAAAGTTCAAGGAGTGAGTTTGATCTCTTGCTCGCGTGATGAGTCGTGTTTTTTGTCTTTCATACGTGTGTTTGTTTTCCAGCTGACCTGCGTCGCCGTGGGAGACGTCTGCAACAAGGGAAGGGTAAGGGAAGACGAGCGGGAGGCAGCCGAGTGTCATGAAGCGCTGAGACGTGACTCGCCGTGTTTTCCTCCCGTCTTGTCAGAACTTCGTGGTCGCCGTGGGAGCAGAAGGATGGTTTCACCTCTTCGATCTGACGGCCGTCGCCGCCTCCAGCAAATCGGACTCGTCCAGCCAATACGAGTTCCTGTCGTCCGACGACCCGAAGCCCTTCTTCACCCAACACATCCCCGCCAACACCAAAGTCATCCTCATCAGTGACATCGGTAAATTCAGGCTTCACGTTGAGGGTGTCTTAAACTGCACTGTGACTTTTATCCTTTTTTTTTTTTTTAGCTTGTTTTATTGACTTTTTAAAAAAAATATTGTAATCATTCCAATGTCTTTTCTTTTGCCTGATGCTTCGATGCTTTTTAATGGTTTTACGTGAAGCACTTTGAATTGCCTTGTTGTCGAAATGTGCTCTACGAGTAAACCTGCCTGGCCTTCACTCTCTTCTGATCTAAATGTGTTTAAAGCGTTGTTGTTTGTTTTTAAGTGGAACTACACGTGTTTGTGTGCAGATGGAGACGGGCGCTGCGAGCTGGTGGTGGGCTACACCGACCGGGTGGTGCGAGCTTTCCGTTGGGAGGAGCCGTCTGACGGTTCGGACGGGAGTTCTGGTCATCTGGTTCTGCTGAAGAAATGGCTCCTGGAGGGTCAGGTGAGCACGGCGGGTTCAGGTGGAGTTTCAGTCAACGGGTTAGTTCCTCACAGTGATGATTCATTTTGGAGTTCGTTATTAATTGTGCAGAAGAAGCCATAATTTAATTTGTCATGTCAAGTTTATCGAGCACTTTTCACAGATATAAAATCACAAAGTGCTTCACAATAAAAAAAAGAAAAAGAAAACGGCCTACAAGCAACATGATTTTGAACAGTTACAATTCACAAGTCACAATTAAAATCACAACCAGTTAAAATAATAGTTAAAATTACAATAAACATTATGACCACAGTTAAAGTCACAATTAAAATCACAACTACATTTAAAATAACAGTTAAGTCTGTGGGACTGAGATTTTGTCCCACAGACTGAATCTCATAAAACTGAACAGCTCCATGATGATGTCATCTGTGCTTGCAGGTGGACAGTCTCTCGGTGAACCCGGGTCCGGAGGGTTTACCGGAGCTGATGGTGTCCCAGCCGGGCTGCGGCTACGCCATCCTGCTCTGCTCCTGGACCCAACAGGACTCCTCTGGATCCGGGGACGACGCCCCTGCAACGCCGGGGAGGTAACCCCACGTCCTGGTGTTGTCAGCGACTCGTCGGCTCACTGGTCACGTTAACGTCACGCTTTTGGTGTCTTTGCTCGCAGCGAGGGGCCCTCGAGAGACGTAGTTCTCCATCTGACCACCGGGCGGATCCACAACAAGAACGTCTCCACTCATCTCATCGGCAGCATCAGCAAAGGTAGAAAACGAGTGATTCTGTGGATCTTTCGGTGTCCGCAGGTCTTAAAAAGTCTTTTTAAATCGGTGAATTCAGTTCCATCTTGAAGGTCTTTGTGTGTGTTATTTTTTTCTGCTTGCTGTAAACACAAATCTCAGCTGTCATTTCTGTGATGTTTTGACCTTCTGAGAGGCAAATCTGTAAACTACGAGTGAGACGTGTGCGACACACGATCGTCCTGAAACCAACTCTGTAAATATTACATGTTTAACACTGATATATTTTTAATCTACTCATCAACAATGTGAATAAATTCCTGTACTTATATAAATACCAGTTGGCATTATTCTTCCTGCTGATTTTCCGTCATTCTTTGATCAGTATAAGAGTGAAAAAGATATTAAATTGCATTATAAATTGGTAAATATCCCAGCCCGGAATTAAACATATAGACGCAAAGTGTTTATTTGAATACATTTTAATAGAAAATCTGTTTTCCAACAGGTTCAAAAGAAGAGTCTTCTAAATGCGGACTGTTTGCTCTCTGCACTTTGGATGGTAAGTTGAAATAAATCAATACGATTCTTCACAGAAAGCATCTTTAAATGATTTATCTTCTTGATAAATCCTTTAAATGTTTTCAAAATTACAGAGAAATGGTACAGAAATAAGATCGAAATAAAATAAAAATAGTAATAATTAAAGTAGCGTAGATGACAACAACATAAACAAGTCAGAATCACGATAAAGGAGTGAATAAAAGGATGAAGAGTAGCTGAATGAAATAGACTGAAACATCTTTAAATCATTTAGAAATTCTTTCTAAATGTTTGTGGACCGTTAAAAGTAAATCGTTCCGGTGTTTAGTTGGTGCTTCAGCTGTTGTCAGAGAGGTATTGATCGGGTATTAAGGAGGAGAGGCGGGTTAGTAAATCCTCCAGCGTACGTAGGCGTCTGTCAGCCGACGTCGAAGATCCTCCTGCCGGCAGCAGATAACCGAGCAGCTGGAGACTTCATCAATATTTAAAGAAGAGAGGATCCAGTAGGATTATCATCACTGAAAACTGTCAGACCAAAACTTTTCTGCCTCTCGTAGAATACAGAGAAATTATTCCTGGCTCTGTTTCAGCATCAGTTCAGGAGGTATTTGTCGTAACGATGTCGTAATTAACCTTAAACGGTGGGGTTTTTTTTTTTTTTTTTTCACCTTATTTTCACAGTTTGGACTGAATTCAATGTTAAATTTATTCTGCTGCACCTTTTTTATTGGAACCGTTTTGGTTTCTCATGAGAACTTTGTGGATTTTCATTGTTGTCACGATCAGGAAATTTTGGCTGACAATTCATTTTCATAAAAATAACTGCGATTAACAATTTAATGATCTTTTTCTATTCATTTTATTCCGCAATTACCATAAAAGCCTCACCGTAGTTTAATAGTGGACCTTATGTAGAAGGCCCATGTATTGGCTTTGAACATCAGAACATAAATAAAAATGACCCTTTTATTTTGTATTTAAGGCTTTGGAAACACAAATTACAAAGGACATATATGACATAAATACCAAGTTTAATATACAAAGCTTATAGTGTACAATAATGCACTAAACCACAGAAGAAGAAGGAAGAACGACGAGATGACGTCATCAAAAGAGTCAAACCTCATATGGTGGAAATATTGATGGCAACCTGGAACATTTTCTGTCAGTTTTATCAGATGAATGGAAACGGTTCAAATTTGTATTCAAAATGATGGCGATCAGCTGAAATCGCTGCAGTCAGGTGATGATGTAATAACTGTGACCAACCTGGTGGCTCTTTACATGCTGATTAAAACAAAAAAAACATGAACACAAAAACTTTCCACTCAAAAGGATTTTATTTGTGAAAATCAAAAACCTCTGTGAGTTTGTCAGAAGGAGATTTTTCTTAGCGTTTCTCGTAATTTGTCGATTTAGTCTTTGTTTTCTTAATTTATCTTTGAAAGTTTCCATGTGTTTTGTGTGCCGAAGGGACCCTGAAGCTGATGGACAGCTCGGAGCAGCTGCTGTGGTCGGTTCAGGTGGATCATCAGCTGTTCGCCCTGCAGAAGCTCGACGTCACTGTGAGTTTCTGCGTTTGTGTTCGTGACGGCTTGAAAACCTTGTTTTCATTCTTCATTCCCACTCAGTAAAAACGCATTTCTTTTTCTTTTTTATATATATATATGCTGTTAATCAAAACGCTTTTTAATTATAAGTCTTAACCAAACAGCAGAGACATCCGGCTACAGAGTCGATTATCTATTTTTATGGAAAACAGTTGAGTCTAAAATTCAGTAAAAGAAACATTTTACTGTAAAAATGTGTTAAACAGAGAAATGTGGCCAAATCTTCATATTTTAGAAGCTTGAAAAAGGGAAATTATCATTCAAATAGGTCCAAATAAAGATGTTTGTTGTAATGTTTTGTTAACTGACTGATTGAATGTGTGTGCTCGTTTCCAGGGCGACGGCAGGGAGGAGGTGGTGGCGTGCGCTTGGGACGGTCAAACCTACATCATCGACCACAATCGGACCGTGGTGCGTTTCCAGTTCGACGAGAACGTCAACGCCTTCTGTGCCGGTGAGAGACTTCGTTAATATCCCCAAATTATTTGAATGATCTGGACGGATCTTCTCGCTCTCAGAGATTAGAGATGATTCGCCTGAATCTGCTGCTCGCCTCGACTTTAAGCAGCTTCAGAGTGACTTCCAGCTCCGTCGTTTCATTTCAACCTCACTGCTCTCATTAAGACGTTCTCACCGAACAGCAGACGGATAACGTAAAAAAAAAGCTGGTGGTGTTGTTGTTGTTATTGTTTTCTTTTACAATAAACACACATCATCTCAGGAAGAAGACGCAAATGTAAAAAAAATTGAAAAACAAACAAACAAAAACAGACATATATACGCGTGTCATTTATATGGGAGTGTTCAAGGTTATTGCCTCAGAAAAAGCTTAGAAATGCTTCAAGTTTAATCATTTTTTTTATTCAGGTTTCTTCCACTAGTGTTGAATTGTGACCTGATTTCATTCTGCTCAGTCAGTAAACACGTGGGTGGAGTTTCAAGGCCGCACCACTAGGTGGCAACATTGGCCTTCATCTCTTCTTCCTCTTCCTCCTCCGTCTTTCTCCAAGCCTCCTGTCAAATCTCTCCTGCAGTGTTTGGACACCTCTCAGTGTATGTGAGGGAGCTGATGTGATGTGTGCAGCCGGTCGGTGGATCAGAGGAAAGGACAAGAGAGTTTTGTTTGTGTCCAGTGAGGGTAAAAAAAAACACCAAAAAAAACAAGTCGGTGCGTCCACGTCACATTAAGACAGATTAGATTTGGTTTGGGTTTGATTTTTTTTTTTTTTAAATAAAGAAAAATCTTCTCATTTGTGTTTGTTTGTTGCCGCAGGTCAGTACACATGTAAGGAGGGTAAGAACAGCCCCTGCCTGGTGTACGTCAGCTTCAATCACAAAATCTACGTCTACTGGAAGGTGGAGCTGGAGCGCATGGAGTCCACCAACCTGCTGCGAGTGCTGGAGGAGAAACCCGAGTTCAAAAGCCGCCTGAAGCCGCTGGGAGTCGGTGAGTACACCAAACAGCTCGGTTCAGTAATCCGGAAGTGGATTCGGGTCCGATTTAGAGCCTGTCGTCGAATAAAATAAAAATAAAAAAAAAACCCGACTGTGAGTGTTTGTCTTTTTCCCGCCGTCCTGTTGTGACTCTGAGCTGAATACTGATGAGGAGGGAGGAGAGCAATCATCTCCACACGACACAGTTTTACTGCTAACAAGATCCCGCGTGGCCGGCGAGGCAGTTATCGTTTTATTGTCTGGTCTCTCCTCGAAGGAGCCGTTTGACATGTTGAGAAATGCACTTGTTGGCCTCGAAGCGGAGAGTTCGATAAGAAGATCAATACGGGTTTTTTTTTTTTTTTTATTGTATTTTTTTATCTGTTCATTAAATCTGAAGACGTTTAGCCGAGGGAAGAGTCGCCTCGGCGGGTACCTTCAAGCTGCATCGACGGGCTGGTAATTACCAGCGCTTACTGCGGCGGTGCGTGCAAGCGTCCGATAAAATAACACACTTTGTTGTTCCGGCTTCAGATCGAAGGTTTATCGTTCACCGAGTTTGAACTGCGGGCGTCCGTGAAGATCGTCCGTGAAGATCGTCCGTTTCATCTCCGCCGTCACATCAAAGCTGTCTGACGGTAGAGCTGCAACTGTTACGATTAATCGACGAGTCGATCGACAGAATCTTAATCGCCAATTATTTTGATAATCAATTTATCGCTTTGAGCCTTTTTTGTTTCTTTTTTTTTTTTTTTTAAATAAAAAAAAAATGCAAGGACATCTTTAAATCCAGCTTCATACTTGTGAATATTTTCTGGTTGCTACAATCCTCCATGATAATAAACTCAACGTCTTTTTTTGTTGTAGACGGTCAGTCGGGACAAAGTAAAGACAGTTTAGGCTGCATCTTCTTATTGTATTCATATATTTGATCTATTTTAATGCTGTTGATGGGACTGCTGCCGAACAAAATGTCGGTTTGTATTTACATGCAATGACGGGAAAGAATCTATTTTATCTAACGGACACGAGAGAGAGTCAATATTCTCATTTTATTTACAGCCTTTAAATGTTAATATAATTCCCGCTTTTAACCGCTTTACATCTTTATCTTTCCGCTCCTCCTCTCCTCATCAGAAAACCGTTCAGTCAGTTAATCACCGCTCACTTCCTGTCGTTTCCTTTTCATGAACGGCCTCTCGCGGTCGAAACATTAATCTCGCCGCGGTTTGGTTTTTTTTGTGTTTTTTTTTTTTTAAGTCGTGTTTCCGCCGGCGGGAGATTAAATTAGGAGAAAAATGATGACGCACAAACGCACACGATTAGCCCGACTCGCGCCGACCGGCCGGAGCCTCGTGATTGCGCGTTGAAAACGATGATGGCGGTCGGTGGGAGCATTCGCTTCCTGCTCCTCCAATTACAGTCCCGGTCCGCTGTGTTCCTCCCTCCGCTGTTTATGGAAGCTCAGAGAAACGCTCGGCCGAAACTCAATCTGACGAGACGGTGATTTAATAACGGTGAGATGACGTGTTCGCGCAGCTTCTTCTCGCACAGCACAACTTGAGTCAGTTTTGCGCGCTTCCTGTTGGACTTTTATCCCAAAGGGAAAAAAAAAAAAACAGTTTAGCGGCAAATAAACAATGTTTGTGTGGACGTCTACGTTTGCATCGTGCACCGTTCTTCAAAATAACAAGTTTCAATAAGTAATCACGCAAAACTGAGAAACAGCTCAGATTTGTAAAAAGTCCATTTCGACCCTAAAAAGCTTTTAGGAGCTGTTAAAAAATTTTTTTTAAAAATCGTAAAGTAAGTTTTACCTTATTTTTCTTTATATGGTTTGTTAAATACACTTAATCAAACAGTGCTGCGCCATCAAACTTCATCATCACATTTAGAAAAATGTGATACTGAAGAGCATTTCCTGATTCCTGAAAACTGCATTAACACTGAAGACTCAAAAGTAAAACACAAAAACATATGTTAAATATTTTGTTGACCGGCATCACATGGAGAAGTTTAATAACAGAAATATAGATCTGCTTTTACAGGGTGACGTCCCGTCCCGTCGGTCGGGTGTAGCTCATTTCACGGTTCCGTCATTTTAATCATTTCAATTTCAATAATACGGAAATCTTTACGGTTAGGCGGCTGGAGCATCCGACCTTTGACCTCTCTGTGTTGACACTTACTTACTTACTTTTTTTTTTTTTTTTTTTTTTGCCTCATGCAGATGCTGAGGATTCGGCTGCGGTCCGATCGCTGGTGGCAAACCTTCTCTACGAGGATGCACAGACGTAACACGGTGACACACAACACCCCCCACCCCCCCATCTCTCTCTCTCTTTACCCTCCCACCGCCTGGACTGTAAATACTCTCTTTTAAATAAACACGGACCTGTCCTGCATCACATGTCGATGCTGCTGCTGCTCTTATTGTGTGTCGGGTTCAGGTTTCTGGTTCAGGTTTCTGGTTCAGACACAACCTGCTATGTGTGTGTGTGTGTGTGTGTGTGTGTGTGTGTGTGTGTGTTTTTTTTTTCTTTCCACCGGTTAGTGTGTGAACGTGTGAAGTGAGGAGGATCACACACACACACACACACACACACGCACACACACCCCTTCTTCAATCTTTCATGTACTTGCAGCACTCCCGCAGACATTTTTTTTTCTTCTTTTTTTTTTCCAAGTGTCAGCGTCTCGAAGATATACAGAGCGACAGATATTACATAATGCAACGTTTGTTACATAATCAGATTTGCATGGCAGCGGAGACGGCGGTATTGTTTGCATGACGGGTGGAGGGACTCGAGTGTGGGGGAGGGAGGTGTGTGTGTGTGTGGGGGGGGGGGGGGTGTGATGATGATGATGATGATCACCCACTGCTCCCCACGGGACCTATAACCACCTATGTTGGCTGACTCCGTCGTGTTCATGCAATATAAATGAGAAGTGTGTGTGTGTGTGTGTGTGTGTGTGTGTGTGTGTGTGTGTGTGTGTGTGTGCCAGCCTCTCATCTCTCCCAAGCTGCTGCCCTTTAGAGACACGCTGAGATCAGATCAGATGGTTTGCCTTTGGTTGTTTTTTTTGTGTTTTTTTTTGCATTGACTCTTTAATATGAAGCTTTTATGCGATTATTGGATATTTCACGACAACATTAGAGGCGTCATCGTCATCTCTGCGTGTTTTACTAGACCGCAACCCGCCTGCAGAGATCTGAACATTAGCGAGGTCTGTAGTTGAACTCGAAGGTGTTGGATGGAAGTGAAGTTGCGTGCCGGAATACACGAATGCCAAGTCGTGATATTTTATGACGTAAATATGTAATTTATGACCGTGTTGGCCAGTCAGTCGGTCTGCTCGACATATCGATTCACTGCCTCAAAAATGACCGAAAGCTTTATAAAATAAACGATTATGTAATAATGTTCAGTCTTTATTAAATTACATCATAATGACTCGTGGAAAACATTTACTGACTATTGTATTTCATGACAGAAGTTGAATGGGAGTCTATTGGAGGAGGTTTTTAAAAAAAAAAAAAAAAAAAAAAAATATTTAAGAGCCGGCCCCCTAGTGGCCGTCAGTGGTGTTGCACTGGTGCTGGACTATACGTCCGTTCTTATATGAGTCTGTAGTTTCCTAAATGTTCTGTGGGCGGTCGCTGTTTGAGTCCTTATTAACCTCAGAGATGATCGTAATCACAACGTCAACACGTCCTCTGTGCGGCTACAGCTTGTCCTTATAAGCGCGGAGCATTCCTGCAGGCTGAGCTCGAGCCGATCCACGTTCAGGACCATTCATGGTCCGGCCCGGTCGCGGCCGACGTGTTGTGTTGTGTGCTCTTATGGATCCTGTCAAGATACACGCGGGTTTTTAGGATCGGCTGGTTTCGGACCGAGCAGCCGTCTCCTTGTTTCCCAGAGAAAATGTAAGCATGTGAAGTCCTCGGTGGTTTCCAGTGATGAATCCTGCGCGACTCTGACCTCTGCTCCGACATCCGACCCGGTGACGTGACCAACGAGAGGGTGACGGCCCTGTCGTCGATCTCTCCGACCTTCTGTGTGTATATGAATTTATCTGCAGCTATTTTAGCCTCGTTGCTTCAAATACCGACTGTAAATGAAGCCCACTTTGCCCTTTTATAGCAGAGACATTTGCCATCTGGTCGTCGGGCCGCTGGGGGATTGAGCCTGTGGGAGTTTTGTTGTTACGCAGCGTGGGTCCCGGCAGCAGCGTCGTCTTCAGGCCTCCGACGGTTTTCATACCACAAACTCAACTCATTTCAGGTAGAAAATTGCAGCCTTGCGGTGCATCTGGAGTATTTATGGAGTAAATGTTCAAGTCTAGATTGCCAAAACAGTTTGATTATTTGGTAGCCACTGGAACGTAATCCCCCTATTTTTTTTTTTTTTTTTTTTTTTACACATTTGATTTCATACATTTGATTGTATTTTATGAGTTCATTTTGTAAATATTTCTTTATTTTAATGCATTTTTTGATTTACTTATTTCTACTTCACTATTTATTTAACAATACACTTTATTTGTATAGCTCCTTCCATACAAGAAATGCAGCTCAAGGTGCGTCACATAAAAACACAAAGACACAGAAAAACATTTAAAAATGCATAAAAAATAGATCAAATTAAACACAAGATAACACACTGATCAAATAAAATGGAATTAAAACACATTTTAAAGGCGCGGTCGTGAAAGAGAGCTTCAGGTGCAGCTAGTTAAAGGATAAAGTAAAGACAAATATTCTTTCACTAAATGAGCAGCAGGTCATCGTAAAAAGTATTTAAAAATATATTATTTTTTTAATTAAGTTATTTGTAATGATTTTTCACCATGTTGGACCACTTTTTTTGTTTTTTTTAAACCAACAGGCTCTTTTTTTTTTTTTATCTTAAAAAACATTTTCATGAACGTTTTATTTTGTAAAAATAAAAATATTTCGTTAAACGCGTACAGGGATAAATAAAGGGATCATTTATTCAGTAATTAATTATTTTTGACTTTAAATGTGAGTTGTAGCTTTGTTGAGGAGGCCGCTGGTTAAAAAGGATGAGACGTGGACATATAGCCCGGTATAATGTCTATAAAAGAGTACCGCCACGAGACATTGTCGTCACAAATAAACCCGTCACGACGACCTCGTCTATAGAAGCTGACACTTCCTCCGGGCGCCTCGACGCGCTGAACGGAGGCTCCATCGCTCGCTTAGTATCACCAACACTTTATAAACATGTTCAAATTAGGATGCTAAACATCAGTTTTATGGTTTAACCTCTTCTGACTCACTGAACTGCCACAAGTTCATAAAATAACATCGTCTCTTCAACGTTAATGGACTTAATATGGAAGGAATTAGAAAAGATTTGGTCCAACTCTGACGGGGCTTTTCTGATGTCTGGAAAGCTTAAATCTGCAAACAGACATGTTTGTTCAAACTGAGGAAAATCTCCTCGGTGAGCTGAACGCGCAGCGACAGTCCGGCTCTTCCCCGAAGCTCGCACGTGAATCCTCCACAACCTTCGGTGTCGGGTCGGTCGGTCAGTCGGTCGGTCCACCGGCCGCCGTCGGATCTGTAAACACGCGTGACTGTTGGCACTCGGAGACTCTGTTGTCCTGTGAGAAAACGCAGGAACCACCAGTGACGCCGGTCTGCAGTTCCCACCAGATCCTCCCCGCCGCCGGAGGCCGACCGACGGAGCTCCTTCTAAAAATAGGTGTTTACTGGCAACTCTGGTCTTTTATAGGCAAATATGCAAAAGTTAAATGGCGGTTTTGATCCTGTGGAGCCGCTGCATGTGGAAAATATTCATCTGTAGGAATATTTTCTGCTCTGAATGCCGTGCAGGGCTGCAAGTTTTGAGTGATTTGGTTAGATTAAATATGAGATAAAGCGGTTAAACTGTTTGTTTTGTGCGACCAGGAGTCCAAAATGCAAAAATATTTAGTTAACAATATGAATGACATTATTGATAAAAAAAAAAAAAAAATAACCTAACTAAAGGTTTACTCCAGTGATTTAGAATCGACAATTACAATTTTTCATGGGATTCTAGATGATAAAAATGAATTGCATAAAGGACGTCACGTCAATAAATAGGCCAGGTGACCTGTCCAGGCTGTAACCAACGGCAACCAACAGTGACGTCACCCGTTGGTTTGTGAAACGTCCGTTATGAAGCTGCGAGTTCGGATTTTGGCCGTCGCCATCTTTGCTATTTGAGTGAGCACATTTGGACGAGCTGATTGGGATCCCGAGGACTCTAAGCCCCGCCCACCGATAGCTGAAACCTGACTGCACCACAGCCGTGTCAATCAAACAGACACGCCCCCCCCAAAAAAACACCGTTTTTTGAAGCTTATTTTCTATTGAATGACGGGATTCTTTTTCAGATGGATTGCCAGAAAACTAATAAGAAGGAGCGACTTCAGCGAACAAGACCGAGATGACTCGTGGAAAACATTTATTGTCTTTGTATTTTCTAACAGAAGTCGAAACGGGAGTTTATGGAGCCGGAGTTTTGTTTTTTTTTGAGCCGACTACTAGTGGCATTAAGTGGTATTACAGTTTAGGCACTCGTACGAACGCTTTTAAATACAGATGGTGGTTGTACTCAACCTTTACCCCGAAGGTAGCCGACTCACATCTGAAGTCCCTCCATCTGAACTCCGTCCTGCTGTATCCTCGGTCGCGGCGGCTCAGCGGGAGCGTGGATCTGATCCCGACGGACAGACAGCTGGACCTCCAGGACTCGACGTGAGGCTTCGTCACGTTACATCAGCGTCTCTGAGGGAACTGACACCGGTGATTAACGCTGGCCTCTTCCGCGCCGCGTCGGGCCTTCATTTTGGCAGCGTTTCTTCATCATCATCATCATCACACACACACACACACACACACACGCTCGGCGGGGGATCGCTGCTGGACGAAGAGCACAACAGGCAGTTTCAATAGCCGGCGGTTTTAATCTCAGCAGACGTACGGAGGATCGTAATCTAACAGGCTGCTTGATTATTCACAGCTTTTCTGCGAGCACTTGGTTTTTATGTGAAGCATTTAAAGGCTGATCAGCGTACAAGTGAATCCACTTCTGAGTTTCATGGTCATGAAGACCTGTTTGGTAGAATATTTATCTTCTTTGGACCACTCAAAGCTCTTACGCTGCGACGCCTCCATTAAATTTGCATTTAATTACCTTGATCACAGACTTCGGGTTGGATTCCGTCGTTCCTGCCGTAGCTTTCAGAGAAAACAGAACTCCAGCGGTAATTATGCCGACGCCGACTCGACGTGAACGCTTCGTTAGTTTCGTTTGGCCCCTAAAACGATCGAATGTTTCTTCGGCCTGCGTGTTAATTTTTCTCTGAGATTCACTGCAGGCAGCGGCTCAGATGTTTCCGTTGTCTGGATTTGAAAATCCTCTGGAGATTCTCCCGCTCGGTGGAGCTGCGTTGTTGCATAACATGCTGCCTCACCGCGAAGGACCTGGTCCCATCAATACCCCCCCCCCCCACCCCCACCACCACCACCCCCGTCCACAGCATCCCTGCCTCCCTCTGGGGTGAAGGCTTGTGGGTCATTCCCACTGTGGTAGCAGAGCCTGCAGGGAGGCGCTCTCTCTGTGTGTGTGTGTGTGTGTGTGTGTGTGTGTGTGTACGCTGCTTCACCAGATGGAGGGGATGGAGAAGCTATTGATAGAGATGAAGAACAAAAAGCTATTTCTGGTGGCGGGCAGAGTAAATAAGTTCTTCTGTGGTGAACTTTGTTGCCGTGGGAGCGGGCGGGCGGGCGGGCGGGCGGCGATGATGATGAGGGTCCGCGAGGAAGAGCGGATCAGAAGTCGATGCTTCAGCCCACATCAACACATCAACTTATTTGGCTGCAGTTCATTTTGTAAGCAGGCAGAGACGGACCGTAACTGGCGCGACGCGACACGGAGCTGTCGTCACGGAGCTGTCGTCACGGAGCTGTCGTCACGGAGCTGTCGTCATGGAGCTGTCGTCACGGAGCTGTCGTCACGGAGCTGTCGTCACGGCGTGCCGCTCCAACGCCCGACCTCGCCGACCGCTAGCCAGCCGTCGATACAATCAGAGGGGCGACCGAGCCGGAGGGGTCGTGTACTGTAACAGTATGTCGTTACGTGCGTGCTTTCAGGAGATTCATATTAGTCATTCAATGCCCCCCCCCACCCCCCCCGCCCCTCCCCCGCCCTCTGCTGCAATCTCCAGTCCAGATGTGCCCTCTGAACGATAACCGCCGTACGCAAGACGGATTCAAAAGGTCACACAAAGTCAACACGTGCCCTTTTTACTCGGCTGACGGTACTTTCCTACCGCAGGTGTCGGCAGGATGTGGTCTGGAAAGTGACTCAAAACAAGGGAGGGAGTTGGTGGTGATGGAGAGGGGGGGAGTGGGGGGTCTTCTTCTTCTTCTTCTCTCACAAGGTTTGTTGTAATTTGGTGTTCCTGTTATGTTCCCCCGGCACGCCGGTGCAGGGAGCCGTCACACGAAGCGTAGAAAACATAAAAGCAATCGCCCGACAGCGCCGACCGGATTAAAAGCATTTTTGTTGTTGTTGTTGTTGTTGTTGTTTTTTTTTGTGTAGGAAACAGCCAGACATGAAATGTAACGTGGACTCCTGCAGCAGAGCAGTGACGACAGCGGATACGTTTGTGGTTGTTGTTGTTGTGACTGATCCTGTTCGACATTTCCGTCTCCAGGTCGCCCCCTTCCGGTCTCGTTCATTTTCTCGTTAAAGGATTTCCAACAGTCAACTGGGGGAAAATAGTGTTGTTTTTGTTAAGAAATGAAAGGTTTCTGTCTACTGAAACGTTGGGGGGCTTTTAATTGGAGACGCGTACGGGAAGTGTTGTTTGTGTTGTCGCGGCGACGCCATAACTTAATCAGGTGAAAACGGGGAGTGGAAAGAACTGCAAACACATCCTCGCCGGGGAAAACGGTGTCAGCGTTGCGATCGCACTCCTGGGTTTGGGCAGAAAAAGCGCGTCCCGTTTGTTCGGTAACGCCGCTGTGATCACGACGAGCTGATAACGAGCTGATGTTTTGGGGCGGAAAACAAATCGAACGAGCATCGTCTTACCGACGCCGTTCATTGACAGCGTTTCACCGGCGTGGTGTTTTCTGTTGCACATTAGTTGTAAATAAATGTCATTTTATCAGGGGTTGGAATAATCACTCGTTGGGCGTTGAAACGTTTTTTTTTGTTTTTTTTTATAAACACCTTGAATCTTTACTTCCTGGTTGCTGGAAAAAAAAAGACCTGAGACTTCCCTTCGACCCCGTAGGGCTATCGGACTTAAATCTGATTTGAGTTTTGCTCCGACAGACTAAATATTGACCGTCTAGTGTCTTTGTCGTAGACAAAAGGGCAACACCCCCCCCCCCCCCCCCCCCCTCACCACCACCACCCCCAAAAAAACACACCTCCCGCGGCGCTGTGGGAACATCTGCTTTCTCTGCTCTGATATGACTCCTTTATTTAGCAGGATGTACCAGTGAAGGGCACAACACCGTCCAGGGGTGTTCGGCTATAGTCCGGACTACGGGAATCGATGTGTGGGCCGTTCAGACCGTCTCCTGCAACGGAGCCCTCCCACTCGCAGTCTGCTCAGTCATGTTATCCAGACAGATGGAGTTGAAAGATTTCCAACGTTTTGACGCTCGGCGTCTCCGGATATGAAATCCTAAATATGAAAAAAAAAAAAAAAATCTCGAAAACACAAACAGAGCTTAGCCAGAATACATATTTTTTATTAGGCAGAGAAAATACTGTTCAGAAGAAGAAGAAAAAAGAAAAACACCAAAAATAAATTTTTCTGTCATATATCGATTCCTCTCACGCGGCATACGAAGTTCACTATTAGTACGTCAAAGAGAAAACGAAACGTCGGCAGACTACGCGTGGCTGCGAGGAGGTCGGACGGACGCTTGTAAGCACGGTCAGAAGCACGTTCACGGCTCGGGTGGTGTCGAAGCGGGGCGCGATGGCCTTCGGTGAGCACGTCTCGAGGCGACTTCCTGATTCTCCACGCCATGGAAACATGAGAGAGGCAGGTGGCGCTGTAGTGGGGAGGGTTGGGGTGTGTGTGTGTGTGTGTGTGTGTGTGTGTGTGTGTGTGTGTGTGTGTGTGTGTGTGTGACAGGCAAAATCAGCAAACATGAGGTGTAGAAAGTGAATGACATGAGACAAAATAGGTGGTAAATACACAAGAGGACCGGTCCCCCGACTGAAGAGGAAGATGAAGCTAGAAGTGTGTGTGGGGGGGTGGGGGGGGCGGGGGGGGGATGCCTTGGCACCGAGTGCAGCCGCAGCCGAGTGATTAAAATGTCCTTAAAAGAGGCAGAGAAGGGAAGGCAGCTGGGGTCGGTCGGCTTTTGGCAGCTTGCTGTGACCGGTTGGGGGAAGATGGGACCTATTCCATGTTTTTTTTATTTTCCCATGTGAAACAGGCAGACCCCCCCCACACACACACACACACACACCCAGCGTTGACTCGTAATAACACGCACATGCACAGAAGAACACGCACGTCCAGCACCCCCTCCTCCCCCCTCTCCTCCCCCTCATCCCCCCTTCAGACCGTCAACATGACACAATCAGTCTAGTACACTACATGCAGACTTGTACGAAGGCAGAACTTTACAAAGTCATGCTGATGGAATGTTTTGATATTTCTGTAGCTCAGTCTGACTCAATTATATTTGGCTGGCTGGCCTGAAGTCTATTTTTATTTTTATTTTTATTTTTTTCAAAAAAAAGTATTCGTAGGGAACTACTATAATTCAGTCGAGGCCAACGTGACAAGCTGGAAAGTGTGCTCCTGGAAAAACTGAACCTCACCGGTCTCACGATGAGGACCAGAAAGAGTGAAGGGGCTTTTACAAAGCCGAGTCTAAGTACTCCAGATCTCGTTTTAAATTCTAGATGATTTTCTTAAGGAGGCAGCCTGAATCACACCGAATTACACCGGACCTCAAAACAAAAATCTTTCTTTGAACACACTTGGAGGGGGGGGGGGCATCCTAAGTACTGACCCTGTTTGGATGAGTCGTGTTCTTAAAGGAGCAGTTTGAATATTTTTGGGGGAAATATTCACATTCTTGATGATGTTGAGAAAAGATGTACCCGACTCCCGTATCTGGTAAATGTAAGGCTGAAACAGCTGGCCTGGCTCAGCACCACTAAAGCTCACTATTTAACATGTTATGGAAATATGCGAGGTAAGCCAGTGATTTCCAACCAATGTTGCTAATAGCGTGTAAAAAAAAAAAAGCAATTTAAAACAATTAATTAATGAATGGAAAAGTGAGACAAAGCTAATGAGTAAACAGCCAAAACGGTTAGTTTAACGTTACGGATAAACGTAAAAGTTGAAATGGTCTGCTAAAAAGGTGAAATATCTCAAAGTAATGGAAAATAGTTGGAAAAAATCAGCAATAAAGTAATTTACAACCTTCAATTTATTTAGTGTAGTGGATAGCTGTTTCAAATTGTTGGCTAAAAATTTGGAGCAAACCATTGAACTAGTTCGCTAAAACTGATTAATGATTAACTGATAAATAGTAGGAATAGTTTAATGAATCCCAATAAAGGGAAGGACTGTTAATTAAAATTAAAAGACAGATAATTGTTTGCTGATGTCCAGCTTGTTCGACTTCGAGCACTTTTCGGTGCAAAGTGAACTAAACTGATCAAGTTTAAACTTAATTCAGTTTAGTGACCTCTGAGGGTGGAGTTGGGAACCAGTGGTTTCATCCATAAAAACAGTGGCATGTCAGGTTGCATTTTTACAGGCTGTTGTGTGCTTATGGAAGAAGTGACTTTCTTTACCTTTGATGACATAAACCAGCTGTAACATGTTAAATATTGAGTTTTCGATGTGCTGTCGGCCGATACCGTTAATATTCTTCCACCTGATGTAAAACCATTCCTTTAACAACAAACTGAAACGATTCAGGTTTGTAATTAGCGTGTTTTCATTTACGTGATGTTTTTTATTTTTTTATTTTTTTTAAGTCAAATCACAAAATATTCCACTAAAAGTTCACTTTAAATGATCATCGTGGTGTTTCCCCTTTTTAGTCGGCGTCAGTGCGCCCGGGCCGCTCGACAGAAGAATCGGTTTCATGTGCGGCACGATCGTAAAAGAATGATTCGACTTACGGGGAGGTTCGATTCTGCTCCGTAAACTAGACTAATTTAATAATTAACGCCGAATGTCTTTAATTCTACAAACACAAAAAGATGTAAACCGAAGAAACGACGGAGGCGACCGCTCGACCGCGTCCTGGCAGTGATCCGACGGTCGCAGGCGAAAACGGCTTTCCCGCCGCTTTGCTGCGACCGGATAGGCTTAGAGGGAGCCGCCCGCCAAGTCGGGCTCACAGGTTCTCGTTGGTGTCGTGTTGGCACCGGCTGTCGGTCGAAGGGTTGAGGAAGGGCAGCTCCTCGCCGCAGCCCTGCAGCTTCAGCATCCGACTGCTCAGATCCAGGCAGCACTGTGAGAGGATTCACAACGGTGGCGCGTAATTAGGACACTGAATAATTTAATGGAGGTTGCGAGATTGATCTGAGGGGGCGTGGACAGGTTACAGCATACTGCAGGACAACGTTGTTACAAATACTGGATCGTTTTACCACTTCGGTGCCTCTAAAAATCAAAAAAACAAAACCGCTAAACCAAAGAAGTTTGGGAACCACTGTACTACTTCAACAAATGAGATCTTAATCCTTATCCCTCATAGAGTTGAAGCAATTAGTCAACGGACAGAAATGACAGTTTATAGGCAGGAATTCTATAAACAAAAATGATCAAGTATTTATCAAGCAAATACCAGCTTCTGAATTGTGACGATTTGCCCCTTTTCCCCGTTTTACGTCATAAAAAAACTGATCGTGATGGATTCAGCCGAATAAAAGCTGAAGCTAAATATATTTTCTCCACTGGAGGTGGAGGAGACCAAAAACAGAGCTCATTTTGAGCTAATGTTTCCTGCCATTCACTTTCCTCTTACCTCTGTGTTTGCTCATTAATAAGTCCACAGGGAAACATCTGGCTCTTTAGCTACTAAACACTCAGCTCAGCTTTTGTTTTTTGCTTTTTTTGTTTTTTTCTCGCTACACCTAAAAAACGACACTTGAAAGCAGCAAGACTGAACCAAAACAGTAAAGTCACAAGCTGGCAAACCAAAGCAACGACCGAAAATAGGCTTTATAGCTCTTTAGAGCTGAGGGGGACCATTTACATGAAGTAGATCCACTGTTAACATCAAGATCTTCATTATAGCTGCTGTAACGCATTAATTCAGGGTTGTAGAAAAAGCTGTTGTCCATTGTCTCGGTTTTTTTTTAATCAGTGTTAAATCAAAAGTTTAATTCTTTTGCCTTATGAATAAATGATTCACGAAGGCAGGGATATGTTATTTTTGCCGTCCCCCCCTGTTAAACAACATTTCTCTTCACCTCCGGTAGCGTATGCCAAGAATCGTAATTAATTACAAATGGCGTTTATGAAAATTTGCTGAGAGTTAGAGGAGCGAGCTCGGAGCTGAAACGTTCATCTTCCCCTCACAAAGTCCTCGGGGGGCTGATTTTTACCAAATTAGAGCTCATGTTCCTTTCACACCCCGAAGTCCCACTCCAATTAGATTTTGCAGATGATAACTAGACACAGTGTACGTAATGCTGAAATAAAGGGAGCACTGCCTTCAAATTAGCAGACAGTCTTTTCATTGGATTTAAATGCCAGTTTTTAAAAGGTGCACATTCAATTTTTTTTTTAATTTTATTTTATTTTACATCACAACGTCCTGAATCTGCTTTTATCCGGCGGGCAGACGATAGACGGCTACTATACACACCTGCCTTTTATTTAGACAACGCCACAGACTTAAAAAATAAATAAATAAATAAATCTGCACTTCCTCCATCATCGCCCTCCTGACATGTTCAGTTTTATGTGTATTCTTCTTCTCTCATTCAAAGCCGTGTGAGCATTTGAAGGTAGTCGGTTCTTAAAAGAAAAAGAAAATACGCCGGAAGACACACGATAAGATCAAATATTAGCAAAGCAAATGAGGACCTTACTTTAAGTTCCAGCAGAGTGTGGAGACCCAGGCACAGCTCGAACGCCTCGTCCTCTGCAAGAAGAAGAAAAGAGGGGAGATAAGAGCGGAGGGAAGGGAAAGAAATAAACTCACTAACACGCATACATTACCGAGCCCAGGTTAAATCACCCGCACGACACCGGAGGATTTCTTCCAGTGAGAATGAGCGCCGTTTAGCGTATGTGCTCCTGAGGTGGATTGGGAGGGGAGGTGGGGGGGTTAAGTGAGAATTTAATGTCCATGAGGGAGTCTGGAGTCGGGCTGAGGGACTGAATTAGAGTCATTACTCACTAGTGTGGATGAATTAAGGAGGAAGTCTGCGCAGGAATGTCAGCATGAATAATAATGTGCAGTCTTTTTTTCTTTTTATCTCCGTCCTCGTAGCCAGGTAACGATTAGACGCACGGCTATAATGTTTTATAGAGTTTGGGGCTCTGGATGTAAGATTTGACTCTTAACGGTGCGTTCAGAGCAAACGCAGAGCGATCGCATACGACAGCAACGCCAAGTAGCGGATGGGTTCAAATAGTCGTTTTTTGTTTTTTTTTAATCTCCAAAATCGATCAGCATACTTTCGTTCTTCCTTTTGAATATTCGAAGGAACATCTGGACTCGCCTCGTGTAAAACAGCGAACGTGGCGGCGATGGAGGAGGTCACTACTCAATGATTGGGAGGTCACGGGCTGTAATATAGAGTCCAGGAAGTACTAGGAAACCTGCAAGGAAACAACCTGAACCCGTGCCGTGTTAAAGCGCGGCCTCGTAAGCTTAAGAAATTCGAATCGCCCGAAACTTTATTTAAACCGTTCGTTCCAGCTGAACTTCTGACCTTCGACGTAGGCCGAACATCGGAGCGTCTGTCCGCCCAGCTGCAGCTGCAGGTCCGTCACCGAGCTGCTCACGCCACACGGTGAACTCTGACTGGGCACCAGGCTGAACAACACACAAAACACACACTCATCAATATCCTCCACACTTCTTCTGGCATATTTACAGTCGCCGCTTTATGATGAATTGCATCCGGGGTTGTTGTTTTTTTTGTGGGGTTTTTTTTCATTCAAATGTCAATCAAAAGTTTGTGCAGCTGTGATTTTATTAAAACAGTCCGCCAGCTGTAGCAACTTTGAACTGTTTACCAGTTCCCTTAAATAAAGGCAAAATAAATTAACTTTACAGCTGGTTTATAATTAAGATGAGAACAACATCTTTTTTTCTGCTCCGATCTAAAGACAGAGCTTTATTCGGTATTTGGTCTTTTCTTTTTGAGATAAAGGTGACATCAAGTCTTTAAGAATCAAGAGAAACTTTAAGAGCTTAAACGCCGTTATTATAAAATCTCTCCTTAAAGCTTCTTTCTTTTCTTCTTTGTTTTTTTTATTCCAGTTCTTTTACTGTTGAATTGGTTGTTTTTTTTTTATCTTCATTTTACATTCTTTAAACGTTTTTCCTTGGTGACTGTTTAAAAACAAAAAAAAACAAACGTATATCATTGCTCAGTATTTGTTTGTCAAACACAGTTTTTAAAAGAAGTGATATTCAGTAAATGTGTTTTCAGTGTTTCTTACCCGAGCCTCTGGCAGCAGGAGGTGGAAATGTGGTTATGGAGGCTGCCAGTGTTGATGGAGGCCTTGACTTCAGTCTCACAGCACTGTGGGGAAGATGAGGGGAGGGAGGAGGGGGGGGGGGGGGGGCAGAGTGTGATTTATCTTGTTTGGTTTTTTTTCACTTCAATCGGGCACGCGAGCAAACATTCAGTCACAACGGCACATTAACACGACTCGGGGGAGACTTTGAAGACTGTTCTCTTTTCGAGACGATCCATTCGGCCGCCTCGTGAAACTGAAAAATGAAGAAGAAGAAGAAAAAAAAAAAAATCACCTTTCTACAAACAAAATACATCTCGTGTTTGTCGTTGCATTTCCAACACCGCCCTTGTTTTTTTGTTTTTGTTTTTACGTCGGGTGTTGTTTTGCGTGTGGAACCGGAGCCGTGTCGATCGCGTGTCGCTGCAGGCGTTCGGTTGAGCAGCTCGACAACTTAATAATAAATGAACAAACGAGGGTGTTCTGTATATGATTACTGGTCCCCGCGAGTCGCTTCCTGACTATTCGCTGATGTATTGGGCCCATTTTGCTGACTGGAGATGCTGATTCTTTAAGTTTGTCGAGAGCACTTTGATCTTTTAGACTCTCCGGATCGCTGGAGCGTGAAATATTAACGCGAGAGCACATTTGACTCGTTGGTCAAACAACTCCGCAGCGAAGAAGAAAGTGTTGTGATTTATGGCAGGAAAGAGTCATGATTCAATTAGCAATGTCAAAACTATTCATTTAATCATTATATATATATATATATATATATATTTATTTATTTATTTTATCTTAGAAGTGTTTATTATTGATATTTCTATTATTATGTAGTGATGCTTCTTGATTAGCTGGTTTGGTTACGTTGCTTAACCCTCAACTTTACTGTTTTGGTTCAGCCTCACCGCTTTCATTGCATTGTTTTCCATGTTTTGGTTCACAAATGGGCCCAAATTTTGGAGTATTTGATGTCGTGCAACCTGTATGAATCCTGCACGGAAACACGTTTGTGGAAGAAAAAACAACAACAACAACAACAACAACATAAAAGTCAAGAGGGATGTATGCGGAACATATGGCTGCCCTGTATGTCCGCTTTATGGCCCCATTTCTTTTATCAGTTTCAGATAAATTATGGCTCCAGGAACAGTTGTTTCTTGGTCATTTTATGTCGTTTTAATATATTTAAGGTTTTATTGACTGTAGAGCTGTGAGGATTATCAACCGCCTGAAATGTAATCAGCAGGATTTTGGTAACCAGTTCATTAATCTAGTTTGTTTTGGGTTGTTTTTTTTAATGAAAAATGTCACTAGTTTTAACTTCTCACTGTGAATATTTCCTGTTTTTCTTACTAATTACAGACAGCTTACTGGTAAACTTTAGGTTTTGGACTGTTAGTTGGACAAAACGAGACTAATACTTGCTTACATTTTATACGGCAAGCATAAATCAAGAAAATAATGGCTCAACTTATTGTTAATACGCATTAGTCAATGTCCTAAATGTTGAGCTACATACAGGAAGAGCAGCTAAAACAACCGGCCTTCAGTGGACATGTGTAAAATGTGATACTTAAATCTTTATTTGACATATTTATTGTTTAAAAATGGAAATAAACCTGAGATGTAATGATAGGGTTCTTGTTCTTGCCCTAAAATGCTACTGTTTTGTTTTTTTACCACCCAACAGACATCCCATCTCCCCCCGTCGCCTCCTTCGTAAATCAATACCTTATCCTCTTGACCCGAGGATATTTCCCTCCTCGGAAACAAACACCTTCAGTTTCCATGCAGCTTGTTTTGATCCCTCTCGCTCTGTACAAACTGAGCGAGCTTTCTTTTGTCCTCGCGGGCACGCCGGCTTATCAGCAGACCCACCAACCTGCTCTTTTGTCTCAGTCCCAGCGGCGCAAAAAAAATACAAAATCCCTCCCGACCCGTGAAGTTTAAAAATAGCGGCCGCGCCACTACCTGAGGAACACTTTGCATTTAATAAATTGATGATAAAACCCTGCAGAGAACACTTAGTAACGGGGAAAACGCTGAATCCGCTGGAAAAGATCTTCACACACGCAGGATTCAGATTAGCTGTGCTTCATGCTTTGAATGCCACTGGGAACAAAAAGGTGATTGATCTTCTGTATTGATTAACATCAAAGGATTTTTTTTTTTTTTTTAAATGACTCTGTCCTTAGCGTCACACATGGCAGCAATTCTCTCTGATCCAAAAGTCCAAGTTATCTCTTAAATTCCTAGTCGAAGGTTAAGTATGTCATATTTTGACACGTCTGTGTCTCCATTCTACGTCTTTTGCACTTGATTTGATTTAATTTAATGATTAAGACTAACTGTGTTGGGAATTTACGACATTCTCTCAATACTTTCCAAGTCTGTCTTCGGCCTTCGAGCACAAGCTCATTGTTTTACTACAAAAGAAGTACATTTAATAAAAAACCTCTCGCCGTTTTTTGGGAAATGCTCCGATTTGATGGCTCGTTTTTTCAGCAGTTAGCTTAGATGTGTTTTAAAAATGGAGCTCTGCTGCACAGAGGATTCATATCAGGCTTTGAATACAGAGACGGCACCCGTCAACGTGATCAATTTGTTCTTGTGTTTGGCCTTTCAATGGCATTAGTTGGCGATGAGTAAGATGATCAATACCACCCGGCATATCTTTCAATAGTGTATTGGTTAAAACAAAAACACGTATTCGCAGTAAAACGACACGTCGAAGAACATTACACAAATATAGCTTTCTCATTTCCTTTTTTTTTTAATTATTATTATTATTATTAATCAATTAATAATTTAGCCTGTAAACGGTCAGAATGTGTTAAAAATGACATCAAATTAATGATGGAAGTATTTTCAGATGGACCGCAAGAAAACGAATAAGAAGGAGCGACTTTAGCCAATGACATTGACATATTGTCTTTGTATTTCATGAGAGAAGTTGAATGGGAGTGAATGGAGCCACAACCTTTTTTCAGAGTTAACCCCTAGTGGCACTCGGTGGTATTGCACTTTAAAGCACGCCCGTACCGACCTCACCTGCCGCTGCCAGTGTTGTTTTTTTTATATACAGTCTATGCTAACGACTGACTGTGACTGTACTTTACCTTAAATCCTTTTATGTTTCAAATTAAAAGAAAAAAAGCTTTTGAAGTTTTCCACCTGCAGCGGTATACGTTAACACCACCTGCTCCTATTTTGAAAAAGATATGTTTGCCATTTTCATTCCATCATTTCTTGAGGTTGTCTGAATCTATTCAAACCTTTTTTTTTTTTAACAACTCTCCCATACGCGCATCGCTGCCGGTATGAATAGTTTTGATGCAAAATATTCACGTACGACTGCGTTTCATGTTCGTGTTGTTTATTCGTCACGTCTCCGCCTGTATTCAGACCTTTTTATTCCTGTTTCTTGTCCCTTCGCTTTGTCCTGAAACCCACACAGTTTGCTCAGTTCAATCCCCGGCGTACTTGTTCCTCGTGTTGGACGTGTTTACCGGGTCGGACTTTTAATCACGGTGACTCAGTTATCTGTTGTTCGGGTCCTATCAGGCGGCCGCTGCCGAGCTCGTGATGTGTTGTAAAGGGAAAGTAAATGAAGAGCAGGCTTTAAATGATGAGTCACCGGAGCCGAGTGGAGCAGCCTTTTGTACCCTCCTCTCGGTTCGTGTGCCACTGTGGAGAGCGGCGAATGTGGGTGATGGTAGACGGGCCCCGGGTGTACTTTGCAGGGGTGCGGTACCTTGCATTGGACGACCAGAGCCGTGAGGACGCCCGAGCTCTCCGTGCCTTCGGGCTTCTCCGCCGTCTGTCTGGCTCCGGCTTCGCTGCTGTCGTCCTCCTCGTCCGACCGTAGGCTCCTCTCGCTCTCCTCCAGGGACTCCCTCTCCTCCGTGGAGTCGTCGGCCGTGCTCTCGCTCTTCTCCTCGGCGTCGGCGGCCCCGTCCTTGGTGTCGGCCAGCGGGGATCGGACCCTGCCGCCGGGGTCCCGGGCCTCGCCTCGCAGCCGCGTGATGTTCCCCTCCATCAGGCGGCGCTGCACGATGCTGTGAGGTTGCTAGACGGGGAGACGTAAAACAAATGGATCTTAGATGGCAGGTTACCGAAGGAGTAGATGTGGGGGGGGGTGGGGGGGGGGGTTAACTGGTGTTTGTGAACCTTATATTGTCCCGTTGGAGCTGGAGGAGACCAAAAACAGAGATAAAAGTAGAGTAAACGTTCGGCTTAACCGGCTTTATACTAATGTTGCTTTGTGTCTCTGGGATGCTTAACGAAGGCCCTTTATTATTTTGGATATTGTACGTTTTTGCCTATTCTGTCGTATCCATCCATCTTAAAGAGACGCACACACAGGTAGCAAATGAGAAATCAACATCGGCAATATAATTCCCAAAATGTGTCATACGTCTGAGACGATACCGTGGCAGTGGAACGTTCAGGCACCAAAAACCACGCGGTTAGTTTTCAGAAAAGATCGTTGTTTAAGTTAAATGGGACAGTTTGGTTCGGTTCAGGCGCCGAAACTACTTGGTTAGGTTTTTGGAAAAGATCGTGGTTCTGGTAAAATCATTTAAAATATCTTACGTAATGCCGAGCTGAGACAAAACGTGACACTTGACGCGGTGTCCTTTAGTTGACTGACGATTGTATTCCACTCTTTGGCGTGATACCAGGCTGCATACCCTCCCCTCTCCCTCCCTCCCCCTCCCTCCTCCATCCTCCCTCCCTCCCTCCCCCTCCCCTACCCCTCCCCACCAACTGAGACAGGGAGATTTAAATTGCTAACTTTAGCTCCAGTGAAAAAAGGGGAAAAGCTATCCACACGAGCCGAAATGAAGGTCACATTATCATGTTATGAAAGCCAATTCGAGGGGCATATTAATGCTTTCAGGTCATAACTGTCAGCTCAGCAGACATAAAAGGATTTCTGCAAGGGGCTTTTCTTCGCTGCACCAGCCTGGTGGCCATATTTTTTTTTTTGCCAACACACACTTTTTCGGGGTTCTTTCAATAGAAAAAAAAAAAAAAAAAAGCTGCCGCACACCATCTGTATATACTCCATTCAAAAAGCACTTGAAGCAGAGTAAAATTGTTCTGTATCTCTACACAAGCGCTAATTTATTTTAATCTACAGAGGCCCGTCACTTTCCAAAGTACAGCATGTATGTTGCAGTTTTACTTTATGTATTTTTACTTTAATGCCACGTTGCCGGTGACCGTCTTGTTCTCTTCGGATCATATAAAAAGAAAATTGTATTTTAGCCGCCTGTTCCTCCGTAATCACATTGTTGTTCCAGCAGTCTGGAGTCCGAGTAGACTGTCGGACAGACCGGTCACCCAACACCGCATGAATAAAACACACAGCTATTTTATTTGGATGTTTAAACACTGAAGTCACCTGGATGTTAAGAGATGAACGAACACGTTTCATGAAAAAAACATAAAAACAACTGCGGTTGTGATCATCAGTGTTTTAGAAAGCAAAAATCATGTCAATCATCTTAAGTCTTAATTGTATTTAAAATACAAGCCTTGCAAACTATAAACTCAATTTGGTTTATAACGACTGTATCTTATTCCAAATCAGCTAAATTATTATCTTTAGTGAGAAAAGTTCCTGGACAAACCTATAAACGCAAAATTCAAAAGGATTGAAACTATTTAGATGTTCAATCCTCATTTCTGTCTACGAGCATTGAGACGAGTCAACAAGGTTTGTTGTGGTCCACAAAAAAATAATCGACTTCAGAATCAAATCGTTTGTCCGGTTCTGATCTGTTAATTAATTAGTACATTTATTAGCTAATGACACCATGATGATTTTTTTTTTTTTTTTTTTTTTTTGCCTGCTTCTCCAAACTGGGGACATCCTGACGCCCATCCACACCGACTGTGTATCTTATACTCCCCCACTTTAAACTCTCTGAACTCTCCCTTTAAGAGGCAGCTAACGCAAACTAAAATGATTTTCTCTTCTCTATCATTATTTGACGTTCCGTTCCGATTAACAAGAACACAGCAACGCTGGTAAAAGTGCTCCCGACCAGAACTTGAATGAAGACGAGGAACGACTTCATGGAAGAAGGAGGACGGATAGAAACACGGAGACAGAAAAAAATAAAAAAATAAATAAATAAAAGGAAAAGGCGAGAGATGAGCCCGTATAACCTTAACATGTAATAATGCCATCTAATGCCTGGGCATGTCTGAGCGTCTGCGGCCTCGCTCCGTGTGATCCGTCGTGATGTTTTAGTTGCTCTTTGTGTCAGACGTCCGTGTTCACATCTGAAGCTCAATCTATCACCGCTGCGACCTCGTTGAAGAGGCGGTCGGGCCGCCGGTCGGCTCGGAGAGCGCTTCTTCTCCTTGAAAAATAGCAAATGAAATACTGTACGTTAAATGAGGTTTCTGGAGTAGATTGTTGGTGTTCATACGCCGAGCTCCAGCTGAGGCCGAGCGCTCGGTGATGATGACCTCCTCCTCCTCCTCCTCCTCCTCCCCCTCCTCTAATCTTCTCTCCGCCTCCCATCTCCCCGTCGCTCTCCTCGTCTCTCACCTCGGCTTTACATCTCTCTCCTCTTCTCGATATTCCTCCTCCTCAACGCCTCGCCTCGCCCGATATCACGTGTCACATCTTTGTGTACACGTATCTGGGAAAGTCCTGATTCGAACCGAGAGCTTTGAACCAGGATACCTGCAGCGTTCGACAAAGCCCGCAGAAACCAAGTCGGTTTTTTTTTTTTTTTTTTTTTTTTTTTTTTTTTTTTTTTTTTTTTTTTTTTATAATCATGTCGTTTTTGTTGACTAAACCTAAAGAACCTTCATTTTCACACCTGGGCGAGAAAAAACGAGACACTGAGAGTATCGTCTTTACGTCTCCCCTCTCGTCCTCTCGGGGGTGTTTTTCTCTCATGTCGTTTCATTATCTTTTCTGCCCTTTTCTTTCCTCCTTTTCCTTCATGTCTTCTCATCGTTTCCCAACATTTGTTTTTCGTTCCTCTCCTCAGTTTCTGGCATTTCTTGTCTCTCTTTCTATGTCATGTCTCCTCTTCTCTCCCTGATTACTTCTTCTTTTCTAACCTTTTCCTCTTCTCCTCATTCCCTCTATTAGCTTTCATTTGTCTGTCCTATACTTTATAATCCTCATCTCCGATCTCATTCTCATTACCGTCTATTATATCTCCATTTGCTCTCCGTCTTGTTTCCTTCCGTTGCCTTTCTTTCTCTTTCCTCTCCTTCCGTCTGTCATTGCAATCAATAGAAATCAAGAATGTATCCCTGCCTCCTATTGATTGCTTTAATTCGGTAAACCAGCCCAAACCCCGTGCCAAACATAATCCTAATCTAAAAGTAATCTCCTCCTCCTCCTCTCTGCGGCAGCTCGACTAAAATAGGATCCTTCACGCTGAACTCTTCAACATCCAAACTAATCACATTCACTCAGGAGCTCCGCTTTAGACTGGACCGATTTTTCTTTCTTTCTTTCTTTCTTTCTGTTGTTTTCTTGACGCTGGCCTCTTCGTCTGTCCTGCCAGTTTTTCCTCTCTCTGTTTTTGTTCTTCAACAATCTGCACATCAGTAGACTTCTCTCCTACCTCTGCACTCGCTGGATAAATCACACATTCATTAACACTAATTATGCTCTTTTGCAAATGTGCAACACGCGGCTTGTTAAAGGGACGGAAGCAGCAAAAGTGTGGAAAATATTAGTGCTCATTAAGTCTGATGGCACACCAGAGCTTCTTTCTTATTGACGATGAGACGGGAAATCATGTGAAGCTCCAGCAGTTTTGTTTTTTTTTTAATTAAGGGTTCGTTCTTTTAAGATCATGCGTGCTCTCATGAGACTGCAGGGAAGCGAAGACTGAATCTGATCGACGATGAACATAATGTAATTTGAGCTATTAGCCTCTCCATGTGTGCTCTGACGGTCGGCATCTGTCTGACTGCTCCGGGGTCGACTCGCAAGCAAATCGTGTTAGCAACGGCGCTCGGCTGCAGAGGGCGGCGCTCGGTGTTTCATACGGACCCGACCGTGTTACAGTTCAGGGGTGAATTGGAAAACTTGCACGCTGCAGGGTGCACTTCATCTCTATCTGCTTTTTGATAATAATGTAAAAGTTGATGTTTTTTTTGTTTTTGTTTTTTTAAACTTGAGGCAGGAGACTTGAAGCGAAGGTGCAGAGTAGAAGTCTCCACGAAGAAAATAATGGTCCAGATCTGTGGAAAACCTGCTCGATGCCAACAAGCATACTTTTATTCCCAAGTCAGAGAGACCCTAATGAAGAAAGACCCGACTGGAGTAGTGGATGGAAGCTCACATTAACAAGGGTTTTCTCAAAGTTCGGTTAAAATATGCGCTACTTTTAGATGGAAACCGGATGTGTTCAGTTTCAGCGTGGCACACACTCTCTGAACTTATCATTATATCAGATTTTCATTCTATAAATCCATTTAGAAGTCGTAGAAAAAGAGAACTCCAGAACGTGCCTGAGAAACATCCCGATTTTATATTTTCGTCTGTGTCACGGTGACGCAGCGACCGTAGTAAACATCGTAAACAGGAACTCCTAATTGCTAATTCGGCATATATTTAACGGTGTCAACTAGCCAGAATATAGATAAATATAGACAAACAATACAGGACTCAGTTGTGGTATGGAGGAGGATAATTCACTGAATCCATGGCAACATTATTGTATGTGTTTAAATTGTCCAGAGCATCATGGGAAACAACCAAAACTAATTCAAGACAAAATGGAAGTAAGAATGCAGCACTATCAATACTTTTTTTTTTTTTTTAAGTTTGAACCCCTTATGTGATTAAAATTTCTCCCGTCGTGGCACATCTCAGAGTTTCACCACGTTCCTCAGCTGTTTCCGCCGACTTCTCGTTAACAGGCTGAGATTATGTGAGTTGGTATCAGTCATTTGGCCTCTCGGTGGATCGATGGCAGCAGTGTGTGTGTGTGTGTGTGTGTGTGTGTGTGTGCCGCCCCCCCCCCCCTCCCACCCCTCCTAACCCCCTTTAAAGAGTTTATCTATGATACACTACGCAACCTGCTGTCATTTCAATGTGCATTTGTTGATTGTTGAAGCAGCTGAGGTGGATTTGGCAGAGCTGAGGTGTAATCTGTTTGTTCATTTTGCCCAATTTGGACGATATCTTTTCATTTTGAGCATTCTTTGTTCCTGATTGCAAGAGGTGTCACAGATATTGTGGCAGCTTGAAGAGATCTTTCACTGGTATTGTTCATGACTAACGGAGGAATCAGTCTTACTTCTCTTTGGGTTTAGAAGTTATCTCCCAAATGTTCTTTTCCTGCAGTTCGGAAATAGGTTAAATATTTTAAGTAAGCTTAAAGAGATGGTGATGTTCTATTTTTGTTTCTTATATTCAAAAGTCCCACAAAAATAGAAACACAAAAAAAAAAAACGGATAGACACTGTAGTTTATTTTTACTCAGTCCCACGTAGATAAACCATCCTGCTGCTGTAAATACTTCCTAGAGCATCAAATATGTATTAATCCGCAGCTGTAAATAGTCTCCAACAAATGCTCCATATGTCCAGTTTGAGTTACTAAAAACTACAATGACCAACTGTTTCAGAAAATTCCTGAGCATTAAAAAAAAAAAAAAAACACTTCACTGTGTCGCTTTTTATAGCTATTTTTTATACTATTTTTTTTCAAACTAATTTCAGAGACTGTTCCTGTAGGGCACAAACTGAGCGCAGCACCGTGACGTCGCTTCATCAACATCAGCACCCGAGTTGTGTCACAATGAACCTGAAGCATCAGCAGAGAAACACTGCAGCACTGCTTTAAAATGCAGCCGTGATTCTGTGGTGGAAATCACTGCAAGGGCTCAGAAACACTTGTTGAAGATTTTTCTGTTCCTCAAAAATTTGACCCCAAAATCTGATGTTTCTCTGCTTAAGTTTCAGGTCTGTGGTGACTTAGATCAAGCGACTTAACTTGGCATACTTAGTCACGAAGGTTCTACCTTTCTGATTGCACCTCGTATTCAGACTAAAACTGGTCGAACGCTCTCACAGACACTTTCCTTCGTGTCCATTCACACTGTCGCTGATTTTGCTGATATGAGTCCTGTGATGGACGCCTGAACACAAACACCTGTTGGTGTGTGACACCAGCACTTCCTCCTCTCTGTGTCGTCGTCTCTCTTTCTTTCCCTCCTCTGTGAGTCAGATTAAAGGCCGATTGCCGTGTGGACTAATTATCCGACTGCAGGAGGCTCGTCTCTCTCATCCGGCCGTTCGCGTGAGCTTCCCATTTCCCTCTTTCTCGTTCTGACGGACGTCCCCAGCGGCTGACTTCCTGTCGCACCGACCGGCTTCACATCTACTTCCTGCCTGCTCCTCCACTTCCTCCTTACACTCATTCTACGGCTCTCTGTCTCCGCTGTGGTAAATCATTTGCAGCCCAAAACTCCAGCGACTGAATCAACCCCAGACGGGGGTTTCCGGTAGCGCTGCTCGGGGTCTGTTTGAGGATTTGATTTCATTTGAGAAAATATTTATCGTATTGAATAGATTAGTTATCAAAAAGCCAAGAGTTTATTTGGATAGATTTATAAGTAAAGTAAATATTTGTTACTATGGTTACAAGTAATGAAAAAGCTATTAGTTTGATTTGAACAAACAGTCTGACATTTGGGAAATATGGTTATTTGGTTTCTTACTGGGAGTTAGATAAGAAAATCTGTTACTATGGCCATTTTTTTGGACTCGTTTTGATAAATGTGTATAATGTGACATTTTAGTCTTCAAAAGTAGCTGCGATTTCTCTGCATTCATCTTTCCTTACAGCCTATATTACCCACTTCTCCTCCAGCAGCCTGTTTCGGATTCAATTTCCATAAATGTTGCATTATTCATGCTCAACTAGTGCTGCAGCCGGAGACGTCAGAGCGTATAACCGGAGTCCGATCACGAATTAAAGGCTAAAGAAGTGCACTGTTGCACACTGAGTCCGAATTACTTCATTTTTTTTTACTTGCGCTAGCTTCGCTTTAGCAACACGTGTCGACAGCGGAGGGAAGAGACCGTCTCCAAATATGAATGTCAGCTGTTCCACCCGCGGAAGATGTTGTCTTTCATGCTGCTTCTCATCTTGACCGACTACAATAAAAGCTACTTTTCACTTATTAGCAAATTTGATCCAACGTTCCAGGTGTCTCTGAAACTGCTAACTCTTTAGGTGTCAGTTTCAAAATTGTAAATGATTTAAGAAAGGTGTAGGAATGTGAAAAAGGCCAAAGTAGAGAGCCGTTAGCCAACTTAATTTAATTGTTTTCCACAAATCCAGCACATTAGATATGTAGCTACAACCAGGAGGCGATTAACTTATTTAAAAAAAACTGGATGCAGTGGGAAAAATATATGACTACCAGCACCTGTAAAGATTAAACTTTATTTTGTAGGAGCAGTCACTTCCCTATTCTTCCAGCTTTTGTGCCAAAATCAAGTAATCGTCTCGTAGCCGTAGCTTCATCTTTAATCACACAAAGATATGAAAGTGATTTAAATTTTCCCGTCCAACTTACAGAACGAAAACACATTTCCCCAAATGTCCTTTGAAATAAGATGTAATGCGGATGTTTTTGGAGATCCAGGTTTTATAAAATGTGAGTTGTGTGTTAAGCTCGTGACTAGAGCTTCAGTTGACTGACAGAAAATAAATTACCGATTTTAGTGATCAAGCCAAACATTCGCTGCCTCTCGAATATGAGGATTAGCGAAGTCGCTCTGTTTAATACCAATTTAAATTGGATACAGATTTGGATTTGGGGGCTGTTTTTTGTTGTTGTTGTTGTTCAAAACAACTGAACAGAAGATAAAACGCTGAAGTTGGTCAAAGCCATTTTTTTTTTTGTAGTATTTAATTTTACAGACATAAATCGTCAACTTAATCAGTGTCGTCGTATATCTTTAAATTCAGCTTGTTTGTGTGTGCTTCCACATATACATTTCTGGGAATTGGGCGCTTTTTGCCGCCAATTACAGCAATTAAAACCACCAAAATTGCACCTAAACGCTGTCACGTGTCCAACCTCGCCATATACACCCAACAAATATTCCTGTCTTCCTCTCTTTCTTCCTCCCCTCTGTTGTCGGGTTTGTTGTGTGCTTTTTTCTTTTTTGCCGGGTATTTTTAGCCTCCTGTCTTTCCCGCACAGCTCCGAGGGAGCAGCTGAGGGAGGGTTGCCGCCCCTCCGCCACCCCAGATGACAGGGAGAGAGACGGGTTCAAGCTAACCTCTCTCCAGCCCATCTAATTGTCCCCGGAGCTAATAATAATAAAGAGCCTGCATCTGAACCGATTCAACACGGTGTGTTTTGGTGCAGGCTTTGAGGAGAACTCCCGAGAGGTCCTCGCGCTCTGGTGTGACATTGTCATGTTCACTCTCGAAGTGCTTACTTTTGACCCTTTAGGGGACAACACACAGTGGAGTTTGGAGAGGGAATATAAAATGTATATGAATATAAAAGAACCTGTGCTGGACGCCATCATCTCGTAGAAATGTTATGACTTCTTGTGAGGAGGTCAAAACCGAGTATGCTGTGATTAGAGAGCAGCACCTTCCAAACAGTGACGATCCGAGTTTATTGGCTTAAATTGGACACAGTGTTTTAGTTAAATTTAACACGGCTCCCTTTTATTCTCCGTCTGTACACTCTTTGAATGCCACGGTTCCACATCCGAGCTCGGCACTGCAGCTTTTGATCATTCTCAGACGTACCTGGAGACTCTCGATTAGACAGGCACTTCACACACACACACACACACACACACACACACACACACACACACACACACACACACACACACACACACACACACACACAGAGGTTTCAGACTCGCTCGTCTGCAAGAGAAGGACATGAGCAAACGGACAGCTAAGCTGCAGGAAACAGGATAGATTTGCAATGTGTGCAACAAAATAAAACCAATATAAGATTTTCAAGGATTCTATTTTCCTTTTTAGGTTTCCAGAAGCTTCAATGTATGTCGTATCTTCATGTTTTACCATAATGAAGCCAGACATGTTGGCAAAATGAAACTGGTTTTCTGGGATTTGGGGTTTTCTTTAGAGAGTAAAAGCCTTTTCCAAACCGGTGACATGAAAACTCCTCCACTGAAATCAGTACAAATTAGCAGATTTTAAAACATGTAGGCACTGGATAATGTTGAATTCGCCATAAATTGACTCTTATTAGTTGAAATAAATGCATCAGAATTATTTGTATTCTGCTTTCCATTCTCAGTTTTTTAAATAAAATGGCAAGAATGAGCTGCAATTTATCCGCAAGGTTGACAAAATCTGAAGGGCTGGTTGTTCCAATTTACAAATCATATTTTTACTTTAATGTAACTATTAATAGATAAATGTAATGGTAAAAAAAAAAAAGTACAATATTTCTCTCTTACTGGTCATTTGCATGAACTGACCCTTTAAAACAAGCTTTAATCTCCAGTTTTGTCGAAGAACAGACAGCGAAAGCTTGAAATTTGTTACTTAAGTGGTTTAACTTCAGAGTTTGTGACTTTCAAACCTAAAACAAAGGCCACCCTTGTAACATTAACAAACAGCTTTTTGACCTTATTTTCTAATTAATAACGGGGTTACTAGTGGCCCTCGGTGGTATTGCAGCTTAAGGCACTTCCGCATCTGCCTCATTTTCAGGCCCGGAAGCTACGAACACTTTTATGTCCAGTCTACGTTCAGTTATTTCCCTCATGGTGGAGCAGCTTTGGGGAGCTCATGTTGAGCAGTAGAAAACATCAAGGTGACACAGTGGTTACACAATAACTCGGTCCACATTGGGCCCAAGTGTTAATATAGCTGCACTCAGACGTTTCCAACCCAACACACACACACACACACACACAAGCGCTCTTTCATTTCTGTTGACTCTTCCTACATTTTATTCTACTCGAAGCCTTTTGTCGTGTTACATAAAACGGCCCCACTAAACCGACCGTCCTCCCTGACCCCATCTCCAGCCGTCTCTTTCTTTCCCCTCCACCGCTCTTCGCTTGCAGAGGTGGATTTTGCCCTTTTCGTGCTCGCTGCTCCCCCTCCTCGAACTACGCAGCACAACATGGCTGGAGTGATGCTGCTGCCGCTGCCGCTGCTGCTGCTGCTGAGAGTGAGAGGACCTCAGGCTAAAAGAGCAGCAAAACAAACTCACTCTTATGTAACATGCTGTGCTGCTGAATTAAACACTGGACAGGGACAGGCCAGCCAGCAGAAATTAACAGCAAGAAAAACGAGGTTACAGCGACAAAATCTCAGAGCGAGCACCGTTTTTTTTTCTTGCTTTTAAGTAAGAGAGTGTCGCAGCAGAGCGTTAATTATAACATTTAAAGGAATAGTTTGGCTTTTTTTTAAATTATTATTACGCCTGTTTGCTTTCCGACCACTAAAGTGTTTTCAGTGTTTTTACACTTTTGTTTTATGTACTGATTAAATTGAATATTTGTCTTTTAGCGAGCTTTAGCAGGCGGATGTTTCCAAGTTTGAGAAGGCCCCGCCCACCTATAGCGGAAGTCTGTCAATCAAACAGACGCCCCCTCCCCCAAACACACCGCTTTTTAAGAACTAATATCTAATTAATGACGGGATTATTTTCAGATTAACTGCCAGAAAACTAATGAGAAGGATACATTTTTGCTAATGACACCATAATAACTTATGGAAAAAAATTATTGACTTTGTAAGTTCATGAGAGAAGTTGAATGGGAGTCTATGGAGCCGGAAACTTTTTGGAGCCGACGCCTAGTGGCCCTCGGTGGTATTGCAGTTTCAAGCACTTCTGCATCTTCTGTTTTCAGACGATAAGATAGCGGACATTTGTCTTAAATTAACATATTTCCATTGAGGCTTCAACCAGCAACAAATCCATTAAACTAGCCAGAAAAAGGAGAAATAAAGTCTTTGTTTATGGTGGACACAAGGCAAAAAGAAAACTGTAACTCTCGAGCAGTCGTGAATAGATAAAAAAAAAAATTCCACAATATATATATATATATATAAAAAGACAGACTTTCTGGAAAACCTACATCAAACAAATGGATCTGACAGCTGTGCTCGCATGATGTCATCTTTTTTTCTGGGAGGGTTTGGCGTGCGAGCATCCTTTCTCATCATTTATAGTCCCTGTTTTCAGAGCCTGAATGGGGAGGCGTGTTATCTGCAGAGAGGACATGCAGGCACGGCGGAGGGGCTGCCGGCAATTGCAGCTCCTTCCTCAATTTCCCAAAGCATGGAAAAAAACACTTGTTACAGACGCCATGTGAGCCACGCTGTGCTCCCCGTGGCCACGGCGCTGCGACATATTGGGCTTTTGATAACTGCTGAGATGAGCTTCATTCTGTCTTGAGGGAGGAGATAATTAGCATTAAGAAATAGAGGGTTTTCAGGCGCCCGCAGGAGATGTTGAATTACATGCTGCCAATGCACGACTTGTACATTTAAGCTCTTTGAATCTAATAGAGCTTGAGGGAAATCTTATCTTTTTTTTGTTGTTGTTGTTGTTGTTCAGATGTGTGGTTGTGTTGGATTCTTCTCTGCAGCCTCAGAGATTCTGGAATAACAAAACAGGAGCCTGCGGTCACGCTCGCAGCTCTGCGAAGCACAGCGGCGCTCCCACCTAAACGCTAACGTCAGCATGCTCGCAGTTACAAAGCTAATATGTTGACTTTCAGCAAGTCTGTTGTTTATTCTGTTCATTATCTTATTTTATAAGGTAGATAGCACAGCTAAGAGGGAGTCATAGAGGAAAAAGTTGTGCCCTCGATTTGTGTATTTAATCCACAATTTGCCTCTAATTGTGTAAACAGAGAATTCAGTTTGCCGAAAGCGTGAAGAAGACAAAGACATTTATGAAACAGTCGGAGCCCCGAGCTGAGTATCTTCAAAGTCTTTATAGCAAAACAGTCTTTTATCCTGGAAAATATGTTTAAGTTCTTGCTGCAGCGCCCCCTGCTGTGTGGGAGGCCAGCATCTACAGTTTGTTTTCAAAACCAGATCAGCCGTCTGAATCATGCAAATGCAGCTGGATTTGAAAGTTTATGTGCAGCTGTTGATTTGTCGTCACTTAGTTCCTCCAGGATTTTGTGAAATTTTTTGGCGGATTCTTGCGATTCTAAATTCTTGATTTTACTGAAGTAATTTGCGGATTTATCGGATCTCTTTTTGTAGTAAAATTGCTAACATAGTCAATAATTGCTAGGAAATTTGAGGATTTTTTTTTTATTTTATTTTATTTAAATGCGCTACTAGGCTACCTGATAAAGAAAGTAATTTGTAATCACTTTCTATGCTGCACATCACTTCCTGTCTGGCTGTTTTGCTGTTGTTTTCTCAGTCAATCAGGAAGTGGTTTGTTTTGATGATCAAAGCTGTGCAGACTGAAAATGAAAAGTGAAAGGAGGCTCTATTAAGAAACTTTATTGCGGAGAAATCTTGCAAAATAACAAATTCGCTCAAATATTGGCTGAGAATGGTTGAATGAGTTATTGTGATTACGATGTTGTGTTTTCCAGGAGGGACTGAATATCAAGCGCAAGAGAAAAAAGTCCAAGTGAGTAGGATTCATCCTCTGGGGATCATGAATGTTAAATTTAATCTCAATTCAAACAACGGCTTTTAAATATGTAAAATATGTACGTGTGAAGGAAGCAGTGAAGAGAGTGAAAAGATTTCTATCATTGGATCAGTGAACGCAGCTCAGTCTTAAGAAGCAGAGGAGCAGGAGGCTGGAATGTTTTTCTAGCAGCAAATGTCGGTATTAAAATCTGGCAGACATTAAGGCATCGTAGTGTGCTGCCAGCGCTGCTTCCCAGCGATTGTGTTGAGGTTCTTGGAGAGCTGTGTCTCCCAGCTGACACAGTTTTCTGTGTCAGCTGGGAGAGCCGGAGTAATAAATTGTTTTCAGATTATTACAGGGAGTTCCTCCAGAGTGTACACGGGAAGCTTCGGGGGGGGGGAGGAAGGGGAAGTGGAGAGGTTGGACACGTCCTAGTTTGCATGCAGGCACTGTCTTTCATCCTGTATGTCAACCCTAAAATGTGTGTGTGTGTGTGTGTGTGTGTGTGTGTGTGTGTGTGTGTGTGTGTGTGTGTGTGTGTGTGTGTGTGTGTGTGTGTGTGTGTAATGGCATCAGTCTCAGTGAACTGTAACCGGCTCTGACAGGACTGTGAATCCTCCATGATGCTTTCTCATGATGAGGATGTTCCTGTACGAGGCTGCACTTCATGGAGACATAAAGAGGAGTCGTGCATAAAAGGAAATGGAGGTCAGACTTACTGAAGAGGACAGAATTTGCTGCTTTTTTGGAGATATTTCAGAAGGACGCGTCTCTAAAATCTGAACGTGCTGCTGCGACCGAGATGCCGCGACCCAAAGACGAGTCTCGAGACAGATCGGGTAACGTCAGTTGAGATAATTCACCACACCGTGCAGCGCTCCCGATCGCTCGGGTGAGCAGACCGAGGTAGTTGGCTCGCGAGCGCCGAGGACCACTTCCTGTGAAACTGCAGCTAGCTCGCGTGGGAGTTCACAGAGTTGCATTCAAAAATACTTTCGGTGAGATAGGAGAGCTACTTTGACAAAATGAAAGTGGAAATATTTATTCACATAGCTCCACGTCATATTTTATGTGAATAATAACAAATTGATACTCTTTACACGCATACTTAAGATTATTTGGAGATGCTAAAGACTGATATTGTGGGTTTTTTTATGTTCTTAGTTATTCATATTTTAGACTTTAAAGTCCCACATAAACTTACTTTTTGCCCCACGTCGGTCACCCTTACTTAAATCCCGTGACTGAGCTGTAGGCAGTTGAGTTGCTTTGTGGGTAATGTTTCCATTGAAGTCCAGCCGGTGCCGCAGGACACTCTGGACACCTGGTTGTTGTTTTTTTTGGCTCCACTTGTAACACCTGCCTTACACACCACAGCCTCTCCAACCGAGCACGTTACGAAGCGGCGCTCTCACCCACTCGTGTCTCAGCCTCCCTTACTCACCAGGTCTTTGGACGTGCCCAGTCTCTTGAGCCCGTCCAGGGGCAGGAGGTCGGCGGAGTCCTTGTGCGAGAACTGGGTGGCCTGCTTCAGGCGCCTCTGCTGGTGCAGGATGGCTTTATCCCGGATGGCGAGCTCACCTTTCTTGGCCTCACTCATGGTCTCCGGACTACAAAGCGCTCTGTGTCTCTGATGCTGTAACCGAGTCTGTGTGCAGGGATGAGGAAGAGGAGGAGGAGGAGAAATCCCCCAAAAGGCAGCTGGTTAAGGTCCCTAGCAACGGAGCAAACCTTGCAAACGTTGCCTCTTCCGCCTCTTGCTGCCCTCTCTGAAGGGCTGCTGTCCTTCCCTCTGGGCTGCTCTCTCTCTCCCTCTCTGTGGTCCTTGGCATGGAGCTATTGTCCTCCCCTGACTGCTGCTGCTGCTCCTCTGATGCAGACGTGCATCTCCCCCTCGCAATGTGAAGATCTCCTTCCTTCAGAGGCTGTGAGGCTGTGGGGAAGGTGTGAGTGAGAGTATGTTTCCTCCTCTCCCCTCAGTGCCGTCTGTCCTTGGATCTCTCTCTCTCTCTCTCTCTCTCTCTCTCTCTCTCTCTCTCTCTCTCTCTCTGAGCCCTCCTCTTTCCGTCACACACTCGACACAGACGCACCGCTCACCTCCGAATGCCGAGCACATTTTCTCAGCTGACTCTACACGAGAAAAAAAAAAAAAGACTCTTATGACACCTTCGTGCGAAACACCAGTCAGCCACAATATAAAATCATCTAATCGACCCGTTACAGTCTGTCCCTCTTGTATTGTCGAGTCCCTTTTGAGGCGTCCTGCTGTGGAGGTGTGAGTGAGATCGCCACGGTCTGACCCCCTCACAGAGGATCAATCTGGGCCCGATGATGGCAACGATCGATTTCCCCTCCGGCTTCCCGCTGCCGCTGCCTCCCTGCATTAAAAGAAGCCGATTTTTCCCATCCGCACCCCCCAGAAGCTATAAATACACACATCCAATCCGTGTTCGTGACCTCTGCTCGATGGCACCTTTTTTTATTTTTTTTATTATTATTATCACGGAGATGATTGGTCCTACAGGTGCCGAGGGTTTCATGAGATGCAGTAAAGTGTGATGGTTTCTCTGTCACGGCGTTTGATGAGCGGATTCCTGCAGGTTGCATGTTCAAATCTAAAGAAAAGAGCCCCTATAAATATATATATACATATATATATATATATATATATATATATATATATATATATATATATATATCATATATATAGCTCAAGGACTCCCTATATATATGTATATATGTATAGGGAGTCCTTGTGAAGGTGAAGTGGAAAATGCTGTGGGCCTGCTGAGAGGTTAGTGTTTGGAAAGCATGTGCTGCCCCCTGCTGGTCGCATCCTCTGTATGATTTCTTTAATTTTGCAACCTCACATGCATCTATTTTCAAATCTTTCCTAATTTATGGACCTTTATTCATTTTAGATGATGTTTTGCACCTATGTAGGTAAACTCAAAGCTCTACGAGATGTCAGTTGTATTGAGATGGCAGTAAAAGGCACGTATGTGTCCTTAAATGACACCTAGGATATTGTAAATAGATGAGAAGCATGCAGGATGTGTGTGAAGTGTGAAAGAGACACAACGGCCTAAATCATGTATTTTTTTTCTATATGAGAAAATAACGAGGGATTTCTTTTAATTTTTGCACTTCTGTGCAAAGCATGCTGGGAAGTATATGCAAATAAGATAAGTTATTCAAAATTAAAAAGAAAAAAAAAGGTAATCACCTGCTGATAATTTCAGAGTCTGAGACCGAACAGCTTTGAATGGTTGTTCAAGCTGAAGAATATAAATTCCAGTGTTTACAGCGCTGCTGAGAGGTGGTGAGATAATTAGAAAACACGTGTGTGGATGAATCCTGAACTACCTGCATCATCGCTGGACATCACAAGAGGTAAATTGGAAATGATCCCGAGGTCTTTTTTGTGAACTTTTTCTGATGTGATTGGGAACTACAATTAAATATCACATAAATCCAATCCATAAGTACAGGAAGTTCTTTTTAGATTAAATTTTAATGATTTAATCCTCCAGATTTTCTTCGTAAGCATCTCCAGCTCTTCCACAGACTCCCCAGGACTCCTCGACCTGAACCTAGATCGGTCGGCTCGTCTGTGACAACTTCTCCTTCTCCGGGACTCCCTCCGAGGTCACGGTGCCGCAGGCGTTTGGGTAAGATGTCACATCACGGATCATCAGTGTTAGAAACAACCGGTCCTCTCAGCTGATTTGGAAATTTTGATTTAAAAAAAAAAAAAAAAAAAAAAGGCCAAAACAAGCAACAACACCAAATAAACCAGTGCTGTGGAGGTAAATTTAAAGAGACAGGACACTCAAACAGACCCCCTGAACATCATCCTTTATTGTGATGACCTAAATTTCCAAACAAACACATAGTGCAGAGAAGCTGAAATCCACCAAAATAGAACAGAATATACAAAAACCAAAAAAAAAAAAAGTGTTTCACCAACACTTCTAAGAGTTTCAGAAATGAATGTAACTTTCTTCAGACTGCACGTTGGTTTAATCAGGAACCGAAAAAGAACCTCAATTTTAAAAACTAAATCTGCTTTCGGCAGAGAGACAAAAAAAGTAAAACACAGCTGTTTTGGTCAGTTGCTGGCAATGTAACAAACTCCTGCTTTTTTGTGCTTTTCTTTTAAGATTTATTCCCACTTTTTCTTGTTAACTGAGGTTGCAGAAGGCACATGTGCATCGTTCACTTTGTGGAATTGCGCTTTAAGCTTTGCTTTAGTGTGACTCTGAATACATACAACACATGAAGCTCCCTCTGAGCTCCTTCTCCCAAAACTACAACTTTTCACGGAACTTCGAGTTCCCACGAAGCTGGCAGTGTAAAACCAAAGCCATATTCACGATTATCTATATTTACAGTACATCATCGAGTCAGGAAATGTGTTTCGGAGATATTTTAAGGTTTGTAGTGAAATTATGGATATAAAGATTTTACGCAGATGCCATATCTGGAGTGTAAACATCAGGATTATTGTGGCCCGTAGGTTGGAAAGCATGCTGCGTTCGTTAGCTTTTCTCGTGTGTTACCGTGACAACAAGTCATTTATTATTAATAATTTTTTTTTAAAAAGCCTGACTGCTGCGCTGAATTTTTTTTTTCCAGAAAGCATAAAAGACACTTCTGACCATCTGGAGGGGGAATTTGATTTTAAAAGTTCCAAACAAAGATGGCCGGCGGGTGTTTTGCAGAACTTTTTTTTTTTCTTTTTTCATCCAGATGGTCGGAAGAGTTCTTGAGGCGCGAGGGCAGCAGGTGATTATTTTCTGACTTTAATGCATTGTTTTTAATGTTTACACACGAGAGGCACAAACTGGGGCTTCACGCGCACGCCGGGCCCCCCCCGTCGACGCTGCCTGGGCTCCACTCAGTCATAGCACGTTGGGCAGGTAAAGGGAGCACAGCAGCATGTTCTGTCCGAGAGCCGGGAAGCGCCTGAAGGCCTCCCAGGCGTCGGAGAAAATGTTGTACTTCAGGAAGACGCGGTGCTCCAGGCTGGTGGGCAGGCTGACGTCACGGCTCATGATGTAGATGCCGTCGTTGTGCAGCGTGCACGTCAGGTTCAGGCCCGACTTGGACGTGTTCTCCTTCAGCTGGACCCACTCGCCCGAGGTGACGTTGTAGGACTGCACCGTCAGCACGTCCTCCGTCTGGCTCGGGCGCCGCTGCTGCTGCTGCCGCCGGCCCGCCTCCAGCTCGTGGGTGTAGCCGCCCACCAGGTAGACGGTGTCCTCCACCGAGAGCATCTGCTGCTTGCGGATGTGCGCCGAACAGGTGCGGAACACCGCCCAGGTGTCCGAGGTGGGGCAGTAGCGGAGGACGCTCGTGTTCCTGTCTTGTCGGGCACAGAAATCAAACCACGTTAAACTCAAAGAAGAAACAGGTACAGATCTCCAAAACTCCAAAAAAAAAAAAAAAAAAAAATCTTTGCCCTCCAGTGCACCCACCTCTTGCAGTGTATCCGCCCATGACGTAGATCATCCCCTGGCACTCGCAGGCCGAGAACTCAGCCAGCGGGTCGGGCATCGAGGACACGCAGGTCCACCAGTCCTGCTCGGGGCTGTAACACTCCACCGTGCCCAGACACTGGCCCCCGACCGCGTACAGCTTCCCCTGCGCCGCCAGCAGCTTGAAGTTGGACCTGCGCGAGAGAGGACGCACAGTGAGAGAGAGCAGCGACAAAACAAAAACAAACAAAAAAAACACGCGAGTTGACCCGCGAGAGGACGCGCTGCCGCCGCTGCCGTTGACCTCTTCTGGTTGAGCGGGGCCACCTGGTTCCACTCGTTCCTGCAGGGGTTGTAGCAGTGCACCGCCGAGATCTCCTGACTCGTCATCCTGTATCCGCCCACGATGAACAGGTAGTTGTCGAGGACCGCCGACCCGTAGCCTCTGACGTTGATCATGTCTGGGGGCAGGTTGTTGGCGAGGGGCTTCCAGCGCTGCTCCACCTCTCCGTACCGCAGCATGGACCAGGGCTCGTCCTGGTCAGGCACGTCCAGGGACAGGCAGGTGAAGTCCCCGATGGCTACCAGGGTGGCGGTGCCCTTCATGCGCATGTCCCTCACCTGGTCCCTGACGGCGGAGGGCAGGCCGCTGAACTCGGGCCGCCTCAGCATGGGGTGGTAGTAGCAGCTCATGTACTTGAGGCAGGCCTTCCGCAGGTCGTGAGTCCCGTACACCTCGGAGAGGCTGCACAGCTCCACGCAGTTGTCCAGCCGGATCTCCGAGGTGAGCAGCTTGAGGATGGAGGTGACCTGCAGGAAGGACGCGGTCTCGATCAGGTCCTCCAGGGTCTCGTTGACCACCTGCACTTTGGAGGTGTTGATAAACTCCAGGACGAGCTCCAGGCCGGGCACGCTGAGCCCCTGCAGCTGCACCGAGTCCTCCGTGGACTCCCTCATCCCGGAGCTGTACAGCGCGCGGAAGTAGTCGCTCTTCTCTATCAGCTTCTTTTTGTTCACCTCGTAGATCTTGTCATCCATGACGATGGCAATAATCTGGTCAGATGACATGGTGAAGTTTTGTTGTTTATTTTTTTTTTTTTTAATTATTATTATTATTATTATTGTTATTATTATTATTTTAGCTTTGCCTTTCCGTCAGCCTCCCGAGCGAGTCACCGTTTACATTTCCCCCGGCAAGGGAGCTCCGTGGCCGGTCTATATATGGTAACGTTCAGCCCATAAGATCGCTCCTCTTGTGGCCGGGGGGGAGCTAACCAGTTAGCCGCAGAGGAGCTGCAGCAGCCGCCGCATGAACTAACCCAAAAGAGTCTTTTCCCCGCGTTGGCATTCCTCGACAGTCCGATAAAACGTGTCTCCGGTTTCTACAGATGTTTTCTAAATAGAGTCGTTTATTTATGACCTTGGCAGTAACATCTCCCATGGCATTTTATAAGCCTTTCGTGGGACGATGCCGAGCTGTCAAATTTTAACTGTTTTGATTCTGCACCTACGTCACATCCGGGTTTTTTTTCTTCGTGGATATTTATGTGTGTGTGTGAGCGCTGCTGCCACCTACCGATGAATTTACGAATAGCGGCCTCATCCGATTTGATTTAAACCAAAAAAAAACATGTACTGGTGTGTAAAAAGTACACTTTTTTTTATTTTTTATTCAAGTAATACAAGCAGTTTCACACCAAAACTATACTATATTACAAGTACAAGTTTCACATTTAAAAAGATACTTAACCAAAAGTAAGTAAAGTAAAAGCACTCATCATGCAAAGTATTGTATCTATACTTTCATTATTTACTGAGTAGTTCTAAAGTTTAGTATCTTTATATACTTTTTGTAATTTAATCTCTAACAATATCAAAAAATATATATATATATATATTTCACATTTCCACCATTTAAGTTTCTTTAACCATATTTATACAAGGACAAAAGCCCTATAAACATTAAAAAAATAAAAAAATATATAATAATAGGCACAACAGCAGAGAAAGAAAAATCATAAAATTCTTTGCAGAAGTTTTAATCTGACTGCATGCTGCTCAGTTACAGTTGTTTTTAAAAGCTCTGACTTTTCTTTGCAGAGGAAAACATAAAATACAGCATGAAATGGTTAAACATAAAAAGGAAGGTGTGGAAAGCATCAGTTTAAAGCCTGCACTGATTTTAGATCAGGAAAAGCAGTGGTTTCTCAACAATGCCCAATTTGAGCTCTGATTTTGTGATTCGTGGGTGAAAAGGTGTTTACATTATTTAAGTTTTATGTTTAAAAAAACAAACACATTTTGTATCATTTTTAATGCTTTTGAAAGTCGAACTAAACTTTCACGCAGATTTGGCTCACTTCTCGACACCTTTGACCTGTAAATGTGTACAAGGAAATAATAAGGTATGCATCAAATGATACGGGTAAACAGGTATGTGACCATCTCCTGGCTCACAGAGAGATCACTGTTTAAAACCAGTTGGGCTGTAAACATTTCTGCATTCTTTCCTCTTCACGCCCTCAAAGAAATATGAGACATATGAAGGAAATGCAGTTCTGGATAAAATTAATAAGTGTCTTCGTGACTTAATGAACGAACTCCGGATGTGATGAGCTCTGTTTTTCTCCTCTGCAGTCTCCTGTGGACGTAACATACATGTGATAAGGTTTTAATCCATCTGAGAAGAGGGAGAGGAGATTATATCGTGTCAGATATGTCGCACATATCCTCGCACTGATTTTTATTTTTATTTTTTTTTTCACTTTTACTGTTTTAAATCAACTTGTTGCTGCACGAGGACTCAGTCAGTCAGTAAAAGAGTTGGAGAAATATTCTCCTAGTGTTCACTGGTTTGGCATCTCTTGGAGAATAATCTTTAATTTTGAAGATTGTAATCAATAAATAAAGACAAGAGGTTTTAGAAAAAATTCCACCATTTTTTTATTTAACTTCTAAACATCAAACTGAAATAACATAAATCAGGAAACATTCACTATAAATTGGTGTAGAGAGCTTCATAGTGGATGTAAGAGCTCTTGTTTAATGGGATGAAACATGATTTACATTTTCAATTTAAACATGATATTTTACTTGTGACCGCACACCGCTGGTTTTTGTGTCATTCATTTAAAATAAGATCAGCTGCTATGTTGTCCATCTCCACCTGTCAATCAAGATAACGTGCGTTATCACCCTCGTGGCGTCACTGTGACGGTTTAGCACCGAGAGAAGTCAATTTACAGAGAATGAACCAGACTGGGACCGGAAGCAGCGCTTTCAAAATAAAAGCATAGAGCTATTTTTCAAAATTTGATATATTTATCGAGTGATGGTCTTTTAATTAAAATGTTGACAGTCAGCTGTAATTGCTGTCAATCAGTAAGTTATGTTTTTTACAATGAAAAATATCAGAATGTTATTTTAATGTTAAATTTATGATTTTCTTTTTCATTTTTTTAGAATCGTGGACTGTTTTTAAGAAAATAGCCCGCCCCCTGCGTCTCTCTCCTTGTTTTGTACATCGTTTTAAAGTCAGTTTGTGTCTTATTGTGGTAATTTTTGCAGTTATCCTGCATCTCGTACTGGTCATTTTGTGCTGCACTGGTTTCAATTCATTGGTTTCAGTCACTTCAAATCTCTTTGCAGATGTTTTTAAACAATAGTCTGTTTGTTTGCTGTCCTTCTGTGTGTCTTATCGGTCCTTCGCTCCTAGTTTGAGGTGGTTTTATTATGATCTCCTTTTGGTCAAATTTTCCATTATGACCTATTTAAATCTCTTTCAGGTTCTTTTGCTTCTCTTTGCATCTCAGTTTGCTTCTTTTTTTCTTTTTTTTTTCATTTTGGATTTGATTTGCATCTTTCAGTGTCATTCTGCTGCAGTTTGTGATCGTTTCCAGTCTGCGTCATTGTTTTGCTTCTCTTTGTGATCGACCCCCTCCAACACCAATTCTGGCAGGATAGTTTTAATTTGAAAAGCCGGGACCGGAAGTGCCTTCGTTAGACTGCGGTGGTGACAGCGGTTGTGGGTGGAAGAGGGGGAGGAGGGTGAGAGACAGGCTGGCAGGCAGGCGCGTCAATAACAGGGACCCCCGTACAGGCGCTTCACCGCTCGGCCTGTTTCACGTTCGTGGCTCCGGGCAGCGGACAGCCGGCTGCTGGTGATCCGAGCCGAGGATGAGGGAGCAGGTGCGGGTCTCCTGGTTCACCCGTTGCCTTTTACTCTTCATCACCGCTCACACATCATCAGCGTCGGCCGACGGAGACTTGCGGCCGTGCGATAAGGTGAGCGTCTTTACTATTTATTATCATCATTACTATCAATACCTCCTAATATCCTAAAAGCCACTTCAAACGTGCAGTGTGGTCGATGTTGCTTTTAAAAAAAACACAAAAAAAACCCACACCAAAAATCGGGGTCTTTTTAAACGGAGGGGTGTATTTTTTGTTTGTTGTTGTTGTTGTTATTGTTTATCGTCTATTTTAAATGCGACAACAAGTAAACAAAATGGACATGCGTGCAGGAATTAAACATCCAGATGAGGCTCCTTCCGTGCGCACGAAGGAGAACGCGGTTCACCGCAAGTCGTTTACCGGCTTCGCAGTTTTCTCAGCGGGGTCTGGATCTACGCGATCGGCTTAAAACGCGGTTCTTAACGAGATGAAGCCCGTCCGCTGGCCTCCATCCCGCCTCTGAGCGGCCTCTCGCCGGTCAACGCGGCCCGGGATTACCCGCCGAGGAGGAGGGAGGAGGAGGAGGAGGGAGGAGGAGAGAACCGGGCGCTGCTGTCAGAAGGTTTCAGATCCTCCCTGGATGGATCTCAAACTGACGGGGCAGGAAATCACAGCAGCTTAAATTGCATTTTAAAAAATAAAACCCCCCAAAAATTAAAAAAAAAAAAAAAAAAAGACTTTTATTTTTCGTGCACTAGATGGATTTTGAGAGCGATTAGATGTTTCTTGTTTTGGTTTTTTTACTAAGCTAAGAGGCTAAAAATACCTTTTGAAGATGCAAACTGCTGCATAATTACAGTTAATAAAATTAAATAAACGTTTTTTTACAGATAAGACAATGTGTAACTTAACATTTCATTAAAGGCTAAATTAATTCTCGAAGGCATCAAAACTATTCTAAATACTGTCTCTTTAGTTACCTTTATTGTTTACTTTATTGTACATAACTTAAAGATAAGTTTCTTGTTTTATTATGGATTTAAAAAAAATAATAATTGACCGGATTTATATAACATCTGTTTCCTGCTGATTGTAGTTTTACCCTTAATGAACAGACACAGCGATTAAACAATTAATTAATTAATAAAAAACACGCCCTGCATGAAGGAGTTATCAATATTTACATGAAGTGAAATTCAGCTTTATTATCACGGTTAAATGAAACACACTGCAGCATTAAGGCAGATGGTGTAAAACAGAGTAAACTAAACAAACAGTAGTCTAAAGGGAACTGATACTTCAGAACGGATGTATACAAAAAGTACAAAACGACACGAAACAGAGCATGAATTTTGTCAATTTCTTTGGACGTTTTAGGAGAGTTTTTTTTTTTTTTTTTGGGCCTTCAGTAAATAATATCGTTCATTATTTGCGTCAAACCAGAAAGATTAATGTCCATCTTTCATGTCCGGGTCCCGTCCAAATCCTAAAAACCGTCACTTCTGCAGTTTCCTGACTCGGGAGGACGGCTCGTTGTGGCGCTGAATTTTATCCCCTGTCCCCCCTCTTCCTCTCTTCTTCCCATCAGTCTCCATGACAACCAGCGTGAGTCACCCGGGAGACCAGCGAAGCACATTAGCCCGTGTCCTTTTTATCAATCTCATCCCCTCTCCCCTCCCCCACCCCCACCCCTCCGTCAACACATTAGCCTTTCGTGTTGACACACACACACACACACACACACACACACACACACACACACACACACACATACACACACACACAGACAGCAGGTGAATGCCAGCGCAGGTTGTTACGTGGCAAATAAACAGATTGCATGTTCGTATGCGACGCAGTGATTGTCAGGCTTATCTTTACTGCACACACACACACACACACACACACACACACACACACACACACACACACACACACACACCCTGCGTCCAAGAAGCATCTCTGTCAGTGTCACTGCTTCACATGGGAGGTCAGTCCAGTAGATCCAGTTTAATTA